>NC_143012.1:197334246-197631746 GCF_055824585.1 Amblyomma mixtum | reverse complement strand
CCCTGCACGGTGGTCACCAGTCCTTTAATATACTGAAAAAAAAAGAAGAGAGACTGTCAATGAGCACATCTGCATTAAAGCCACTGTTGTGATCGGAAGCCCAGGCAGCGGAAACAGGCTAAAGTCCCAGAGGAAGAGGAAGAAGTCCCAATGGACACTCGATCAGCTACCGGAATCCCTAGCTAGGTGCCTGGGGAATATGAATCGCATTTAAGCCGCAAACTGTCGTATTTCACAGAGCTTCTTTCCTGACTCTTGATCTCCTTGTTTACTGCGTAAATATGTAAAATAAACATTCAAGTTTGCTACCTCCCCTGAAGTCTTCCCTCCGCAGTCTGTCCGGCTCATCCTCATGCGGTGAAGTCCTTGGTCCCGATCCCCAAGCACATCACCACCTCCTTTATTTGAGGCAAGTTAATTGAATATTGCACGTCGCCATGACGCCTCTTTGCCGGTAAGAAGGAAACAAAACACGTTTCCTCCTATCATGGCGACCGCATTGACGTACTACATATACCAACTTTTGAAAGCTTAAGCTAGCAATTTCTAAAGCAAAAAAAAAATCACTTCATAACTGGCTACATTTTGGAAATATTTTTTAAAGACTGCAAGGGACGACTTCCATTTAGCGGGCACGACAATGCCTACCACGTACGTATTTGTAATATATTGACCTGTGGCCGATACTAAGATGGCGCTGTTTAGGTGACGTCTACTATCGGCTTACTCCTGTGGTACTGCTGTACCTTACTCTGTTCGTACATCAGGCGGCTTAGAAACAGACCACTCCCTCTGCTCACAAGTATGCCTACAGTAAGTACGAGTACTGTGAAATAAAACAATGGAAGACGCTTAATGGCAGTCTTCTTTCATATTTCTGCCTATAGCCTGAAAACTTTCCTGTATGTCACTCTCTATGAGCACAGGAGATAGAGGTACGCATGGAACGTCGAGTGCTACATCGTTGGCCTTACATTTCAAATTCCCTTTAGGCTAAAGGCTGGGTTTACTGCGAGAACTGCTAATATTAGTGCTGCGTCCAAGGGGCTTTAGCCAATCATAGTTGGACTCGTAAAAGTCAAAGGGTTCCAGTAGTTCTTTCAAGGCAGTAAATGCTTGTGCCATATTATACTCCTCACAGTTTTCCGTGCTCCTTCCAACCAGAATGGTTAGTGACGGTAACATTCTTTCTGTAGGAGTAGAAATGCTCCCCAAAATTGACAAAAAAAAACTATAAACGAGAGATGAATTGACTCCGTATGTATATAGGAGTAGAGCGGAGGCAGTTCTGCTACCTGCCGAAACAAGAATGAGCATGGCATTGAAATTCCCTGGCGGCTTAAGGGATTAAACTGCTTATATGCCGAAGTAAACAAGTGATAGAGAGAAAGTAATACATGCGCTTGACTGCGGCCCCACTTTTATTAGATTTTAAGGTGCAGTTGCACTCGTGTTACGACGTGTGGCAACTATTACAGCCAACCATGAGCGTAATAGATGCAGCGTACATAAATACAACTGCATTCACATACGAAAATGTCTTCCTTCGATCTGTTATTTAAAGCGTGCTTGAAGCGAAGCATACCCCGGACGGAAACCTTGCAACCTTGTTCACGGAGACCCGGCATTGCCTCAACTAACCTCACCCCACTTCCCCCGCACCGGTTACGGCGCGCCCTGAGTGACGGACGCAGATCACGGAGGAAGACTGCAGCGCCTTCTACATTGAGCCGAATTAGCCCCCTATTCAGAGCACGCAGTTCGTTTGTGCACGTGTGTGCTGCTCGCGGACAAGCTGACCAGGAAAGCCCAGTGTCTGAGCTGCCAACCCGGAAGGAACGAAGCTACGACTTGGAGCCTCATCGCACACACACACACACGGCCCGTTCGAACCGACGCGCACGCGAAACACTTTGTCCGCAGGTCCGGGGACGGGCTCCGAGGCGACGCTCGCCGTGCACGACCCTGCTTCTGGCGACGGACGTCGCCCCAACACACACACACACCAGCGCGGCGAGTACGCGGAGCACGTGAATTCCTAAGCAGGACGGCCCTTGTCTCCGCAGCGTTTTGTTTTCGCTTCGGGACGAACACGACGCGCTCGCGTCTCCGCCCGCGGGGCAGGAAACGACGCCAGCCGCGACATTTGCATCACGCACGAACTTTTCGCCGTCGCGGCATCTCGTCGTTTTTCTCTCTTCTCGCATTCTTTTCGCTCGTTACTGTTTCCTCTTTCTTCTTCCTCTCGCCTTCTTCGGGCAGCTGCCTCAAAGCGTTCCTTTCTTTTTTTCTTCTTCACTCATGTGCCTTGCATTGCTCACGCCCCGTCCGCACTGCTTTCTTCCTCCGTTCACAGACCTCAAGCATTGCGTAGCCCTCTTACCCGGCGGACACGGGAGCGCTTTCTGTGGCGCCAACAAAAGACAAATCACGCCAGGAAATCAAATATCAAGAAAAGAAACAAGAACGAGAAAGCCGCAGAGAGCGAATGAGACCTGTGACGGGGCGGAAGGACACCAATAAGGAGGGGAAGGCGCGCGCATTTGTGCAGCTGATATAGATCGGTCTGCGCGAGAGCTATGCACGGAGCCCCAAAAATACCCCCTCGTTTCTCGGCCGTTGCAAGTGTCCTCGCCGAGGCTCACCGGTGAGCGAGCGCTACTCAGCGGGACGCTTCGGAGCTGAAGAAACGCCTATACAAACACTAGTGCGTCCGTTCCGTCGCCCTCTCCTGGTCCCTCGCCCCTTCCCGAATCGTGTTTGCCGATTCCCACACGATGGGTTTCGAGATCTGCGTGGCGCGTTTTTGGGCTGCCAAAATTACACATGCCACGTATACGTGTTGCGGTTCTTTCGGCACGTGGCCAGCCTTTTTCTGTCGCTTTAATGAGACTCAAAGAATGAACAAGCTTAATGGCTGCCACGAGCCGGATGTTTAAGACTAAAAGTACAAGATTGCGAAATAAGAAAAGACTTAAACAGGCAAAGAGTCCGCTAGTACTCAGGCCTCAATTAAATTGGCATCGAGCTTTCCAACTCTCAGTGCGGCCTCTTTTAGTCCCTCAATAGCGCGAGCGATGCACCGCACGAAAGACAGCGCTATTTTCACGTCCCCTAATTCCGGCGAACTACCGACGCACGTGCCGATCAACGCTGTCTTCGTGATCTTCGGTTTTGCCTTCGGTCCTCTTTCGTGCCAATTTTCACGCTGCACAACTTTTAAACAGGCAGCGTCCCATCACGGTCTCACGAGGCATCCACTTGAGTCGACCGCTTCCTGCACTGGCCGGAGCGGAGCACGCGAGGAACGTTGATCACATCTTTGCTTTCGCCCGTCATTATGCAAAGCTGGAGGAGGGGATGCACGCCTCCGTAAGGAAAGCCCGGACCCTCTCGGTCCCATTAAGTTCAAGAATGAGCCTGCATCTCCGAGCACTGCGGCGATTTCTATCCCGCTGGCCCACGTGTGGCCCCCGGCCGAAACGTGTCGGGGATAAACAATTTTTCCTCGTGCTTACGCAGTCTGATGCGCGTGTCCACCGTACGTGCCATAGGGCACGATCTAATTACGACCGATCCTTCTCACACTGGGGCGCTGTGAATTTTTCACCGTTTCTTTTTCGGGGTATCGGTTTGCGAATGCCACACTCCGCTGGTCGCTAATAATCCCGCATATTTTCAGGCAAAAACTAAAAACCGAGGAAACAAAACGGAGAAGGCCAAGACAGTCGGGGGGTGTTCCTCTCACGAGCCATACGGCATCCCGCGACGGCCGACTCCTCGTTGGGCTGGTATGCACGCCGTAGAGTAAAGAAGTTGAGGAAGAGAAAGCCGCTTCGGTATACGCTGCAGCGCCTAAGAGCGCCAGTCGCTCTGTTGAATTAGCGTACACGAGTTTTGGTTTTCGCTTCGCTTTCGCCCAGACGCGCACGTGGACACACATCCTCGAGGCAGCGGGAAATGCGCGCCCCAAACAGATCACCCGGCGCCAAAGAAGTGGACTGCCTGATCCGGTTCTCTGGCGAGCTCCCCTTCTGGAGCACATAGTAACCGAAAATGCTGCCAGCAGTCATCCCAGGAAATGGAGTAACTCACCAATCTAACGCGAGATTGGCCGCCCGCGGTCGCAGCGTTGCTCCGGTGCGAGGCGTATGCCGGTCGAAGCTTTTGAAATACGTCCGGCCGGCCTAAATCCGGCCTGCTTTGATGCAAATGCCGCCGCGGGGAAGCGAACGCCTCGCACTAGTTTTTGTTTTCTCCTCGGGTTGTTCTTTGCGAACCCGCGGGTCCCACTTTTCCTTCGGACTCCAATTCCTGCTTGAGCTGGCGGAGGGCCTCTTTCGTGCTTTTTATTTCTTTTGAAGAAGAGGGCAGGGGAGGTTTTATGGCGTTTGGTGAACGTACAGTCTTTGTCAAAATTAACCAGGCTGCACGTTTTTCTTCTTAGTCGTATATTAAAGCTGTTATTGCCAGCCCTCAAGCTCTATATCTCTGTATGGTAATAAGAACCCCTGTTTTTGCCTTCAAAGAATTTCTTGATCTTTAGGGGAGCCGTGCGGGCTCTGTTATATGAATGAGAAGCAAACCATGGAGCCTGGTTACTTTTGACCAAGACTGTACATTCTCCGCCGGGCTTGAATTCTTTCTCTTCGCACAGTCTAAGATTTTTGAAGGAGCTATTGGCGTTAGGTACACGTTATTCAGAATCATCAATGGCTCCCAGAGTCGGCTACAACTGAAGTCTGCAATGAAGCTCCGCCCACATTTAGGACCACCACATGTAATTCCTCCACGACAAAGAAGTCTGTTTTTAAAACTTTTCTTGTTGAGTAGGCAGGAAGCTAATCACAAGAAAAGAATTGCAAGCTCTAGAATTTTGAAATTGAACTTTTTTTTTATTCCGTATCACTTGACGTGGTTCGAGCCCCCATTCACAAGGCATACAGCAGTTGCACATTTACATGTATAGCAGCATAGTTACGAGAACATACACATATAGAAAATGAGTCAAGACCTTCTTGTCTGAAAAGAAAAAAATCGCATTTTACACAACAATAAGATATCCCCATCACATCGAGACCAGCATAATACACCTGAGAAAAGAAAAACATCATTATACAATTATAGCGAGCATAACCATCACTCTTGTTGTGTAAAAAAATTCTTCAGAGTTTGGGTGCTAACACTTTGGATGTTAATATCGTGTTTATGGAGATAATTTAACAGGGTTGGAAGTGAATATTCGAGCATTTGACGGCTGATGGTTGTGCGTATGAATGGAATTTTCCAAATTTCAGGTGACCGCGATGTAGATCTACCTTCTCTTAAACTTAGATTTGATATTGTTTGAATGAGGACCTCATTGTTTTGGACATCCTGTTTATATCTTTTGGCTAAAATATAAGAGTAGAGCCGATGCACAGAAAGTACTTTGAATTGCATAAACAGGCTTCTAGTGTGTGCATAAGGATCTACCCCAGCGATAAGGCGAACTGCTTTTTTTTTTGTAGCATGTGAATCTGTTGTAAATTTGTAAATGTTGTGCTTCCCCATACCAGAAAACAATAGTTTACATGTGACTGAAACAATGCATTGAACAAAAGTAACTTAATTGGGGTCGGTAGAAAATATTTGAATTTCGCTAGTAAGCCGACGCTTTTGGCAATTCGGGAAACAATATTGTTAACGTGAGTGTCCCATAACATGTGTTTATGAAAATGTACACCAAGTATTTTTATTGTATCCACGACTTCTATTGTTGTGTCACCGAAGGTTAAATTAATACGTTGCGCTGATGACTGCCTTGGAGTGAAGATAACGACTTTTGTTTTCTTGCTGTTAATCTGCAGCGAATTTGCGACACTCCAAGAATGTAAATAATTCAGTGATACCTGGCTTGTTTAATAAAGTCAAGCATTAAAAAGCTGATTTCGTTTAATGTTGTGATTAGTTAGGGGAGTAATACGGGACGTCTGGGGCCGTGTTAACAACTGCTGTTGTTAACGTCTCGGCCCAGTGTTAACAACTGCTGTTGTTTAATGTAGTATCCTACTATAGTGAGCGTGCAAAGGTAGAATGAACGCCACGGCGTGATGCGGGAGTGTGAAGGGGGAGTAGTTTTGAAGAAGCGAGTGGTGCAACTATCTGCAACACTAAAATTCGCTTTATTTAGAAGCAGGAACAGAACATCGATTTGTTCTTTTTTTCTTTGAGTTTTGCACTATCTTTCGTTCTTTTCTCTCTCTCTCTCTCTCTCTCGGTTATATCTTACGAGTGACACCGAAAGAAGTAGGGTCGCACGCAGACGTGCTAGTGCATATATGGGCTAATGGGCATTAGCCCATATATGCCTAAGCACCAGTTACGCGAAAACATATCAGTAGTCGGCGGGTGGCGCAGCTCATTCCAATATGATGGAAGTCCGATGTGCGTGATGTGTAAGTTGTTGCTGAGTTCAAATTTAATTGGAGCTTAATAATCACGCAGCTTCCTCAAAATCAACATGCATTCATTCACTGCTAAGTCTTAAGAGGACTTGAAGAGGACTTGAAAGGCGGTTGTAAGGATATTGAAGTTTGAAGTTTATTCATTTTTTTGTTGTACAGGTAACAAATGCGCAATAAAGCAGGAGCTAAAGGCGTAGCCTGACAGGGGCTCCTGCCCTATCGAGCAGTAAAGACAGACAGGAAGCAATTCCACACAAAACTTCCAATACCAGACATCTTGTACAGATAGCAAAAGTTGAAATTGAACAGGAAAGAAAACTGTGAAAAACGCGAACAAGCATGTAAAATACATTTGATACGTATAGCACACGCTCAAACTGAAAGTTAAATTATTGTATTCTAACAAAGCAACACAAGGGCATGTGGCAACAAAACATATCAAGCTAATTAATCAAAGCAAAATAAAGAGAAATCATAAAGTTAAGTATTTGTTATTTCACGCTCCAGCAGGAATCTTCTTAGTGACTTCTTTGAAATACGTGCCCTGAAATCAATCCTGTTCGCAAGGTTATTAAAAAATAGGAAGACTTGGTAGTTTACGTGTTGCGTGCCATAGTTTGTACGTTTGCGTGGTGTTCTAAGTGTTTCTTTTCGTAAGCAGAACCGACTTGGTGTCTTAGGCCCGACGTTATCGTAGAGCTTATTTTTTATATCTGAATAGGTTTAAGGATTTCATGTTTTGAGGAGAGGGGTTCAGTTGATGAATCTTGAGGTCTACCTCGGTAGCTTTCAAACATTCTTAAAATTTTTAAAGATGCCAGCCAACAAGCTATGTGCTACGTCGGCTTGGTTGTTTGGGAAACATCTCCTTTGCCATGCAAGAGACAGCAGACAGATAAAATCCGCTACACCGGCGCTACAAGTTCACCTCCACTGTTCATCCATTACGTAACGACCGTTCAGTAAGTTGCACTAGGTTAGCCCACACTACGGCACGAAATATGCCATCTTACAAGTTCGTTCAGGTTGGGTGGCAGAAGAGGAAGATAATTTGTAGAGCATGAAACACTCGTGCAAAAGTCAAGCACCCGCGCTACAATCAAGTAGCCATGCAAAAAAGCGCATGGTGAATTTCCGTGGGTACTTCTGGTATAATATTTTTTGCTCTTAACGAAGCCCTAACATATTGTGGTAAAATATATTCATTTCTCAGCTTTGGAATAAAACCTGCCAAATCGGAGTTTATTAGGGAATCTATGGTGCCTTTAAACACTTTTCAAAGACTAATAAGACTATGGTTCGGTAGATATCTGAGGCAAAATCATCTGAGGAACAATGAATCCGCGTCAGTATGCCTTGGTAACTGCATGCAAGTTTAGGAAATTGAGAAAATGGCAGTGTGCAGTGGTGCTTGACAAAAAACCACCGACCAGACTTGCGCCTCCTTGACCTTTGTACCCACGTCCACCACGGGACCTGTAAGTCTGGACTGATTACGCAAGCACCTGAGCAGGCACCGAAAGCCGTGGCGGCTTCGATGCGGACCCTTCCTGTTCCCGTTCCCGCTTTCAGCCACACGAGGTGCGATGGCGCGTTACGTACTGTCCGTCTTTCCTTAGCCCTAGCGCCGCCGTACGCACAAGCCATTTAACGCCTGTCAAGCTAAAGGTCGCAAATTTGGACGGAAACACGTCATGTATTCTCTCCCTAGAGGGCACCCCATTTCGCGACTGCATGCGAAGCGACACGGACCACCGCCGCAATACGCGATGCGGGATACTCCTTTGCAGCGCTTGTCGCTGCATTGATTATCCATTTATCAGGTCTCCAGCTGCGGTATATGTCGAGCGCGGGGGGCCTCAGAGTGCAGCCGAGACAGGCTCATAACGGGGCTGTTGTTTGCGTGCGCGCAGCGGGCAGCGCAGTTTGCAGGATCCAGGAAGTTGTTGTCGCTACCGTGTCTCTAACGCGGTAATAACTTCCAATCGACGTTCTCCCGCGTAGTCGAAGAAACTCGGCGAAGGCACTGGCGCCAGAGTTGACACCTCCCACGGCGGTGTCTGTGCTCTGTTCGACACCAGGAAGTGAATGTCCGGAGTGCACTTGGCGTCATGCATTTTCTTATATTTTTCATTTGCCTTCTGACTTTTTTCCGTTCCGCCATTCCTAGATCAAGACTTTCCCCCCTGTGCATCGTGTTGGTCTTCTCTTCACAGCAGGGGGAAGCTAAAGGACATACACCCTGGCCAACTCACGTGCCCTGCAAGCTTAATGCGCGGCGACTCCGGTTGTTTTAGTACGAATAACCTCGCTCGGTAGCCTTGCTGACTGAAGTAAATTGTGCTTTGAAAACTGCGTCTGCTACTGCTACTGATCGGGCGATCCTTTTGTTGCATCGTGTGCCTTTTTGCGTGGCTACCATTGAATTCTTTCGTTGGCGTCCAACTCCACTCGGTAAAATATCCACAATTTTGTTAGTCCGTCGATACTTTAGCGCTACTTGTCCCCGCCGGCACCATAAAGAAGAATAGAAAACTACTCTGAATAATCTGGACAAATCACCTTGCCTATGTACTCTTTCTGTCACCGTTGTCTCTGCGATCTTTGCGTGCTTTGTCATTTTTCAGGATGCTTACCGCGGTACACTTGAGAGGTTTTGTAGTTCAGATGCTGAGCACAAAGTCACGGGACGGGATCCTGGCAGCGGCGGCCGCGTTTCAAAGTAGGTGAAATGCTAAAGCGCCTGTCTACTGTGCGATGCCAGTACACGTTGAAGAACCCCAGGCGGCCGATGTTAATCCGAAGCCCTTTACTAAGGCTATCCTTGTAGCCCATGGTAACTTTGGGACGTTAAACCTCACATGCCATGCAGTTTGCTATTCGGAAAGTAAAAAAAAAACGCATATAGTCACGCCTTTGTTTCAGTCGAAGAACGCAGTAGTGGTCGATTGTCGTCTTGAATTCATGCCTCAGTATTTCTTGCTTTGAAAGCGGATAATAGCTGCTTACAGCATGGCTTCCTCGACCACACCTATAGCGGTCATTTCGAGGTCGGTCTGTTCCCTGGGAACGCGTGCAGCAGGAAGTCTGCAAAAGCAGACACGCTGCTCGGAACGTCCTTGATTAGAAAGGCATTCTTAGTCACTGGAGGAAGCAGCTATCGAAGGCTGGCAGTGACTGTTTTAAAATAGCAGCAGCCGCCGTATAACAGCTTTCAACCCCGGGGCACAAAAACGTAGCGGTTGGTATCGATGCATACTCGATGTTTAAAACAAGTGCAACAGCGTTTCTTGAAGCCAGCTTCAAGGAAGCCTACATGCCTGGCGGCTTTGCGCAAAAATTGCGTTACGACCGACAGCTAGCTTAATCGGCATCGTACGTACAGCGTAACAAGCAGACATTTCTTTTAAGAAGTGGGTTACGGGAGCTCGCGAAGTATTTTTGCTTGCGTGTCACGGGAGAAAGACTTTTTAAAATCTAAATGATGTAGTCGTGTCACGGTAGTAGTCTGTACGCAGCTAGGTGGGATTCATTTTATAAAGTTTAGGCAGAAATATATCTAGCACATACGTCGGGATGACATCCTCTCTCTCTCTCTCTGTTTCCGAAAATTTGTAGCACCATTAATGGTAAAGTAGGCGTACAAACCAATCGTATGGTATGGTACGCTATGGCATGGTATGGTGTGGTAAGGTATAATGCGGTATGGTATTGTATGGTGTGGTATGGTACAACATATGATGTTTAACTTACCAAAGCTGCCGAAGCATTGTGAGAGACGGCGTAGTGGAAGGCTCCGGATTAATCTACGCCCCACACATGGGAACATCAGTAATTCAGTACACACTATAACCTGTACTGACATCGCACAGGACAGGGGCTTTTTAGCATTTCCCCCTCCACGGAAATGCAGCCGTCGCGGACGGCAGTCGATCTTGCGATATTGATCTTGGCAGAAGAATGCCACAGCCTCTAATACATCACGACGGGTGCTTACGAATAAACGGATTGATTCTGGAGCCTATAATATCATAATAAGGGATTCATACGTTCCACTGAACAGCACCTTAAGTAAAGGTTTCCGCACAGATTGTCTTGTTATCTGAAAACTATATCCACGACTCTATCTTACTGCCCCATTGATGAGCACCACTCAGTTGAACTTGAGACGAGTGACGAGTCGCACAAGCTCAGCTGTAGTTGTGTTGAAACTCTGCGGCACATGCTGTTGAATTCCTAGCCTATATACATCACCGAACATTTTGTGAGTTCTGAATGGGTGCACTTACGCTTGTGCCGCTGACATTAAGATGTGCATTGGGTGGCTTGCTGTACCTTCTGCTTGCGTCTCTGTGAAACTACAAACCACTTTGACTTGACATTTGTGTCTGCAAAATGAAATCTCTTCTCCTTAAATCTATGGTGAATATTAATTGTGCAAATAATTATGTTCTCTAGCTGTTTCTTGCGCTGATCTCTTGCTTTTCTTCACTTAAACCCAGCCTCCGACGCGCAGTAGTGCTTCTGCTCCTTTGCGCTGGCAGTAATCTGTGCTTATTAAGAGCTTTCTACCTGTTCCTTCTTTCTGCTTTGAACCTAACTGAACCAATTTGGTCCTATTTGAACATATGCAGGCAAGTCATTATTAGGGAGAGTGCTCCGTTAAGAGTGTACCGCTACTCAAAAATTGTGCGCGTATTCCCATTGCCCAAAAGTCCGTCCCTCGAGGATGAAGACATGCTCCTTTAGGGGACAAACGGCAGTGTTTAATATTTTATACGTAGAGCGGAAACACTGCCCAGTAAACGAATAAGCCTGTAAGTAAACTAGAAAGGGCTCTTCTCTACATTCACTGGGCGTAGCACCTTTGCATTTTAAGCCGACTGAAGTAAGGCATTAGCCCGCTACGGGAGGGCTCGATTCAGGCGGGCCGCCCTTTTTACACATCTGAGATGCGCCTCTAATATGTTTCTCACATTGCGTTATCGTTATGTTGAACTGTGGCGAAGTGGAACTGACAGGTGCCTCTACTAGAGCGCGGCTTACCGTCGGCAGCTATATGCTAGAGGTAACTTAAATTGCGGGTGGAATGGGAGTCAATTACTGACAGTGAGCATGCTGTCTCACTCTTCGAAACACAGTAAAGGAGTCACGTACCTGGGCTTATCAGGCTTCATAGGCGTGTGGTTGTTAGCAGTCTCACGAACAATAAATACGCTTAGGGAAAGGAGACTGCCATTCGCTATGTTTAACTAGTTTCAAAAGGCAATGGTTTAGAAGGTTTAGGAGGTGACAGTGCGCTCTGCTCACTTCTGTCTGTTCTTTAAGAATTTTTTTTTTCGTGAATTTCCCCCTTTACAAGAAGCCTTTTATTCACCCACTCCCAAAATGTTTGGCCTTCAATAGCTAACACCTCTAGTCAAACCTTCCCTGGCAATACCAGATATGGCAGTTAAATAGAAAATATACAGTGCGTCAGATGTTCGGTGGTATTCTTTTAGTAGCATTGTTTAGCTACTAAGACCCCTCTTGAAGGCTCGACTAGAAGCCGCGAAGTACGAACTCAACAGTCGCTCGTGCACTAGCACTTACTGCCAAGAAAAATCTAAAGAGAAAACGGACGAGGAAATGTCGTGTTTGACAGGAAACACGAAAAGCTCCTCCCGGGCTCGCATAGTTTTGCAATGTCAAGAGGGTCTCGGGCCCGCCGTAACGTAAGCGTTGACCTTCGCCTTCAGTCGTCGGCGGAGGCCCCTCCCTCTAGAAAAAAAAAAAATAGCTGCATATTTAGACAAGACCTTCCGTCCGCAAACACCGCGATCTTGCAGTCCGGGCACGGCCGTCGAGCTTGCCATGTCACCGGCTCCGTGGGGGTGACTAACTGTCCTCAGCGATCGTAAAAAGCGAGGCTTTTTTTCCCGGACTAGGAAACGAGAGTTGACGAAGTGGTAGGCGAAACAGGAGCGCACTCCGCTGCATTCGTGGATGCATATGAGTGCCTGAGTCACGGCACTCGCTCCCCTAGGGATGAGCTTGCGCCAATAACGAAGGGGCGGGGTGTCGTAAGGTGTTCGTACAAAGGAGCATGATCAGATTAAGTGCTGTACCTTATATCACCTCCAGTGGGACTGCACTATCCGCAGCGCAGGTAGTGATACATAAACTTATCCGTAATCCAGTTCTATTAAAAGACGGTTGGCTGCAACTGTAACTGCGCGCATTACGATTAGGAGATAATCGCCGAACCGCTGAACTCAGCACTTTGTTTACTGCAATATATAGTATAAGCACATGAAAATGCAAATTTTTCTTGGAATTTCACGCCTTCAAAACGCGCAAATGGCCGCATTTATTTTCGAGGCATCACTCTTAGGGCTGTGAACGCGATTCTTTTTTTTAATTACGCAGATGTCCCCTTCGTCATAACATAGCTACATGTACATATGCAGATCTGTGTCGGCTATTTGAGCGCTAGAAATTCCAAAATTAAACAGCTTTGAATTTAAAATCAGGAACCAAAAGCATCAAAAAAGAAGTCGGAAAATAGGTGCATCGCTTTTCACGCTTCCTTCAGCGCTGGTGTACTTTATGCTTGGGCGCGTTCAAAAAACAAGCTAGCCGCCGCGGTGGCTCAGTGGCTATGGTGCTCGGCTGCTGACCCAAAAGACGCGGGTTCGATCCCGGCCGCGGCGGCTGGAATTTCTTTGGAGGAGAAATTCTAGAGGCCCGTGTACTGTGCGATGTCAGTGCACGTTAAAGAACCCCAGGTGGTCGAAATTTCCGGAGCCCTCCACTACAGCGTCTCTCATAGCCTTAGTCGCTTTGGGACGTTAAACCCCATAAACCAACCAACCAACCAAAAAACAAGCTCTCAACAGATTACTATCTAATATGAAGTGCTACGCTTATCCCTCCATATCACATTGTTTGGAACTTATCATCTTTGTGCATTTAAATGGTGTGAGAGAAGTGGCCGGGCTGGCCCTGTATGTATTTTTTGAGAGCGTTGTGAAATATGTGCCCGCATTTGCTCTGCAGTACATAATAGGTGCTCTACAGATAATCTCGAGCATGAAATGTTCTCTGTCTTTATGCGCAAAAGAAAGAAATACATTTAGATACTGCCAGGAAATCACCAAAAGAGTATAGAAATGCAAGAAAAATGAAGGAGAACAAAAATTGGCAGCACACTCACGCGCACTTACGCACCCAAATGAAACGAAAAGAATGCTGGACACGACATCGTTTAAACATGCACATCCTTTTTTTTCCAAGCAGCAGTCATAATTCCTGCGCGACAAGAACATGTGTCTTCCGTGCGAATCATAACTTCAAAATGATAGCTGTGCGGCAGTCTACAATATCATCGGCATACAGATTATTAATGACTGAGCACTGTTTTCTCCCTTTCTTTGCATGCCAAAGCAGCAACCGCAAACTGTCTGACAGGATAATACTGGCCGTTTATCATCCTGTCAGTTACGCCATGCAGGTCCCATGCAAATGAGCCCACGCTTGCTGCCTCTCACCTTCCCTTTGCCTTTCAAAGTCACGTCCAAGGCCGACCTGTGTTGTTTGCCAGTGTCCGGTTGGTTGTATCTCGTCTGTGTTTAGCCGCTGAGAAAGCAGATGCGCCCTGTAGAGAATATGAAGTGGAAGACATGCCTCCGAGAGTAGCTGCTTCGTGCTTTCTCCAACACAGCACGGACAGCGCTGCACAAACGGAACTTGGGTAGGAAAATATGCAGTGTAAAAAAAAAAGATACGTACCCAAAAATATAACGACGAAGAGAAAGGAACCGTCATTTGACGTCTTGGGAAAAAGGCTGAAAGTTTCAAAAAAAGCTTTGGCTTCAAATTCGCATTCGCCTAGAGCAAGGCGCTGCAGCAGAATACTAATACTTTAAAGAGCGTGATAACGATAGTAGCAGTGCAGCTGAGTCTATGTAATAGCACACTTCCTACAATTTCCTTCTTTCTCTTTCTGGGCGAACTTGAGCACACGCAATGTCGGATGGACAAGTTTGAACTGCGTGCGTTGTCTAAGCTACGTCAAAGCAAGGCGAAGAAATTACCAGAGACCAGTTGGGTATCACATCCAATTTTATCTACCATCTGAAAGACCGCGGCCGTTTCGTCGCATCGTGCTGGTTCTTAGTGCCATGTGTCAGTGTTTCTTGCAGCGCTTGCTATATTCCATGAAATTTTGAGCCTGAACATAAAATTTTACGCAAGTTCTCGGCTCGGCTGTTCATTGCCCCATCTGGAATGAATTGTAGCATGCTAGTAGTAGCGATGGAAATCTTTGCCAGAACTGTACGTGATAGCTGGGAAGATCTACTGTGACAACTTGCTAAGGATGTGAAACAGAGCATTTCTAATCAGTTCTAAGCAGTTCTAAGCAGTTCAAAAACCCCAAAACGATCACATAACCAAAACGACCACATAAAAAATAAAGAAGGCATTTGAATGCGATATGGGCACCCTGATGGTCTTTTCTTGGTAATCACAATGGCGGGGCCTTTTTCTGACAACCCTATCATGAATCAGCTGGTTTATATGTGGAATGCGGCGGTGGCTGTGCGCCATGGTTATATTAGGCCTCTTATTAATGACGTTCTTTAATTAAGAGAATTTAATTATTATTCTGCACATGCAGTCAGAAGAAAGCGAAAGCTTCTCGCGCACCTTCCTGGTAATGTCGTGGCTGCACCATTAAGAGCTCGAGAATAAAGGGTCATGCAAAGGTCTCATGGTCTGTTCCAGACACGTCCTCGCAACTATGTTGCCTCACGTTGCCTGTTTCGACATGATGATTGCCAGTTATGCCTACACAGGCAGATGAGTAGGATGGACACTATTCATCAAGCTGTCGCAACTACTAGACGAAAGCGTGAGAATAGCTAGGAACGTCGAGTTTTTATTCGTGGCAAAATGCCATACGCATACTGTCAGATCCGCAAGCAACACAACCGAGAAACGTCTTCTGTGTATACCTGTCTCTGGCTGGTAGACACGAGCAAGTGTAGCTTTTGTTGGCAGTGATTTAAAAAAGTCGTTGAAATGCAAGTGCGGGTCCTCGTATTCTAGCATTGAAACAAAGAAGTCATATGCACCTTTATTTTTAGTAATCTGTATACTGCCTGGGGTGCAAGCACCGGCGCATAACTCGCCTTAACATGAGATCCGTGAGCCTAGGTAACTTCACGCGTATAAACAAAGGTCGCTCTTTGTCTCCATGACAGATGCAAGAATACCTGCCTCTGTCAGATTTCGAAAGGCAAAAATTTTCGAGTTATAGGAAGTGGGAAAATACTGTGTCTTCTGCACCATGAAAAGAACTAAAGGCTAACACGAATTGACTGCTCGCTTTTTAAATGCCTGGCGACTGCAGGAGACAAATCAGCACATAGAAAACATCGCTGAAGGGGGATGGTGTGGCCATCTTTAATCAGCACTGGTCTCGTTAACTTCAAAGATCTCAATATTGCTTCTTTCACCGGTACGGATTATTTTACTCGGTTTTAAATACGAACAACATGAAGTTCTTACTGAAGGCAGCTGTAAACGAACAGACTGAAACGAACTTTCCACAGCTGATTTAGCCCTCCCGGTGCCTCAGTTCTACGTGCTACAGAGCTCAAACTGGGATTTCGATCACAGCTGATGTAGCTGCATTTCGATGAATGAGCAATGCAAAAACTCCTGTGCACCCAAGCGTCCGAGCATATTTCAGAATTCCATCTGGTCGAAGCTATTTACCGCCTGTTTGTCCTGACATGCAGGCCTTCCGTTCCCACCCCAACCTCAACCTTGAGCAGTGAGCAGCCACCGGGAAGACCAGCTCTAGCTGACTGACCGGGTGTGACTCGTACGGCACAAACCGTTGCAGCCTTGGACTCAGGGCCCCACCCGCTGCTGCATCAAAACTCACCCGTCTAATCAATAAACGCTTTTCTACTCCACTCTGTGGCTCTCCCCTTATAAAAATAGTCTATATACAGTCTGTAGTCTTCTTATAGACTCAGTTGCCTTCCTATAGAGACCCCGACGCTGTGGCTCAGTGGTTACGGCGCTCGGCTGCTGACCCGAAAGACGCGGGGTAGATCCCGGCCGCGGCGGCTGAATTTCTTGACGGCAAAATTCTAGAGGCCCGTGTGCTGTGCGATGTCAGTGCACGTTAAAGAACCCCAGGTGGTCGAAATTTCCGGAGCCCTTCACTACGACGTCTCTCATAGCCTCAGTCGCGTTGGGACGTTAAACCCCAGTAAACCAAACCAAACCAAACCTTCCTATAGATATTTCTTTTTGTATATTCATAGTCTATAGGTTGTCTATAGACGAAAGTCTACTAAAAGTGTTTGGCCATACATCTATAGATTGTCTATAAACTGTCTGTAGCATTTGTATTGCCTGTAGACTGTTCTCTAGCATTCCTCTACAGAGAATCTATAGACGTTATGGACAGAAGTCTATGGACAGTCTATAGACTGTCTAAAAACTTTTTGTAAGGGTCTTCTCCGAAGTGCTTCAGAGACATGTAAAAAGGGGTTGCCGCCAGAAGTTTGGAGGTGACGGAGCGTTCAGTTTGGTTCTTTTCTGCTGCCCGGTTGCACCTTTCTTGAGTTAAAGTACTCAAACTATTCGCATCCTGCAGCCCTTATGTCCATTTGCGGTTTTGCATCTGTGTATGGTTAACCACCGCAAATGATTACCCACTGCGGAAGTGGTTAAATATGTTTTACAGTTGAGCATGATTTCAAGGTGTTCTTTCAGGTGTAACCTACTCGTGAAAAACTTCTCTAGCCCCGTTTATTTTCGCTGCAAGGCTCAAAGGAACATGATTTTAGCTAGCCGAACGGTTTCTCCATTCTGCTGCGTTATTGTTATTCCAGCCTTACTGGCCGCCACAGCAAGGTCAAAACGACCGCTGTAACCTGCAGATCGCGTTAGACTCTACATGTTGACTTGTAAGCTATTCTACTGGGTGTACAAGATTTGCAAAACATATATGGCCCAAGAGGTCTGCTTTTGGGCATTCCAACAGGGCTCATTTTGCAAAAGCCAACAGTCAAAGACGCCCGAAGGTCACAGGGACTCCCGTCCTCACCTTGCACACTGGGGACGATAAAAAGCCCCTGTACACGGCTTAGAAGCATAGCTCTTGGCCCGTGTTATGTACAGCCTTTGTCAAAAGTTAAGTGCTCAGGGGGTTCGCTCCTAAGACGTGTAGTAAGACTCCTGTAGCATTTGTGGTAGTCTTACCAATTGGAGGGGGCAGGACCATAAATATTTTTGCCGTCAGGAGATTTTGATCACTAAACGTGCATTACAAGCCACACGGTGTGGCTCAGAAGCAAACCCCCTGGGCTCCAAACTTTTGACAAAGGCTGTACATCATGTCGTTAACATGCTGCTGTCTTACATGGGCGGAGCGATACGCTTTGTATGCTGACCCATTTAGAACCACAGAAGTAGCGGCTGCTCGCCAAAGCATCGGCTCGTATGCAGGTAACGAGAATGCCTGCTTCCGCATTATCATCAAGGTTTAAAATGAGTAGGGCCGACGAAATTAACCGTCACTTCGGTATCGCTTTACTTGAGTAATGCAGGTACTATGCTCTATGGTTAACTTACTAGCCTGTATGAAATGTGAGCGCCTTCGCTTCTGGCACCTAAAACAAAACAGAGGTTATTTTCATACTTTTTGTGCAAATCTCTCTAAGGGCCCCAACATAACTAAAGTAATAATCTCCAGAGTCATTCCACGAACTGAATTCTCATAGACGTATATTTATAAATGCCAACCGTCCATGCACACCTTCCGTCTACCATTCGCACTTTCTACCTCATTTTAATACAACCATTTAATAAGACCGTACAAAGTTCGAGCACCACGTTCGTGTGTTGAAACGACCATACACTGCAAAGACGGCCTTATATTTTGAAATCTATTTAAAGAACTGCCTGAATATCAGAAGAAGCCGCTGGCACCTAGTTGAAAAGAAACAAGCGCCGTGAACGGAGGCGTGAAGAACGGAGTCACTTTTTAGCCAGGACTTTTCCCGACCTCCCGACCTTTCCCGACCCCACTCTATGCCAGCCTCTTGCAGCCATGAGAGCGAAGTACCTTCGTCCGTTCTTTAAAATTCTCGGCTCGTTTGTTCTGTCGGGGCCGTTTACTCCAGTGTTTCACTTTCTTAGTTGTCTTGCCCGCTCCAGCAGCTCTCATCTCGGCTCGCATACCGAGTGGCTCCGCATTCGAGGGACGGCGGAGTCCGCAAGGAAGAGAAAGAAGGCAGTGAAAGTGGGCTCGCAACGAGCCTTATAATAAGTCTGCCGAAATCGCCCGCTGGCATTCGAGACACGTCGCGCGCGTAAGAGCCGCTGCAACGGCCACGGCAGCAGCCGCCGCTCACGGCCGAAATATTGAGTCCTGCCGCCGCCACTACCTGCTAGACTTCCCGTAAGGTGTTACTATAAATTGTGCGCGCGCTCTCTGCGAGGATACACGCGGCGCTCGTACTTTCTTTTGCTTGCTCCTCTGCTATTCTCGCCTGCCACTCTTATTTTTTTTCTGCGCCTTTATTTTTATTCCGTTCCTCGCGTCTGCTCGCGCCTCCGCCGTCTCCCGTCTGGCTGGCAGTTCTTTCCTCCGAGACGTGTCTCCAGGCTGGCCCTATGCGGGCGTGAGACGCACAGCTTTCGCTGTTCGAACTCGTGGGAAGAAACAATAAAAAACTCGAAAAATATTCGGGAGGACATGACAAAATGGGCTGTCATGGAAGGGAATTTAGTAGCAAGCGCTTCGCGGCGGAACCGTCCGTATAATTTGGACACTCGACAAATCAGTCGCGGCTGCGGACGGTCTCGGAGAGTGAGCTGCAGGTTACAGTTAAGACTACAGATTACAGGTTACATTTAAGCATGTTTCATGCACACAGATTAAACGAGGATAAGCTACCATAACATTTCCTGTGAATATTGCAACGCTTTTAGAGTGTGTGACTTCAACGAATCGGACACAACAAAGCGACGAAGCTTTTCAGGAGAACACAAACACACAGAAAAACTGACTACTGTTTAGAAATTTTGAAACCATGTTTGTTTAAAGACTTTCATGGGCTTATCTGAAGAAAAGTGAACTATCTTTCGCTCGACGAACTTGGCTTACATTAGAGGCCTACTCTGGCTTATACAAAACGACCATTCGCATCCATGCTTTTCTGCCTTTACACGTTTACATATGCACCTGTCCTTGATCCGACTTCTGAAGAGTCTCAGGTAAATAAGAAAGAAGTAAACTAACGTCGTCATTCACGTAAAACGACGCAAAGAGGCTTCTCTTTTTTTTTACTATTGAGTAAAAAAAAATTGACAGGGAGGCGCAGAATAAAGGCGATACAATCTAGAAGTTTGCAAAAAAAAAAAAGAACGACAGTTGTGTGCCGTCCAGATCATCCGTGCTACATCTTGTTCATAGGTGCCACATTTTAAGCTTCCCTCTCACATTTTTACAGCAGTCAGCCGTGTGCCCACGTAAAAACAGCCTGGTTGTACTTTAAGAAAAGTTGTAATGTAAATATTTTGTTGGTTAGCCTGCGTCGAAAAGAGACAACTATACGACACTAACCGGCCATTAAAGCTGTGCGTTTGTGGTAGCCTCTAATGCGAGCTTATCGCCTGGCTAAATTCCTTTGATGACTGTATGAACCGCGTATGTGTGAGTCCTTGCCAAGCTGCACGAAATGTCGCCGTTCTTGATATCTGCTTTAACGCAGTAAAACCATGAAACGCATCGTGCGATGAAGGTTTGGGCTCACTGTGTTGTAACAGCTGCTCCAGGATATTACCTCTACCAAAGGTGCAGGGCAACAAGAGGTACGTGTGACAACAAACCAGCAAGTTCATTTGGACAATATCAATCTTTACAGCCGACTCCCTGCCCTTCCTTCCTCTAAAACACCTTCTGATAGGAGGATCATTCCGTCGCGGAGCAAGATCTCGCTCCTTCCCATTAGGTCACTGTTCTGTGACAGAGGCGCATAAAGACGCAATCGGTGTGTTCAGCAGATGACTGTAGGGCGAAAAGCAAGGACAGAATAGCGTCATCGGTCTGGTCATCGGCATCAAATTTCCCACCGGCTTCATCGACGCCACCTTCAAAGCCAACGAACAGGATACGGCATCGGGTACGTCGGCTCTGGCATCAGCACTCGTAGCACGTCCCAGGAGTCCCTTGTAAGGACAAAAACTTTATCGCTGCGCGGCATCTTTCCGTGCAGAAAGTGCAGAAAACGACACCTTTGTCTCTCTTCTGGAAAAAAAAGAGAATACGAACGAGGACGACAACATCGCCACGCGAAAACTTGGATTCCGGAACACGTATGGGAACAGGTCGGAGGAGGAAACGAAAACACAACAGGGGCGCGAAAGATGAAACGGGTTATCGTTGAAGCCCTCAGTTTATGCGCCCGGACACGCGCGCGGCCGATAAACATCTGCGTGACGCGATAAACGGAGAGTTACGCGATGTCGTCTGACAACGATCTGTGGGGAATTTGCACCGGGCACGGACAAAGCCACCGGTGCAATAGAAAGACGAAAAGTACAAGCTTGCCTCGTTCTAAAGCCCATTTTTTCAACACAAGACGCCTCTCACGAGTCTGTACCGATGCAGATGTTGATTGTATTACAGCTAGGTGAAGTGCATGAAAATGCACCACGTTATACTTCCTCAGCAGTTTTACGATACGAGAGATGCTCAGAATGCCAGAAGGTTAAATCTAGCAGCGCGAAGCTTTTCCTTCTGCCACGTGCTTCTGCGGAGGAGCAACTGTTAAAATCTATTCTTCGCCATTCCCAGCTTGCAGTGAGGCTGGTTTTCGCCTACTTTCGAAAGTAGTCTCTTTAGATCTGTCGGCAAAAGCATAGCAGTGTGAGCAATGTCCGTGATTCGACACAAGCTTGAGCGCCAAGCTGCAAGCTCAGTCTGGGCGTCCTTTGTTGCAATAGACGGAAGGGTAGCCTGAACAAATTGCGTACTAAGAACTGAACTGAACAGAATTCTCTTTCTCTCTTCTCTTTCACTGCCTTCGTCACCATCTCTAAGTGTAGGGTAGCCACCTGGGCACTGTTTAGTTAACCTCCCTGCCTTGCCATTATTGTTACTGTCTCGTTCTATCAATTTAGCGACGAGGGAAGATGAAAAGAGCGGCTAGTTATGGTATACGTGAAGGAAGGCGAGTTTATCGTCAGTATCACTTCTCTGGACAATAGCCACGCCAATCGGCTTGGAAAATTCATGACAAGGCTGCGTAAGGTTGCAACAAAACCTGCAGGGGACATTTAAGCTACGCATTAAGGGAATGACGCGATAACGTTAATTGTTAGTGCCCGTATATGCAGAATGGATATCATTCTGTACTTTACATGCTGAGATCCCCGGGAGCCCTCATACTCCTCCTGGCGCAGTGGTGCTGCGGTTAAGCTATGCGCCACTGCTTCGGCAGGTGGCTGTGGCTTTTGAGACACGTGTTGCTCTCCCCGATCAGCCTCTCGCGACCAATAATTTACTTAACTGCCAACTGCCTCGGTGGGCACTTCGCTCATAATGTAGTGAACAGATTGTGTTGACGTCAGAAGGTCACGTGACCTAGGTGGCAGAAAGGCCACCTCGTTTCTCGTCACGACGCCACCGCCGACAACGACGATGACACCAACGACAAGGCCGGAACTTCTGCAGAGCGGCAGCCTTAATGACAACGCGTAAAAAAAAAATTAAGTACAGTCAAGGCAAACATATCGCCGTCATGACTTCGTTACTAATAGCGCTAGGTCAACGGTCATCCATGATTCTTGTAACCCGCGTGGCATCCCTCTTCCCTATCACAGCAATAAAATAAGCACACCATTTCCTGATTCCAAG
Organism: Amblyomma mixtum; assembly: GCF_055824585.1. NCBI lineage: Eukaryota > Metazoa > Arthropoda > Arachnida > Ixodida > Ixodidae > Amblyomma > Amblyomma mixtum. The sequence goes on along the minus strand of NC_143012.1, from coordinate 197,609,372 downwards.
AACGGGCTTTGCATATATAAACTTCTGCTCTTGGAAGACGCATGGTAATTACCTTTGCAAAACATGTAGATGAACGTTCGTTGCACCACCGCCTACGTGAACAGAATCCGGATCTTTACATTCGCCTTTACAACATGAAGCGAGCTTCATTATTGTTTCAGGAAATCATTGGACCCCTTTAGACACGGCGTCCTGAAGATAAGCTAGAGAAGCACTCCTGCTTTCTTTAATGGACAGCTACGGCCTGACATTTGAACTTCGACGCACTGTTTCATTCCTGATCGCTGAGCTATACTTTCTTTCGTTAAATGTACCATTTTTTTTGCCCCATGGCCAGAGCACCGTACTGGACGTGGGAAGTACAACACTCGTCCTCCCTTCCTGATACACTTAGTTAAGACCACATGTGGCTTTCGAAAAAATTACATGGCTCACGAGGCGGAAAATCCGCCGTTGTCCACGCCAGATGGTCTGAAAACCCGCTGGACCTTGTGACGTCATCGGCAGTACCTCGTGACGTCATCGGCAATGCCTCTATCCTTAGAAAAGAAATAAAAACAAAATTAAAAAAATTTCTGCGGCTTGAACAGATCAGCTTTGCTGGACACTTCATTACATCACTGCTCCATCACTGCAGCAAAATAACCCGCGTGCTAACCTGCCAGTCACTCGCTCTGGGTTTGGATATCGTCGTATTCATCAACTTCCATTCTGAAGATCAGATCATATTTACTGGTCACTGCCAACAGATCATATTTACTGGTCACTGCGAACAGATCATATTTACTGGTCACTGCATCATATTAGTACGCCATCGTCGCAGCCGAACGCTCCGCGTGCATGTTTTCGCATTCACGGCACGTAATTAGTCTTGAGCGTCCTGCGTAATGCGTAATTTTATTCATTAGACGCAAAGAAAATCCTCTGCGCGTTTGCTTATTGCGCTTGCATGGCAGGAACACCAATTGCCGAATCCCTGGTTACTTCTTACGCACTGCTTGCAACATTTCTTGCAGCACTTTTTGAAACGACGCTGTCGTCTCTAATGTCTTAGCAACAAGTGCTATCTACTGGTATCAGAATATGCTAGGCGAAGCAGAGTCCGAAACGCTCTCTGGCCCAGTAAGCAAAGGACCCTGTTTTAGCCAGCACGCCAGCAAAAAACTTTCGATGCTCATAATGACCTTGCACGAGGGGTAAAAGGCGCCAGTTAGAGACCTGGAAACAGACCAGTTACAGACTACTCAAAGGTTAAACAATTACCGCACATATGACTAAGCGCTGTGTCTAAATCTACTATCACCCTTGAGGCTCAGTACTAAGCCCTTTCAAGCAGATGCATTAAACCAATTTCACGAATCGTTTCTCTATAGCATGCGACAGGAATCATTATCAGGAGAGTGCTAAGTGGATGGATTTGCTGTCACGAAGTTTCCTATCAACTGCAATAGATATCTGCCTTCTTGATGACTTTTTATTTCGCAAATCGCAGCAACACGGATGCGTCTTGGTTTGGTCGCTGATCATAAGGTTTCCTGAGCGGCGTCTAAGACATCCCAAAAATGTATTTGGCCGATTATTTCTCTCCCCTGGCGGTGTTCCTCACTAACAGTTAAACACAAAGAAATCCGGAAATCGATTTCACGAATTCAAACTTTACCCTGGTCTTCGCAGTCTTTCATCTATTTCCGCGGAACTTTAGAAACTGCTTACATGCTGAATAGTTTCCGACTTTGTGCTTTCATAAATGCAACCAGCTCGTTACGAGCCCACAGCTACCCGATGTCTCTTCACGTTAAAAAACTCCAGATAATGAAAGTATTCCGAAGTCCTCCACTACAGCGTCCCATATAATTAAAGTGCACGTTGGGGACGTGTCAAGCACAGACATCGCTAAATGAGAACCTCAATAAAAGGAAGTACTTTTAGCCTATTTGGTGCCTTATCTCTGGTGTGTATCGGAGAACTTGAGGATAGGAAAGAAAGCAGGCCATTGTCATTAAACGTAAACTGCGGTCCGACAGTGAATTGCCTTCTCGTTGGGGGACTAGCGCCATCTACTGAGTGGACACTGAACTGCACTCAGTAATAGAAGGCGCTCGCTCTGTTATTTCATTACACGGCTCTTTCCCTCTCTCCGCCGCACCTTGACATTTTCATCAGGAAAGCGCAGAATGTGTCGCAAGGCTGATGCATTGCGCGTTAGCAGAAAACTGCATTGACAATCCAAGCGATGAAGAAAATTTCACGCCACCGTTAACGACGGGACAGGATGCACATCATGTGGCTGGCTGTTGCAGCAGATTCGCGCGTGCATGCGTGTACGTTGGTATCCTCGAGGCCCGAGACAAAATAACCCCCGAAAGTGCTGTCTAAACAGTGTACAGACTTTTTTTGTTCATATGTTACTTGTCTGACAAATTCCTGGCAAGGAATGGTCTACAAGCAATGTAGCGGACTTTGACATCGTTTCTTTCGGGTGTTAGTACTAATTCTGGCACCTACATGCGCATTCCTGGCGATGCAGCGTTATTCACGACACATAGTGAGTAAATTGTTTAATCTAACAAGCTATTAGAATGACGGCGTGAATGATGTAAATTAGTTCTCGACCTTGATTTTAACTGCGAAACCCTGTTGTCGCTCTTCATAATTCAAGTCGTATACACAGGTGCGGTCATGAAGCAGCTAATCTTCCCTAAGCTGCCGTACCTTTTGATATGGGGGAAAATACTAAACATGCACGCTTACAAAAACGAAGCGTTGGCCTGGCATCGCAGTTACAAACAGCACAAGGAGCATCCTAACAAACGCGACTAACCAGAAAGAATATCGGGCCGATTCTTGTGAAATCTGCACGAAGAGCACATCTGCCTCCTTTTTTTTTTTTCGCACATTTTTATGCCCAAGTATGGCACTATTCTTTCCTCCATCACTTTTAAAGAACATCCCGTTTGTCGCTTTAAAAGTTGCTCTGTTAATTGTATGAAGAAAAATTAGCGCTAAGCTTTCCGCCCAAAGTGATGTCTAACCTTGGAGGCATGCAGCGTTCCATCTATTGTTTTCTTTTACAAACGAAATATGTGTCTTCTGTTGTCCGCAGTCTTTTATTTGTACGCATTTGTCACTTGTCTTTTTGCGGACTAACTTTCCATCTGTCCACACCTTTTCCAGTCATGAGTTGTTGTTTTTTTCATTTCTCCGTTGAAGTACTACTTACATCAGTTGGAGTACTACTTACAAAGCGTTTGGTAGTTTGAACTGAAAGCCGTCGTTTGCAGCGCAGTGCGTAGGCTAAGAACCAAATTTCGCCGAGCGTTTCAAATCTACGTATTGCATAGGCGTCTGAACGGTGAACCGGACCACGCCTTCGCACGGGCAGTGATATGGATGGAGTCAGGCGGACCACTGCAAAAAAATGACTAGTGGCTGGTTTTTACATGATTATCTTTGCGAGTCAGCAAATGCGCCCAGGGTGCCTGAGATATCACACTTTCACGCTGAACGGGGCCGCATTTTGACGTAGGATTCCTGGATTCATATTGTCCTCAGATCAAAGTACGAATAATGAAAGCAAAATCTCTCACATTTGTCCCTTTAATAGTTTTTTTCTGCTTTAGTGCGCGGAGGTACAAAGGAAGCGTGCCTGGAATTAAGAGGAGCGCTTGTACAAATTTCTTCACAGCAAAACAAGGTCATCTGTTAACTGCTTCGAAGAAAAATTGCTTCCCCGGTTTACCAAGATTCGATCTCTCATCAGCAGGAGTCTCTATGGTAGATATCGGGAGTGAAGAAAAAAGAAATAAATAAGGTCATAAAGGAGGAAGTGTATTCATGACTGCCGGAGGCGCGCCAATTTTGATTCATTTCTAGGTCGCCGCTGTGTGTGTCCTCTTCCGGGAGAGCGCAACCCGGCTTGTCGCGTGGCACACACGCCTATGGCTCGCTTCCGACTGCCCCTCGCTTTCTTGGCATTCTTCCTTCTCGCGAAGAAATGCGCTTACATTTTTCTTTGCTTTCAACTGACGTCCTGTCCCCGTTGAATTCGGTGCACGAGGACTCACCGAGGCCGCCCGTGGCCGCTGCGTTGGAAAGACGTGCCTTAAGAATTCAGTGCTGGTGATTAGAGTTGGACAAGTTAAGAAAATTAGCCCCCATAAAACACACGAAGACATGTTATTACCTTATAATATAAACTGTGAAATTCGACATGGAAGTAGGGGCCCATCAATTTTGGAATCAAACTGCCGTTTGCGACGTGTATCCAGTGCGTCTTGGTTTATTGGTTTATTGGGGTTTAACGTCCTAAAGCAACTCAGGCTATGAGGGACGCCGTACTGAAGGGCTCCGGAAATTTCCACCACCTGGGGTTCTTTAACGTGCACCGACATCGCACAGTACACGGGCCTCTAGAATTTCGCCTTCATCAAAATTCTACCGCCGCGGCCGAGATCGAACCCGCGTCTTTCGGGTCAGCAGCCGAGCGCCGTAACCACTGAGCCACCGCGGCTGATATGGCGAAATTTCTGGCTTCGAGCTTTTTAGACTGTTCCCCTCCGCTTCCGCGGCACGACTTCAGCATAAGTACAATACAATACAATACAATACAATACAATACAATACAATACAATACAACACAACACAATACCGTACAATACAACACAACTCAACACAACACAATACAATACAATACAATACAATCTTTATGGTGCATAAAGGAAAACAAAATACATTTGACAGGCCTGCCAAAGCCTCAGAGGGCTTGACCGGCAGTGCCGGTCAGAGCTTTCAGAGCGAAATATTGAATTAAAAGTTATACAAAAGTGTTATTTTAACCTTTGAAAAGTCTAATTAGTTTCTTGATCTCACGTCTTGTATTTGCATCCAACACAGGCACTGACAATTTATTGAATATGGCTGGAACATAATATAGCTGCGTTTTTCTTCCGTACTTCGGCGTAGTCTTGGGGATCACGTACGGTTCTTTAGATCTTACGCAGAGGGCTGGTGCATACGATATACCGTATCTTAAAATCATTACTCCAGAAGGGTTTAATGCTAACACTTTCAACTATCAGAGAAGTAAAGTTCGGCAAACTCAGCAACTTAGACATCTATGTTTTTCCTTAGACACAAATCATATGCAGTTGTTAACAACAGTGAACATAAAATAATATTAATTATTGAGCTCCATCTGGGGCTACAACGACCATACACAGAGAAACCATGACGAGCACACTGCAGACTAAAGCAGGGGGCAATAATAATCGTGTTTCGCACGGAGATTGGCATTATAGAAATCGCATATTGTAGAAAACACAGGAAATCGCACGCAGTTTATTTTAGAGGTGGGACAAATGCGACTTCCATAAGAGATCACTGTCAAAATGCAATCCGAAACACTTAAGGAAGATGCATTTTGACCGAGTTGACATGTGCACGCACAAAAGTCAGCTGTAAAATAACAGTTTCATAGGGAGCATTTTTTTCATGTTGTTATGGAAACATACAAGTCGCGTTTTCGAAGGACTGATGCTTATTAAAATAGCCGCGAACCAGTCCATAGCTTCAGTTGCATTATTATGTAATGAGCTAAGTGCATCATAATAATTAGTAGCACAGGGTACAAGAACTGTATCGCCAGCGTATTGACAAACATATTTGCCTTCTGCACTGTACAAATCATTCGCATTATTTGTAGAAGTCCTTCGCAAAATTGAGCTCTGGAGTACTATAGCATGAGTACAAGTAAAAACACTTAAACTATTTCCCACCTGTACACAATGTCGTCAGTTCTGCGGAAAGTTAGTTAATAGATTAAAAAATGATCCACGAAGGCCTAGCAGAGATAGTTTCTGTAACAAAATGTTATGACAAACACTGTCAAATGCCTTAGAAGCACCCATGAAGAGAGCACGTCTTAGCCGGTTGCGATGTATTATAGAATTCAATACATCAGATAAAGCTTCTAACACTTTTTGCGTACCTTCCACCTGTACAAATTCATACTGATTTGTGGCTGATACACTATGCTTATCTAGAAAATGTGTTACCTTAAGAGCCACTTGTTTGTCTAGCGATACAGGGGATCACCAAAATAGGTCTGTAATTTTCAGTACTTTTGCGTGCACCATGCTTATGAAGTGGAATTACAACTGAGGTTTTCATTTCAACTGGAATCACACCAGCAGCCTAGAATCTAAAAGATATAGCAACACAAATTGAATTGCGCCAAAGTTCCTCTGGAGTTCACTGATAGAGATTTTGTCGAATACAGGTGATTTATTTGTCTTAAGGTTAATGGCAATGGGCATCAGTTTGTGAAACGAGAGTAAAGGAATATATGCTGAGTCTAGCAAGCTACCTCTTAAACTGCTCAGAGATGGCTGCCGTGTTATCAATTCTGAATTGCTTGAAATAAATGGTCAATATATTTGCCACAGTCAAATCATCTGCAGAAAAATACGATGAAGGGCTCTGCTTAAAAGTTGCAATGTTGCCCGCTCTAAGGATGTTTATAAGCGACTACGTTTTCTTCATGTGTAGTCGAGCTTCTTGAAATTTACAAACTATGTTCGTTTCGCAAGTCTCATCATTGTATTCACCTTATTTCTGGCGCATTTGTATATGTCCTTGGTGTTTGGCAAGCGCTTGGCCGCAGTCCACGACGTCTTTTTTTTTCTCTTTATTTCGGAAGTGAAGTTGATGAGTCTCTATACAGCAGGAAATAAAACAAGACTAGAAAAGAAAAGTTGTACCGCTGCTGGCTTGTAACTACCTTCGCGTTAAAACCTGCCCAATTGCTTTTGTTAAATAGTTGTTGTAAACCAGGAAACTGTCATGGCGGGGAGAGTTTAATTAGTGAAAATGACGAGAGATGAAATAACGCGTTTCTCTCTGTATTCCCACAGCCCAAAATCAGAATCAGAAACATTTGATAATTAACTTCTTAGCGCTCGAATGAGACATTTACGAAAGTGGTCTTGACGAAGTGTTCTTGTAGCCGTAGGTGTGGAACGGGTGTTGTTAAGTCGCAGCTGAGGACCGAAAGTTTCAAGTGCAGCTGAAGCGCTCTACTGGCTGACACACCGCGGAAGGAAAACTTCCAGGAAATAAATATGACAGCGAGAATATTTATTAGAGTGCTTCTCTTAAGTGGTTAAGAGGTTGGCGCCTTTCTCAAATAAAGTTGCAGTTCAGCGCTCGTGTGAGTGTTTTCTCGTTCTGTATCCGTGTGTAGCATGCGCTGCTGAAATTATTATGAATGACCAACCAGCCCGTCAACTCACTATGCTCACTATGATCTCTTAAGCGCCCGTTCATGGGTAGAGCCGCGTCGCTGCCATCGACGTAACCCTGCCAAACAATAAATAAATAAATAAATACAAATTAGCATTCCTGCGACTGGAATTCGGACTCGATGTGCCACGAACAGATAAACCTGCTGGCCACTGCGCGAAAATACTAAGCTATCGCAGCAGCCTATTATGCCGCGTGTTAAACTGCAACACACTCTCATCGCTGTGCAGTGCACATTGTCGTCGTCTTCAGCTAATACTGCTATCGATCTAATATCGTCACCACAGGGGACGACGACCCAGCAAAGCAGAACAATTAGCCTACAGAGACTGAGAAACGACAGAGCTGCACTCAAATTTCGCATTACCGAGAATCGTAACCATCCTTGAATTTTTTTAGGGATTCTCAGTGAACATATAGGGCTGAATGGAAGCACGTAATGTTGCTGCAGTTTCCACAAAAGTGGCTTGCTATACGTAAACCACTACCAGCGTTTTCTGCAGAACGAAATGCGCCTTAAGTCGAGAAATATTCCTTTCTTGCTCATATCCGCTGCCCCACTTCTCTCATCACGCTTCAACGTATTACATGGACTGCATTAAAATCATAACGTGAAATTTGCTGCTTCTCATTTCGAGAGCCCAGAGTGCGACATCAGTTTTTCGTGCGAGTGATGAAAGTATACATTGCATACTGCTTTCTGCAGACTTATGAATCACGCTTGTTTCTCAGTATGGGCGAACGTAAAAAAGTGAAACTAATTTTTGATGATAGGAGATATTTATAGACGAATGCCTGATAGTACACTAGCAGTAATAAAGAGGCCCAGTAAAAATGCGCCTGCCATTTACAATTGAAGCCGTCGCTCATTCAGAGCGCCAGCACTTTTATGCGTTGCGTATTAAGCCAACTTCATAGACGCATCTATATTGGCGCTGAAGCTGTTGGGTCACTTCGTAGCACGTTAAAGAACCTTTCATGGGAACAAAGAAATCAATGAACCATTATCTTCTTGCTGTTGCTCCAAGCATTTCTTGTCCGCCGTCCCACCTTGACTTGACACACGTCCATAGCAAAAGCTGTTCACTGGTATCATAAGTGGAGAAACAAGAATTCCGAGCACGAATGACCAACAGAAGGACGCGTGATAGGCCAGATAGTACTGGTTTAAAATAAAACGAAGCGGTCTCACTTGTTCGGTGACATGTTTTATTGAACGGGCACTCCCAAATGCAGCGCAATGGGAACAAGAAAATGCTTCCTTTGTGTACAGGCGGAAAACCTACGGAGCTACTCACTAGGTCCGAAAACGACAGTTCCACAACGAGGCCTCCTCGAGAGAGCTCGGAACGAGCGTCAAGGAAACAACCAGCAAGCAAAAGGATGCCTCGAGTTGGAGGCTGGACCACTTTAACTACCTTAACACGCTGGCCTAGCTCGCGGGCCCCTCACTGCAAAAGGGCAGAAAAATAAAAAAAAAAACGCTTTCTAAAACCTCTCGCACTTATTTCTAGTTTTATTGCCAGCTCGGAAGGCGCAGCTACACTTCTGTCAAGGCAGCAATTATGTCTTTCGTGCTTTGCCGAAGACGGAAGCACTTAGGAGCCCTTTGCTGCCGCAGGCGCTTTCACGCACGATGACGTCCCCCGGGGTTTATCGTTCGCTTGCGAAAGCCCTTAGTTGGCAAGGAGCAGGCAAGAAGTGAGAAGAAATGATCTACGCCAATAATCTACGGGCTGTAAGACGCGCGAAACGTTTTATACGGGCCGAGATCACTGATAACTCCGAAGCGATATCTTCCATCGGAACGGTACCATTCTCATTAACAAGTTATCTAGCCTCCGGTCGACACTTTTCATCTCCCTTCCCACCGATCACCGTGCAGCAGATCGTTGCACTGCCTGTTATCCTCTGCATTAAGCGATTTTTAGGGGCCGTATATGCGGATAACGAGGCTGGCTGTATTGGTTGGACCTGGAGTTGACTAGAAATGCATGGGAGAGACCTTAGTCTTGCAGTCGACGTTGTCAAGCTGCTGCTGTTGCTGCTGATGTTGGAATGGTAGTCTCCTCATTTTCTTTTTTTAGTTTTCCCTGCTACCTGGGATTTAGTTAAGAAAACCGAAATCCCACCACAAAGACGTTTTTGCTTGCCACCCCTATCTAAAGTGCAAGTGCGGGTGGCACCAATACCAAGCATGACCAGCATGACCATAGGCTCCACATCAGAACGTGGCAGTTATTGAGAGATTATGCGGTGGGTCAGGTTTTTAATGAGTAAGAGTTTAGTTGCCGAGAGATTCCATTGGCTTCAAGCTCAACAAGCAAAGAAAAAATGTTCAGAGAATAAATCTAACTCTCAAGGCGTCTCGACAACAAGACATTTCTCACGATTATGCTGGTCAGATGCGCACTGCAAGTCCATCCTTCCTGGATTATTCTATCATAACGAAAAAAAAAGCTAATTATATCATAAAACTTTAGTTTTTATGTCGCACTTGCTGATCAAGTTTATATGGTACTTCTTTTCGGAGAAATCGCGGGAATGAAATCTATTGCGAATGCTGTCGCTTAAAGCTGAAGGAAATTCTTCATCAGTCGTGCTCCAGCTTAGGTGAGGCCAATATCGCGGATGGCCATTCTCTTATTGCGTAGTGTTTAAAAATGTATGTCCTAAAAGAATGTATTACGAAATAGTGGTTCCGCATTTCGACATTTTAACAGCTACACTGATCCAACATTATGATGTACATTCACCTCTGATAGCGGCTAAGCATGGTGTCTCCGCAACTTATGTGCCTGGTCAGTGCTTTTCGAAGAGCATAAAATGAAACCAGATTGAGAAATATGTATTCTTCCGAGAGCCAAAGCAAATGTTTCTTGTTTACATTTTGCTGGTTGCCTGATCCGTTAGCAGAGCAGGAAAAAAAATCCGTTCCGGCAGCTTTCTCGACCCATATAAGGTCACTATTGCTTCGTACAGTTCCTGCATTGCGATACGTGTCACTCCGATCAAAGCGATGCCTTAGAGTGTCATTAAAACAACAATTTTCGAAAAGGGCCAAGCGGAAGCACTCAGTCTTGCAGATATGGCGGCAGTGATAGAAAAGGCCCATGCCTGAACTAACCGCCAAAAACACATAAAATGAAACCTATCCGGAAATATAACAAGAAGCGTTTTCAAGCGTCCCTGACTGCCAACTTGACGAAAGTTTCGTGCTGAAAATATAAAAATTGCCTGATAAGTATAGGAAAGAGTCAATATGTGTGATAGACGGCGCGAAAGCATCGTTTCTTTTCTTAGAATCCGGACTGGTACACAGAAGAAGCAGAAACACGATCGGAGAGGTTGCGCCAGTAGTCGGCGTAACGATCTTGTTATGATGGGTTTATTACGGGCTTGCAGACAGCGGCAGCAATCGCTACGGCGCCCGAGGTTCGCGTGTACGAAAGAGGATAACGCTGCCAGCGATATTTTAGTGCGTGTGCCAAATCTGACGTCGGAATTCGTTGGAAAACCGAAAGACGGAAAAAATGTAATGGCACACTCAACACCAAATAACCGCCCAAAACTTAGTACCAAGGAGGAGGAGGAGGTAGAAGAGGAAAGGCAGGGTGGTTAATCGCAAGAATGTTGCATTAAAATTTCCACATAAAGTCGTCGTCCTATCTTCGATCTCCCAGCTAGCAGGACCCCTTTCGTTGCGTCGTCCAATCTGTCAGCCTATACCCTATTAATACTCCTTTTCCTCTAAAACTGCTAATCATTCCAACAGCTCACCGCCTGTGTCTTGGACACTCCCCCGTAGTGGGTATGTGCCATTCTACTTGAGGCCAACCAACCAAGAATAATCGGTCTGCTACCCTACACGGGGGGAAGGGGGTAAGGGGATAAAAAAATAAAAGAGAAAGGGGAGTAACAGAAAAAAGAAAGTAAAAAGGAAAGCGTCCAACATTTTTCTTACGGCTTATGCATCTCAGATTTTCAATGAACTTAGCAGTGAAGAGCAATGCTGGGTTGTGAAGGAAAGTGGTGTCCCTCGCTGCTTCGATTGACAGTTGCTGTGCGCTTGCTTGCCGCGAATGTTTGTAGAGTTTGTTCATTCTTCAAAGCTGCCGGCAATCCGCTTTTTCGCTTCGATTGTGATGCTAGACGCACCTAGATTTATCTCGATTGATCGCAACCACCGCAGCCGATTCTACGCTGTTCCAGAATGTTCTAGTAACTTTGCACGCTTTATCTTGAAAGTTCGCTCTTTAAATTGAGCCCGGGCGAGAGCAGCGGGCATTCAGTTCGACGACCGCCGAGCACGCTTGTTTACGCCACGGCCTACCCATTCTGTTCTTTGCGGACGCAAGTCCACCCAAGTAAAAAGTTTTGTTTACAACCCATTTTCACTGTCTTCCTGCTCTCCGAACCGCAGTCACCACTACGTGACAGCTGGTGGAGGTGTTTCCGGATATCCCTGTCGCTCTCACTCTCTGGGAGTCGCCAAAGCAGCCCGAGCCGTTCACGAGAAACAAGATCACGAGAAAGCCTCAGAAGCCGTCCCAAGCGAAGACGAAGTGCGAAGCAGACGTCGTCTCCAGAGGCGTTCACCTGAATGCGTACTACAACAGGACCGCACGCGAGCAAAGAAGAACTGAATTCCGACGTTAACCATGGCTTCTAGACTAGCCCCCATTATTTTGCACCAGCCCCGACTGCCGCCCACGTTAAACGGTTCACCGGGTGAGGATGATGAAGAATGGCTGGAACAGTTCGACCTAGTAGCCGTATTCAACATATGTGATGACCAGGCTAAAAAGTAGCCACGTTTTCTTCGCTCTGGAACGATCAGCCAGAATTTGGTTCAAAAACCCCAAAGCTTCTCTGACGACGTGGGAATCATTCAAGAGGAAGCTCCTGAAGGCATTCACAAGAATCATTAGGAAAGAGAGCTCAGCTGCTTCTACACTCACGCATCCAGCACTCGAATGAGACAGGGACCACGTGCGTAAAGACATGAAGCGCCTTTTTCGACGTGTTGATCCTGACATGACGCAGAAGGTGGAGCGTTTGATGCGGGGTGCTAAAGAGGCACATTTCGGAGGTCTGACCCGCAAGCCACCGAAGACGGTCGCAGAATTCGCTAGCGAAACAGCCACCATTGATAAAATCTTGGAAGCACGAGCCAGCCTCGACAGCTCCAAGTGACATCGACTACCCTGTCGGATGGCACAGCATTCGGAGGCAACCTGCGGGATGTCATCCATGCTATTGCACAGGAAGAGCTGCATCGCCTGTTACCATCCTCCAACAAGCCTCGAGTAGCGACCCTTGAGGAAATCGTCCGCGAAGAAGGGCAGCATGCGCTTGACTCCTCGTCATTGACGCCTCCAGCTGAAGCTCCAGCCCTGACCCTACACCGCTGCAGTACGCAGGCCTCAGCCCAGCGACACACCGCAAGGCCAGCTCTTCGTCGTGAACCAGCTGTTCACGAACGCCGCCACCCTGTCCTCGCCCGCCCAGCCTACGACCGATGCCCCGAGCCCCCAGGAAATGCGACACCTGGACGACTTCAGACAACCGCCCGCTGTGCTTCCATTGCGGTGAAGCCGGCCATATTCTCGTCACTGCCCATACCGTCATATCGGGCTTCGTGGCTTTGCCATTGATGCACCACGACCACGCTTTGGCCAACATCCACCAGAAATCGACGAGAACCTGCGTCGAGAGGAGTATGCGCCGAACCGCTTTTCGCGCTCACAATCGCCGTCAGAATCGCGTTCACCACGCCGCAACTACGCAGCCGCGGTACTTCGCCACTGCCCGTAAAAACAAATCGGCCTGCAGGGTTTCGCCATCGACTCCCCAAGACCACTCCCCAGCGAGCAACCACGGGACATCGACGACTACCTGTGCAGAGGGCATTGCGTGTCGTCAAGCCGTCTCTCCCGCTCTCGGACGTCAATCGCCATCCACCACATGTTTTGCATCACCGGGCCGCAGCTACGCCGCGCCTGTGCGAGGAAGCTCCCCTGGCCTCTGTTGGGGAAACTGAAGACAGCAACCTCTGGAGGTGAGGTTGCTCACGAGCGAAACGCCGAAGGTCCTCCAACGACCATACCGCATGAAGACGCCGCCCCCGAAATGCCGACGCCGCATACAATTGCAACCTCGACCACGACGCGAACCGTCTTCAAAACGTCGCCGCCACCCAGAAAAGCTATGACTACACGCCCTACCCATGATTCATATACAGGACGAAGCCGTGGCCCGACGCCGAGGACGACGTATAACGCAAGAGCCAGGACATCCGACTTAGAAGCGGTTATCGACGGCCGGAAAGTTACCGCTCTAGTCGACACAGGAGTCGATTACTCGGTGATGAATAGAACATTCACCGCGCAGCTGATGAAAGTAACGACCGCTTGGGACGGCCCCCAAATTCGCATCGCAGGGACCACCGCATTACGCCATCGAGACGATGCTCAGCGTGAGTGACTGTCTAGGGACATACCGGTTCTGCGACCTTCGTTGTGCTACGGCAATGTTCGCGCGAAGTGATCTTGGGCATGGATTTCCTTAATGAGCATCAGGCTATCATCGACCTGCGATCCAAGCTGATCACGCTGCTGACGGACGAAGACATCCCTTCGATGAGAACTCTGGGACATCATGTTGCCCTTAGTGTCATGGAGGATCAAGTGGGCATCCCATCCCGCTAAAATGTGATCGTCATCGTAGGCGCTACGAAAGCCAATAACACTGAAGTCATCATCGAGGAAAACATGTAGTTGTTTCTAGACCGAGGAATGAGCATCGGAAGAGGCATCGCACATTTCTGCAATGGCCAAGCTGAAATACTGCTGACTAACTTCAGTGAAAAAATACCCGCACGTTAACAAAGGAACGACGATTGCTTTCTTCGGCGAAATATCCGACTTACGAGACTTCTTCGCCCTCTCCGGGCCATCCGCAGAAGGTTCATCTGGCCAAGAGAACTCACCCACTTTCGCAATCAACCAGCCCTGCCGCGAAACAGACAAGACCAGATCCGCAATCTGCTTCAGAGCTGCAGCGAGTGCCTCTTGTCATTGCCGAAGGTCCGACAAACGCCGATTGCCAAGCATCGCATTACAACCGACCAGCACGCCCGACCTCTCTGCCAAAGACCCTACCGAGTGTCGCCGCGAGAACAACAAGCCATCCCAGACCAAGAAATGCTTTAGGGTGACATCATCCAGCCTTCAAAGAGCCCCTAGGCGGCACCGATTGTTCTAGTGACGAAGAAAGACGGTGCACTTCGATTACGCGGTGATTACCACCGCTTGAACAACACAATAAAGCAGGGCGTCTACCCCTTCCTCCGCATCGACGACACACTGAACCGGCTGTGCAACGCAAGTAACTGTGCAACGCAAGCAAGTAATGGGCCCAGTGCTGGCAGGCCTGAGGTGGAAGATTTGTCTGGTATATTTAGATGACGTCGTTGTCTTAGCCTCGAACTTTGAAGAGCACCTAAAAAGGCTTCGACTAGTACTATACGAAATCAGATCGTCCGGCCTAACATTGAAAGCAGTGAAGTACCACTTTGCCTATGAAGAGCGGCTGTTTCTAGTCCACATCGTTAGCAAGGAAAGAGTACGCCCAGTTCCGCAGAAAACAGAAGCTATCGCATTGCTTCCACCACCAGCCGATAAGAAAGTGTGCGCAGATTCCTCGGATGGGTGCGTATTATACCAAGGGTTTGCCTAAAACTTTTCGCGCATCGCCGACCCTCTGACCCAGCTGACAAAGCAAAATGTGTCATTTTAATGGGAAGCGCCGCAAGCGGAAGCCTTCAAAGAAATTTAGCGTCGTTTACAGTAGCCACCGATCTACGGGCACTTTGATGAAAATAGCGAGACTGAAATTCATACCGACGCTAGCAGCGTGGGCCTAGGCGCTGTCCTCCTTAAAAAAACTAGCGGACTCGAGAAGATAATGGAATTTGCTAGTAGTTCCCTGTCCAAGGCTGAGGCTGATTATACGACAACTGAGGAGTGCCTTACCATCATCTGGGCTATGTGGAAATTTCACCCCTACCTGTACGGATGACCGTTCAAGATGGTTAGCGATCACCACGCACTGTACACCCCTCCGGCCACCTCGCTTGATGAAGCCTGCGCTTCCAGGAGTTTGACGTCACCGCCGGTTACAACTCCGGACGCAAGCACTCTGACGCCGGGTGCCTGTCACGAGCCCCTGTAGATGCACCACCGCCGGTCAACGATGAGGACGCCTTCCTAGGACCCTTCAGCTCCAGCTCTTTTGCACATCAGCAACGCTTGGAACCCGACCTAAAACGCCTCATCGAATACTTGGAAGACCAGGTTCTTTCACCCTCCGCCTCGTTCAAGCCAGGACTTTCTTCGTTCTGTTTACAGAAGGATGTCCTCGTGAAGAGCTTTGCAGCGAACAAAACAGCCTACCTCCTTGTTGTACCTGCAAGTCTGCGCGCAGAAGTTCTTAAGGCTTCACACGACTAACCGACAGCTGGACATCTCATGTTTCCTTGCACCTTCCGCCGCATTTGAGACAAGCATGACTGGCCCCGACTGCCTGCCGATGTCGCACATTATGTGAAAACCTACAGGGATTGTCAGCGACGAAAGACCCCTCCTACCTAACCATCAGGATTTCTGAATCCCATTGAACCACCCTCAAGGCCTTTTCAGCAGATCGGCATGGACTCACTTGGCCCTTTCCCGAAGTCAACATCTAGAAGTAAGTGGATCAACATAGCGACCGACTACCTGACCCGCTACGCCGAGGCAAAAGCCCTACCGAACGGAACAGCAGCAGAAGTCGCCAAAATTTTCGTGGAGTACATTCTTTTGTGACACGGCACCCTCGATGTGCTCATCTCGGACAGAGAAGCAGCATTGACGACGGAACTGACGCAAGCCATCCTGTGTTACAGTCAAACCAGCCACCGGAAGGTAAACTGCATACCTGAACAAAACCAATGCCGATATGCGCGCCATATATGTCGATGCCTAACACAAGACCTGGGACATCATCCTGCCTTATATCGCCTTCGCCTACAACACTGCAATGCAGAAGACTCTACTTAGGCTCGTCCATGACAGGGAGGCCATGCTGCCCAACGTTACCGAACAAGATAACGTCGATGTCGCCACCTACCTCCAACGCGAAGAAGAAGCCCGATGACTTGCCCGATTACAGATCAAAGAACAGCAACGGACCGACGTCGGAAGCTACAACCTATGCAGACACAACCCGGAATACAAGCGAGAGAACCGAGTCTGGGTTTGGACGCACATTCGCCGCCGTGGATTGGGTGAAACGCCACTATTTCGGCCCGTACAAGGTTCTTCGTCTTCTATAGGTGAACTGGACTATGATGTGACGAAATTACTGCATCCCAGCGACGCCGCGCACGACCAGAAGTTGTCCAAGTCGCCCGTCTAAAGCCCTTTTATGCGCGCTAAAGGACGCTGTTTCCACACTCGGTGTTTGTTTTTGCACAATCCATTTTATTTGTTTGTAGTTACCTCAAGAAGCATTGGGTCGATGCTTCCTTGAGAGGGTAGCAATGCCGCGAATCTTTGAAGTGTTTGTTCATTCTGCAAAGTTGCCGGCACGCCGATGTATCGCTTTGTTTTGTGATGCAAGACGCGACCAGATTTATCTCAATTGATCGCATCCAGGAGGAGCCGATTCTAGGTTGTTTCCAGAATGTCCTAGTAACTTCGCACGCTTTATCTCGAAAGTTCGCTATCAGCTTTAAATTGAGCACGGATTCGGTTCGACAACCGCCCAGCACGCTTGTTTAAACGCCCCCGCTGGCTCATTCAGTTCTTCGCTGGCTCAAGTCAGCCCGAGTAAAAGGGTTTTCTTTATAAGCCATCTTCGCTGTCTTTCTGATCTCCGGACTGCACTTACCACTACGTGAAAATACGTGATAGACAGACGGCGCGAAAGCATCGCTTCTTTTCTTAGAACCCGGAATGGTACACAGAAGAAGCAGAACCACGATCGGAGGGGTTACCCTAGTCGGCCTAACGGTCGTGTTATGATGGGTTTATTACGGGGCTTGCAGACAGCGGCAGCAATCCCTACGGCGCCCGAGGTTCATGTGTACGAAAGAGGATAACGCTGTCAGCCATATTTTTGTGCGAGTGGCACGAGTGGCGTCGGAACGCGTTGGAAGACCGAAAGACATCACAAATATAATGGCACACTCTGCACAAAATAAAGGCCCAAAACTTCATACTAAGAAAAAGAAAAAAAGGAAGGGTTTATATGCTTTTTATATGGCTCATGCATTACAGATTTTGAATCAACTTAGAAATAAGGAACAATGCTGGATTGGGAAGAAAAGTGTTGTTCTTCGCTGCTTCCATTGACAGTTGCTGTGCGCTTGCTTCAAATGACAAAAGGAAGGGCGTTATGAAAGCACAAAATCAAGATTACGGTTTGAATTGCTCTCGAGATAAAGTTCGCACAAAACAACTTGATGGTCTTCAGCTCGGTCACCACGGTCCACGCGAATTCCACTAGGCTTACCTTTACACCACCTGAAACTTAAGGATTACGTGGAATTTAACATCCGAAGCTCCATGTGGGCAATCAGAAAGGCAGTACTGGGAATTTGTTTAATTTAGACCACCTGGAGTTCCTTAACGTGCACTGACTTTGCACATAACACTATGTTTTGGCATCGAAATGCGACCACTGCGGTGCGGATTCCACCCTAAATCCTTGAGCTCGGCAGCCAGAACGTTATAACCACTGAACCGCCGAAGTGGTTCTGCGATAACCTGTCGCTTTTGCGTAATACTGGCGGACACCATCGAGTGTGTTGTATATCACAGCTAACATTTTAGTGTGACTTTATGAGAATTGAGCACCCTGTCAGCATACATAAACTTAGCATAAATCGTAGACACTTGGATCCTCGAAATCTATAGCAAAATATTAACGCGTTCATGCCATCAATAAATAGCTGGATTTCTTGGCGTGACTTGACCTTCAATCTGGGACCAGGACGATGAAACAATTATCTCTGGACGGAAAAAAATCCGTGTTAATATACTTTTTTATAACAGGGATGTACTAATGTGAACGAATTATCGGTCTATTACGAGCCTGCTACGCGAGCGCAGTGACATGATTGGGGCCAGGGCAGCCGGCCGGCGTCTGGTATACCGATATAGGTCTACGATAGTACGTCTCCCGTATGCTAAAGGCCTCTTAAAGAGAGATTCATTATAGCGTAGACGTATACCGGATTAACGGACGCCTACTGATCACGCGCAGTGGCCAGTTCGAGGCCGGGTGGGGCTACTGCGGATGCGCAGGCTGCGTACGGTAATCTAGTATACGTGGCGAAAAGCAGCGCCGAGTAGACGGGACACACAAGAAAAGGAAGGCACTGCACGCGCTGATTCGCAACTCAAGGTGCAATAAAAATGTGAAGGGGTATATAAATAGAACCAACGAAAGCAGCGCACATGCAGTGTACGTCTCCGTTATGCTTAATCTATTAGTTGTCGAATTCATTATCGGAAGACAGGCTGCCATAAAGCTATAAAGCGGCGTGCAACCAGATCGGTATAGTCGACAGATGTACAAGATGCGGGTGTTCAGAATTGTTCGCGCTGCAGCAGGTGGCGTTTTGTGACTGACAGCCTCCGCACGTAGTCAAGGCACCATAAAAGCCGTCCTGTTCACAAAAAAAAAACAGTATTTGTTCTATGCAGTAACCACAAGCAATGTTTTCACCTGATTATTTGTGACGGAGGACGGCAAGAATGAAATCGACAGTCTCCTTTTTTCTTGAAATCGAGAACCGGCAAAAATATCTTGTGTAACTTTCTGTAGATTCTTGTGAGTGCTTGCCTAGTGCCAGCCTTTCTTGCAGAGTGCCGTGCGCGCAACGTGCATGCCAGCACGGTTGAGGTTGGCAGCTCCTCTGCACTTCAGAGCGAAGTGGGGAATGCGATTTCAGTGGTGTTGCGGCATCATCATCGCCCTAGTGCAACTCGCAGAGCTCTTCCACAGGAAGCGTGTCTGAGTTTTACCAGACAGCCACGCTATAGTCGAATTCAACAGAATGCATGTTAAAGAGCCGATATAACAGTGCGCCGTCGCCGACCTGAGTAGCAGCGGCCGTAGCGATAACGTCGATGGCAAGACGCGCTGTGTTTACAAGTATCCAGTCTGCTTAGCGCGGCGCCGGACAACATCATGGCTCCGTGGTTGTTATTTGATCCGATGCGGTTCAGGTTTGTTTACGCTTAGAGCAGTGAGCAAGAAGCGAGCAGGATATCGTAGCAGCGAATACTTTTGCTCGAGCCGATCGAATGTTGCCGTGGGCATAGTGCTGTTTTTTCGAGTGAAAACTTTTCATGTTTTTAGTGTAACGTTAAGCTAAGATGCCCAGAACCGCACAATCTAATGTCTAGTTATGATTGACTACGTCATTAAAAGCGTTTCAAAGCCGTTATAAAAGCATCTGAAGAAAAAATTCCGATTGGTTCGGAACAGTATTGCACGGCTGAGTTAACCTTAAGCTGTTTGCATTTTTCCATCTATTCTCAAGATTTTATTATTCCCTTTAACGCAGCGATCACCTTCACCAGTGCTTCTCATTATACTTCAGCAACACTGTGCTTTTTATTTTATTTTTTTTTCTTGAAAGCGAGTGCTGGCCCTTTATTAGCTTTTGGACCTTCGACGGTGTAGGCCGGCTGAGAGCTAGTAAAGGTGGATTCACGCGACGGATGAGATTGCGGATGGATCATTGACATCACTACAAGTCAGGAGACCGTCCGCGTGCTGAAATCACTCACACGCCCTCCTTTTCTCCGCCTGCATCATCCGCGGACGCTAGCTGGTCGGCCTGAATCCGTGACCTCAAGCCACGAGACGTGTGGTTCGTTCCAGGGATCAGCGATTCGGTCCATTGTGTGAATCCATCTTAACATGCACTGTATTGCAATAACGGGATAAACACGAAGCATGAAGCATTAAAAGTTAAGTGGATGTAACTGTTGGCGATGCGTCTCACCCTCACCGGAGCTGCCTTCGTTACAAAATCCTCCGCGAAGGCTCATTAGCTTTGGAGTTCGGCTACTGAAAGTCGAGCTTTTTTGGGCAAAAATTTTGAATGTTGGAATACTGTAAGGCACCGTTACATAAATATCGAACGTAATAGTCCATTCTTCAGATGCGTGGCAAAATCTTTCTTTTTGAGAGTTTTTGCACCGCTCGCATCGAGTAGTTATGACTGCCAAAAAAAATAATTGAGGAACGTTTTTCACAAAAACAAAAACGTTAATAGCGAGAAAATGGAAGCCTGTGGAGGAGATATCTGTCATTATATTTCTTGTTAAAGTTAATTGTCCATAAAACTATTTCCCCTTGAAAAATGCTTATGTCCGGAATTGCTAGGTTTAGAGATTGATAAGAGTTATATGTGAAAAGAAAGGAATAACGCCGACGGAAATGAAGTTGTTAAAAGGTGTAAATGACGCTTCGGCTTCCGTACAAAAACCGAAACGTCATATACACCTTTTAACAACTCCCTTCTCGTCGGCGTTTTTCCTTCCTTCTCACATATGAATCTACTACCCGGCCAGACGAGATTTCGTCAAAGCTTAGATTTCAGAGATGAGTTTATTCGAGGTCATACGAATAGAGAAATAACTCTAGCTGCCGGAAATTCGAAAATGCCAATGTTTTGTGTAATCCAATCTGCACAATAAAGAACCCCAAGAGGCCAAAGTTATTCCGGAGCGCTGCACTATGACGTCTTTCATTTAGCCTACATGCAACTCTGGCACGTTAAACCCCACATACTAATGCTTTGCGCATTCATTATTTCTTAATGTGATGAGCTTTCTTGCGTCTATAATTCCGCATTAACTCTATGAAGTCAGCATTATGTCAGGCCCCTTCCTCGCTCCCCTTAAAGGCTTTCCTCATTACGAGGCTTTCTTCAGTTTCGACTCTCCACCCACTCCTGCCGAGCGAAGCCAATGCGCCCATAGAGTTTCTAACTATTACCTAGAGGGAAAGCTGGCGGCGCTGCTCTTCAGCCACCATGGACGCTCAAAGCATCTTGGGGCGGTGAGCTACTTGGTGCGGGACAGTGGTACTTTTTCAGGAACACAGAGTGGCACTATTAAGATGTTTCATTCCGAAAACGCTGTTCGTGTTTCCGCAGACGACTTTGGCTCGAACGCAGTGTGCAAAAGCCATAGTAGCAAAACCGCAACAGCACACGACGCCAATAAAAGGTTTCTTTTTTCCGAAATGCCATCAAAAAATCTTTTAAAGCGTTTAAGCAACAACATTTTATTGAAAACGTATTTCCTTTTAAAAGTGCGCCAGTTAAGCACGGAATATTAGTTTTTGTAGTGTTCAATACTCAGCCAATAGGAAAGCTAACCAGCTCTTATTTTGGGCAAACTTTGCATTTACATGGTTTTCTGCTCATTTGTTCCAATAATTTGACAAGATATTGAATGTTAGGCCATTCCTGATTACCGAACACCGTTTATTTTTGCGTTATTTTTTGGCCAAAAGTCGTATTTCTGCAGTCGGTAGCTCACCGGCCCATAATGCTTTGAGCGCCCATGGTGGCTGAAGTGGTCTTGAGGGGGCTCCACGTAAACTCCCATAGAAGGGGCGCCAGCTTTCCCCCTAGGTAATAGTAAGAAACTCTATGAGTGCGCCCGTCTCTCTATTCTCGGGACCGTTGCTTAAGATGGGAATCGAGTATCGCAGTAAACAGGCAAGTACGATGAACTTGATATTTTCCTTGCTGCCAATCACGTCCGCCTGGATTGCGATTGCGCATGCATTCGCGCCGCGGCATGTACTTTACGGTACCGTGTTTGCTATCCTACAGAGTATTTCGTAAGCCATATATGGACGTCAAGCGAAGAATTCGTCGCTTCGGGAGCAAAGACATGCCGACTTGGACAAATAACGGTGTGCGAAGCAGTCGCAAGTTAAGGGGACTCCAATATTGCTCTGTTTGCTCGGAGTACACAGAACTTATTTAGACGTCGGTGACGTGACGCCGACCTCGAAAGCCACCTGTCAGCCTTTCCTTGTAAAGAATTCATGTTTCTTTGGGAAATTTTTTATTTGCCTTTTTTTTCCTCTGCTTAACCTGCTGGTGGTGAATTTAATTTTTTTAATTTCTAACAATATTTTTATTCTCAATTGTTTCAGAGTGGTATGGATGCCGAACATCCGCCGGCCGACATGCAACGAACGCTCAAACCGCTATATTCCCCATAACCTTGTCTCCAATACTTAGCTTACGGACAAAAAAGATACCTTGGAGATTTTAAAGGAAAATTTCTTGATTAAACGTAATGGAAGTCTGCACCACCTCGTACTTCACGAAATATTGTACAATTTGCGAGCAGTTTACGTTTCATGTCTGACTCATTTTTGCATTCGCAAAGAAAATTTCCGCCGAGTGAGAAGAGAAGATACTGTAAATCGATGTGTTGAAGGGCTGTATCTTGCTTTCATGAAATGAAGCTTGGCTTTTCTTTCATGCCACTCGGCAGTCTTAGCTGTCCTTAAGGTTCGCAAACTTGGAGATAAGGAAGCGTTAGCTGTAGTTAGAAAGCGGAATCAAGAATAAAATTGCTGTAGAATAATGGCAGGCATCGGTATCCTTTGTCTTAATCCCCAGTCTGCTCTCTGCCGAGATCGTCCTCTTCCGTATCGCGAAGTTGCCGCATTTTCTCCGTCCCTGGAGATGTCAGGGACTCTGCTCGCAACATGAGTTCTGACTGATGACTCAATCAGTCAAACTGCAAAACCATGTTCTAGAAGTCAAGAGATGAAGGTTACGACTCAAGCGTCCACTAGCTGTGCGGTGTTTTCTTTGTTTTTACCCGATAACCAATGATCAAACGTTCATGGCTTGACTACTCCGCAGGAACTGTTACACGCTGCGCCATTTTGACTGCTCGGTTGAAGCCACCTATATCCATATGGTGCTCAAACATGGAGGGCCGTTACATGAAGCGTGTCATTCCAATCATGCGTTAATCTTATGAGTATCCTGTTGAGCGCTATGGTAGCGCTGGGAATGACAATTAGCGAGTAACGTGAGAGATATATGCTGCTTCTAAATTTAATGAACTCGCAGTCGACGTGCATCGTGCAGTCTGACGATGCCAGGTCGGCATAATAGTGCAGAACTTATAATAGAATAATAGTTCATTCGGTTTCTAGCCTTGCTGCCACCAATTACAATTTTGAGTGTTACGCTGTTAGTAACTTTGCTCAGCAAAGTGGTTGTTCGGGCGTGTTGGTGAGACATGATATGAAGTTGAAGCGCACAGCCAGACGAGGACGGTGAAAGAGACGAGAATTTTATACTGAGGAGCAGCACATCAAAACGTGTAACTTGGTATAGAAACTTTGTAGGTGTTCTCGATATTCGTATGCGTTATCAGTGATAAGGCGCGATCTAAAAATACCAGTTTATAAATAATTAAACGGGAAATCAGCAAGTTTACATATAGGGAATACCTGGAACGATTAAAGGCCCCTTCTGGCCGAGCACCATGATGTTGGCTGAAGTAAGAGGCGAAAAATCTCTGCTGTGGGAGCTTTCATTGGCTTCATGAGTTTTAAAACTAGAGTAAATCATAAAGGAAACAGAGGCTGTCATCGTTGAAACGTTTCAGGGCCTTGAAATGCGTTCTTGATATTATGGTTTGCATGCGGTGCTCGCTGACACCAATGCGAAAGCGTCTGGGAGTATAGAACGGCAGAAAGGAGACACATCCGCCAAAGCCAGTGCAAGGTGCGTTCCCGAACATACCCGCGATATTTTAAGCTGTGACCTGGTCCAGTAACAGGAACTGGCGCACCTCCAATACACACGCGCACTATGAGAGTTCTACTTCAAGGTCTAGCCCATTACACCGCGGAAAGGGAATTCCCGAATTCTTACTAACAATTTGAATGAAACAATAGCAGCCAGCTAACTACGACCAAACAAGTTCTTCAATTCTGCACAACTGCTGCGAGCTTGCCAAGCAGGAAACACCACTCAAGACAGCCACACCAGCATCATCGCGACAGGCGCACTACACGCAGAAAACCCGACTGTCGACGATGCATAGCGCAGGTAGACGTGCTCTTTCGCCTCTGTGGCACGACGCCCACTACCTCAAAACTCATCGGATGGTTGTCAATACCGGCGCTTGACTTCCTTCTTACGACTGCGGACGCAGCGGGATTTATCAAAGCTAAGAGCCGATATTTCCCGAGAAATAAAGCCCATTCTATCCCGATCACGGGCATACCGCGGTGCAAGAAGTGTCTCGTACTTGTTCCTTTCTCCGAGCTCATTGCGCGCTTAGCGCGAAATTTATCAAAAACGGATGCACGCCTGCCTCTGCAGCGGTAAAGACGTGACGACAGAGCAGCGGCTACGTTATTTGCTTGCCACGCGATCGGTGGTGCTTTTCTTTCCCCTTCGCCACAGCTGGAAAAGCCTCATGACGTGTCGCAGCCGTCTGGTTGCACTCGCCGGTTTGGGCGCGCTTCCAGAGCCAGCGTTGTACGCGTTCTTCCGCGTCAGCTGACTTCGCAATGCCTCGACGATCTTCTCCTAGCGTTCGCACGTGGCCCGGTCTGTTGCGTGCTGCCTCTCCTCCGCTCCTGTCCCCGGGGCAAAACCGTTTCTGCGGCGGCGGGGGCATTCCTGCGAGAGGATCCGTTCCGGGGGGACCGTGGACGCCGTTGCGTCGGACGCAGGGGCTATCGTGAGAAAGAGGGGGCCCCACGTACGGGGTGCAAGGAGAGGCTAGCCACCCCCAACTGGCCCGCTGCATGCTCAAGGATCCGTAATTAAATGGGCGTACTGCCACCACGAGGCTTGGCGTCATTTGTCCTGGACTCGTGGCCGGCGCGACCTTGAGACTGACAGCTAGAGCGCATCCCGCTCGGTGCCTCGTTTAAAAAGCCACCGGCCGGCATGGGTGAGGCCACTGCCGTCTCGCACACCGACTCAGCTCGGGTCTCAGAGTATCTCGCAGGTGAGTGCGCCGGACGATCTCTTTGCTGCGATGCTCGAACGGGCCGACGCTTGGTGCGCCGCTGTGGACCATGGATGTTGTATGGCGCGTTGCGCATGGACGGTCTCCTCATATGTGTCCGTCATCTATCATACTTCTCGTTCGCTTTCGTTCAGCTCCCCTCGTAGTCTCATGCACTTGTGTACTTAGTTGCGTGAGTTACGAGAGTGTGCGGACCGTACCACATCCTACCTTTCTCGTCTTGCCGCTGGTGATCGCTCATTCCTGGGATCGTTGTTCATCGGCCCAGTAATTTAACTCTCCGAGAGGTGATCCATATGAGTTGATTGAGCACCGTTCGCCTGTGATGTGCTTCGAGGAGATGACTTAAAAGAATAAGTGAAGATACCTCTTGCGTTCGCGACGCTATAGCATTTGGCCCCGACGATGCCGTCCTCCCTTCATGATGCCTTAATAGGTATCGTCCGTCAAAGCCTCGTATAGCGTAACGTCTAAATTACATTTGTGCAAATGAAGCTCTCATATAAGCTCTTAATCTGTGCCGTAGCCTACGACCGTTCTCTGCACAGCCCAGCTACATGAAATATTCTGTCGCTTATGACAGTATTATGCCACTTGTTCAAGGTGGCGCCCCATCATCGTTAAGAATTTTTTGTGACAAGGTTTAGGTGTGTTTTGATTGTACTTTGTGCAAGTTGAGCAAAGATAAAGCCATTTGTCTACTGCTCGAGGCACCGCTGTTGAATCTGCATTAAGCTTTCACTGTTTGTGTTGCAGTTGTAAGTTGATCTAAACAGTGACGAGAACCACACTGAGATTTTTTGCGGGAACCCTTACTGCAGGAGTCTTTTTCCGGGCATATTTACACTGGGAGCTCTTTTTGTCTGCACTTGAATATTCTAACTACATGGAAGAAAGCTTGTGAGAAAAAAAAAAGTCATGGGCTTAGGCTGCGGGACAAGATACCCATTCTCTACTTCATTCGACTATCATGCCCAAACCGAAGCATTACAGTTTATGATAACTACTTGCCCAGGCTCCGTTGAAGCGCTGCATTTGGCCGATGAGCACGGCATGGACCAAATAACTTCAGAGCACAGTTTTCTAGCACACACATAACCTACAGCAGATATTGTATTTTGCAGTACGTTATCAGATGCCACTCTTTATTTCGCAAAGCAAGGCTAATGATGCAGCAGTGCCAATTTTTCTGCCCTGAGGCGAAGACTTTTTGGTGCGACTGAAATAGCTTTGATCCGCCTGACACTCTTCTAGAGCCACTGATCGTTTGCAGAATGAGCTACTGGCTTTCATGGCTCGTCATTTAGCGCTATACGCGTTTCTGTCTTCCGAATAATCGCTATTTTACGAAATGCGGCAACGCTGCACCTATAACATTAATCTAATTTGCCTTATCTTTTTTTGTTGCCGTTCCGAAAAACACTAGGCGCTGATTCTACAACTGAAAATAGGTACTCAGTCTTAAACAAACCGATTAGAAACTAATCCTATCTGAGCTGAGGAGTTCGTTTTTTTTTCTTAAACAGGGCACAGTACGCCTGTTGCAAGCATTTATAGGCACCTTCATTTCGTAACTGGCCCAGGCCAACAACTCTGTCTCAGTTTTTTTTTTGCCCACTTAGGTTCAGTTGAATCGAGGAGCCTAAATCAAATAACTGCCGAAGCCTGTTCTTACAGAAGAGTGTGCTACATAAAGAAGGTTGATTTCACGCACGTCTTGATTTCAACCCTCCTTTATTTTCTCAACTCTAGGCTAATACCACAATGAACAGGCTGGTGGTAGCACTCTTCGCCGTGGTGGCGTTGGTCGTCGTCGACCGGGCCAGCGCTGGCTACCTTCTCGGTGGCACAGGAGGCTACGGAGGCTTCGGTGGATACGGTGGCTCCGGCGGCTACCGTGGCTACGGCGGCGGCGGCGGCTACGGAGGAGGCTACGGAGGAGGCTATGGCGGAGGCCTCGGTGGCTACGGAGGTGGCTACAGGGGAGGTTACGGCGGCGGCGGCCTCGGTGGCTATGGAGGCGGTCTCGGTGGCTACGGGGGTGGTCTCGGCGGCTACGGAGGCGGTCTCGGCGGCTACGGTGGTGGTCTCGGCGGCTATGGCGGCGGCGGCTACGGCAAGGGCTTTAAGAGCTATGGTGGCAGCTACGGAAGCAGCTACGGAGGTAGCTACGGAGGCAGCTTCGGGTAAGTGTAGTGTTCATCGCAAAAACAATTAGCAAGTTAAAAGTATGTCAGGAGGAATTCCATGTACAAAATAAGGAGACAAGATTATCTTGATCTATTTACTAATTCATTGCAATACTATCCTCCAATCAGTTCCACAAGAATGCGACTTGAAAGAAAAGCCTATTTGACGCTTTCTCTATCAACAATAAGTTTGAAACAGTCGGCGAGCAGAATGTTTAAACTTGAAACAAGAGGACAAGAAGCTTAATGTATCTTCTCTGTAGCATAGTACGCTTTGCTTAAGTGTAGGTTAATATAACGGCAAGTTCTTAAAAGTTATGCATTTGTCAAGTACTGAAAAGAAGAGACGTTAAGAAATAGTAATACCGGTTTTCAAGGGGCTCGATGCACATATTTGCGGTGAGGAAATTTAACTTACTCTTCATGAACATTGCCTGAGGAACCTCAGCTGAACTTTAGGCTCATGGCTAGGTTTATGTCATTGCTGTCATTCGTGAAGAATTAAGCATTTATGGCCTCAACTAAACACCAGTTTTTATGGAAAAATAAATAATATAATCTAGTAGCTAGCGCTTAAAATTTCGCCTAAATATTTTGCTGCAACATTTCAACGTGAAATTTTAAACGATACTGCTTAAGTTTTTTCTTCGTAGTGGTGGGTAGAGTAATTTTAAGTTACAACATCAGGGATAAAAAAAACACTTCAAAAACATGTAAAACCGTCGGCTGCTCAAGTTACTGGAATATTTCATTGCCTTTTTTTTTACTCTTTAGTTTGGCAATTTGCATATTATCTTTCATCCTTAACACACACGTTTCAGCTCCATGATTGTTACGAACTTCATGATACTCCTAGCGAAACAGCGCTCATTTTTCGGCAAGATATACTGCACCAAAGCCTAAGCCATATGCATCTGAAGACTAGAATTCTTCACAGTACACTAGTGGCTTGCCTTAAAAAGAACACTGAGTTTAATCTCGCTGTGTTCTATCTTAAGCTAGTAAATTTTTCGGTGCGTGCTCGTACTCGGAAATTTACCATAGGGCGCCAGATTTGACGCTAAAATTTCCTTTTCACAATTACAAGTAATACAGATAACAATAATATATGGGCACAGTTCACATGAATTTATGCAATAAGTTCAGAGACAGTTAAGTTATCCGCAGTACGTTGCTGAAGAGTACCAATATTAATGTACCACATCCAAAAGCATGGTGCCAACCGCTAGTGCCGAGTTGTTTGCGTCACTTCACATCTGACTCGCCCTGGAGGGCTAAGTTAGAATTAAGTATTTGCAATTTATGACAAAGTTCAGTGCAAACAATATGAACGCTCGTATTTTCAGTGAGATCAGAGTTTTGAACGTACACCGTAGGGCGCACAGCATCTCCTTTAATGGCTTTGACATCGCTCTCTTTGCAGCCGTGGTTTCGGCGGCAAGTACGGTGGAGGCGGATGGTGGTAAAGCACGGACACTGCCCGACTTACTGCGAATGATCTACAAGCACCAGCGGAACGTACGATACGAGTCAATTTCATTTTGCTCCGGAATGGACCAATAAACTTGTTCCTACATATGTTAATTTGCCCCGTCGACTGCGTTCTTTTCACAACCAACTACGAAACAATTTTTATCATTTTCCTCTTTCCTCAAACCAAAAGACTAACAATGCTTACGCCTGCAGCGCAAAAAGCGAAATTCAGTGAGAGATTGCTTAAACATTGTGAACTTCTTTGTCTGTGGGTCCTTTCCTTAATCCCTTCCTTCAGAACATGGTCCAGGTGTCCATCAACTATAAAGCTAAAACTACGCAATTGCTTTGTCCTCTCTCAGAGGCTTCAGCAGAGCGAGGGTGCTAGTGCCTTGACTTGAGCTGTGATTGAATGGTGACGCTGTACAACCGTAGTTTCGAGGCTTACACTAAACCTATAACAATAACAGGGGTAGAGGGTGCTGTGCTTAACACCTGCACCCGTCTGTTGTAACAAATTACTCGATGCCATCTCAACTTCTACACACCCCAATCATTCTTCACTGGCGAGTTTTAGAATACGGGTACCCTCTCGGGGGGGGTATAGGAAAATAGCGAGGCTCCAGTGCGCATGCGCACAACAATAACCCGAGGGGCGCTTGAGAATACAGGTAGCGCTCGATCCAGAATTAAGAAAATTGTTGCTGTGCTAAGAGTACGGGCGTGAATGAAACGTCCCCAGTGTGAATGCATATGTGAAAATTATACATCACTGCCCATTTAACTGCCCCGATCATTGCTTAGTAGCGGTTTCTTACAGCACGATGGTAGGCTGCTCACGCTTGTTTGCTATTACCTATGCAGCTTGCAGCGCATCTACTCGCTTCTGTACCTTACGTTCAAGCGCCCTGCGTCGCCAGGGCTAGCGCTCTTTGAGGAAAACAAAATAGACCCTGGCTATCAGTGGCATGCATGACGGAAAATTCACTGCAGAAGGGGAGCGCCAGCGAGGGATTCGTAACGTCCGTTGAATTGACACCGTCGGAAGGCACACAAGGTCTTCCTCTAACAAGTGTGGTTGCCCTGACGCAACAATGTAAACACTAGGAGGGAACAAGGGAGAGGCACATTGGCTCTCCTAGCATAACCATTTCAATGCCAAGTCATAGAAGCACCCATTTTCCAGTGCGCCTTCAAATTTAATTTCCCGTGCGGTCCCACAGGGTGCAGTACTTGCAATGCTGTAACGGCGGCTAGTTGGTTTGTCATCTTACTTAGCCTAACGCTTTTCAATCTTGCGCTTGCCGGCCTTATCAACGTACTACCACAATCGGCACAACTCTCAGTCTATGCGGACGATATTTGTATCTGGGCGTCAGGGCATACGCGATGACAAGTTAGAGCAAGGGCTTAAAAGGCGGCAAGCATTCTTGCGGCCTACCTCTGCCTGCGAGGCCTGGAGATTTCTACTGAAAAATGTTCCCTTGTTGCCTTTAGACGCAAGAGCATGTCTCATTACCCGTATGAGAAATAGCTCATCAATACCCAACGAATGAGGCCATCGCTTCCTTAGAATAATCATCGATCGTAATATGTCATGGAACCCACATGTCTCGTACATGAAAAGGCGACTGACATCGATCGTTCACGTTCTCTCCTTTCTTGGAGGGAAGTCGAGGGGAGGGAAGCATCAGTGCAGTCGATGCTCCAGCGGTACACCGCATTATTCTTGAGGTTCCTTCGGTACAGTCGTCCTGCACTTTGAAACTTGAGGAAAACGAACATACAGTGCCTAAAAAGCGTTCAAGCTCAAGCTCTCCGGACGTGCCTAGGACTGCCCAAATGTGCATCTACAGCCGCAACAGTACTCAATGCCCAGGAGAATCCAGTGACTACCTATATAAAGATATACGCCTTGAGAGCGCATATTCGACGCCTCTCTCCGATTCCCACTCATCATCTTGCCAGATTTCCTGCTAACTGGCCGCATACATCGTTCGCGAAAATTATTGATGCACATTCCGACTTTCTACCATCCCAATTCACACCAGCCTGTAGACCACCACCTCTATTATGGAGCCTGCACCAACCTCGTGCGCTTCGATCAGGCATAAAAAAAAGTGATTTATCGTCCACAGTATTAGAACACACAACTCTTGAATATTTTCAGGAGCATACGGACACCGACTGCGGGTATACACCGATGGCTCAGCGGCCCCTTCTAGTTCCTCGGGCTCCGTGGTCATCCCCGTAAGGACCATAGGTAAGAGAGTGAAAGCATCACACCAGACTTCATTGACTGGCGCAGAACTTACCGCTAATCGTGTCACCATTTAGCATATCAGTGAAGAAACACCCCAGCAATAGCCTGTTTTCACTGATTCAGAAGCAGCCCTCCAAGCCTTAAAAACTGCTCTTCATCTTGGGTCCCATGAAAAACTGGTCGCGGAAATCCGACAGCTACACCACACCGCCCTCAATAAAGGACACGGTATTATCTACCGCACGGACGAGGCTCACCACCTGCTCACCAATCAGGGCGATTTTTGTCCATCCCCATCTCGAGACCCGACGCAGCGGGTAGCCTTCGAGCACTGGCGCGAGAGATCACACTTGCCTTGGGGATTTCCGGACAGTTTTCGAACCAGCGTCCATTATCCCTCGATCCTGACCTGAAGCTACGGCTTCGATCCGGCCTACCACGACGTGAGGCAACTTTGCTGCGTCGCTTGTGGCTTGGTGTCGCATTCACAAACCACTTTTCTATAGAGAAGTGGTTTGCCACAGTGATCTGCATGGCTGATAACCCTGTATGTGACATCTGTGGCTGCTATGAGACCAAATCTCATAATCATTGTGAATGCCCAGCGTACATTTCTGAAAGACACTCTCTACGCCTTGCGCTGGAACACATCGCTTCACGCCCGCTAACGGATCAAAGATTCTTGGACACTGGCCGCGGCGATCATCGGCAGTGAGTGCCTGACAGGCTCTCCTGCGGTGCTTAAGAGTGTCGGGCCTGCACGGCAGGCTATGACTTTTGCCGAAGCCTCTTCGCCTTCTGCTTTTTCTTGTCTCCCTTTTCTCCCTCGCCTTTATATCCCCTCATCCTGTTTCCCCAATACAGGGGAGCAAACTGGTTTCAATCTACTGGTGAACCTCCCCGCCTTTCCTCCTACTCTTCTTCCTCCTCCTAGGAGGGAAATCAGCAGCTAAAAAACAAACATCATAACCACAGCAAGTGCTAGGTGGCATCAAGTTGAGGCCAGTCCAAAGAAGGAGACTCTCCATTGTGGCAAAATGTAGTCCTACTTGTTCGTATAGTCGCTTTAATGGGGCCTGGTCCACAAGAAACGTCTTGGAGGCTACTGAAAGCTTAGCGAGTGATGTCATCGCAATAAAATTTCTTGAAAGCGTGCCGGATGAGCCTAAGAATTAAATGTTTATCGTTTAGTTTTTTCCACTCTTCCGACTCGACTTCTCTCGTCCGTTTCTCCTCGATAAGCACTTTTTGGAACACCACCTTTCCAGCCGAGGGCGTGGCCGGCACAGTTGCTGATGGCGACCTTGGTTCTAAGGCTATCTTGAGGGGCGGCGCTGACGGGGTGGGTTATAGTGCAAGTGTTGAACCTCATACCTCTGGCTCGAGCTGTCTGGTTCAAACCGGAAGAGCGGAACGAGCATGCGTCTGATTACTACGGATATAATAAATAAGGGCTGGGAAAAGAGAGCAGCTCTCCTCAGGCGTGGTGAAGCTACCACTGAACGCCATGCTTCCTGCTGCCCCAGCCGGCCTCCAGTACGTTCCTAAACCATGCCATGGAGAGTGGCATCCCTCCTGTCTCTGCAGCGACAGCAATCAGCGAGACGAAGTGTAAAGTGCCAGGCTTAACCGTGGTGGCCGATCTTTTTCGCCGATACTGCGTCGAGCTAAGGTAAGTGTAATGTTGCGTCATATGAGCCGCCGTCAAGCTCGGCTTGTAAGAGCTGTGACCTCTGTGGACAAGGAACTTTAACGACAGCAAGACGTCACACCCACGGGAACGCAGTATCGTACTCTACGTACCGCATTGCATTGGCTGCACCTTCCCGACAGTGCTATTGTGTTCTGTCATTGCATTACGCTCACCCGGAATAAAGCGGTATTTTTATCCCAGCTTGTGGATGTGCCATTCGTACATCCAGTCCATGGCTTGCGAGCCTCTTCATCAGAAAGGTGTAGATTTCATACCCAGTGCACAAGGCATATGCAGGAGCTACGTGAAAGTATGTTTTTAAGAGTTGCCCGCATTTACTAAAGGGCCCCACGAAGCCTGCAGATGGAGCCTCGAGCACCTGATGGACACGTCGCCTATGCAGGGCTGTCACGAGCGTTCTGCCTGGTATCGTCTGGTAGCGCTGTCTTCTTCTTTCAGTAGTTTGAACGTGCGGCGCTACAACATCAAAACATGTTCTTCTGTGTGTCGGTTGCGCTACTGCGGATTGTTGGCATGAAAAAAAAAATAGTTAGTGTCTAGCGAGCGTCCTGTTCTATTTCTTCACATGCTGACACTTTTTGCATGCTAAAAATTATGCACCTTGACGCTAAGAAGCTAGCCCAACTCTCAAAACTAGCAAGGTGTACAGAGCACGTCTCCATAAAGTTTTCCTTAAAGTCCTCCATAAAGTTATAGCTCTCCATAAAGTCAGCAATAAAATTCCAATACGGAAAGGTGTCAGGCAGGGAGACACGATCTCGCCGATGCTCTTCACTGCCTGCTTACAGGAGGTATTCCGGGGACTGGAATGGGAACAGTTGGGGATAAGAGTTAATGGAGAATACCTGAGTAATTTGCGACTCGCTGATGACATTGCCTTGCTAAGCCACTCAGGACAAGAACTGCAAAGCATGATCAATCAGTTAGACAGGCAGAGCAGAACGGTGGGGCTAAGAATTAACATGCAGAAAACCAAAGTAATGTTCAACAGCCTAGGAAGGGAACAGCAGTTCGCAATTGGTAGCGAGGTGCTGGAAGTAGTAAGAGAATATGTCTACTTAGGGCAGGTAGTGACCGCAGATCCGGATCATGAGAGGGAAATAACTAGAAGAATAAGAATGGGGTGGAGCGCATATGGCAGGTTCTCTCAGATCATGAATGGTAGCTTACCAATATCCCTGAAGAGAAAAGTATGCAACAGCTGTATCCTACCGGTACTCACCTATGGGGCAGAAACGTGAAGGCTAACAAAGAGCGTTCAGCTTTAGTTAAGAACAACGCAGCGAGCTACGGAAAGGAAAATGATAGGTGTAACGTTAAGAGATCGGAAGAGGGCGGAGTGGGTGAGGGAACAAACGCGGGTTAAGGGCATCCTAGTTGAAATAAGAGAAAGAAATGGGCTTGGGCAGGGCATGTAATGCGAAGGCAAGATAACCGCTGGTCCTTAAGGGTAATGGAGTTGATTCCAAGAGAAAGCAAACGTAGCAGGGGACGGCAGAAAGTTAGGTGGGCGGATGAGATTAAGAAGTTTGCGGGGATACAGTGGCGGCAACTGACAAAGGACAGGGTTAATTGGAGAGACATGGGAGAGGCCTTTGCCCTGCAGTGGGTGTAGTAAGGCTGCTGATGATGATGATGATGACAGAGCACGTCTACGTGGCTGCTGCACGCACCCAAAGCAAGAGCTGCTGTGTTTTAACGAGTTAGAATTTAGGTCGACGTCTTGCGAAAACAACCCGGTTTCACAGTAACGAAATTCCCTGATTGGTCGAAAAAGCCGTGACGTCGTTAGCACCGCCAAATTATAAAATGTGAGGAGAAGAACGTTCAAGAACCTTCCATTGAATTATCATAGAGGATTATACTAGCCAGACCCACTCTTCAGCCGTAATCCACCCACTAATCCCACCTGATCACCTTAATCCACTCACGGATCCCCACTGTATTGTTTCGACTTTCGAGAGGAGCAGTCTTTCGAGCATGCATTCAGAGCAATACTTTTTTGTGGCCGTGAGCGAAATTTTTTTATGGTATTTTTGTCTTGTAAACTGAGAAGTCGCACCAGTGCGCAGGGGTGGATATCTACTTTCTTATTAACATCAACTCTACCAACAGAAATTTTCCAAAAAGTACTGGACTGAAACGTGGAAATGCTAAAATATATATATAGTTATACATTATAAAATATAATAATATATAAGCGGAAGCACACCCTTTTGCAAAAACTGAAAAAAAAAATCTGATTAATTAAGTTTGATTAAGCATTTATTGCTTATCGTGGTTTTCCCATGTCTATAGCCGTCCTAATGATGTCAGTATTCTGGTTGATATCAATTCTGTAGGTATTTTAATACCTCAAAATGCAGTAAAGCAACATGTTTTTTTTTCAGTTGTAACTTCTAGCTCAGTCCCAATGCTAACTTCCCCCAAAGTTATAAAATTCCTTTTTACAGCGCTAGCTCCTATGGTGAACGTTCCTAGCATAAGCTCCGCAGTAGTATTCCTGATCATCGTGTGTCCGCGATCACTTGACCACCTTGGAGAGACAACCCACACCTCGCGCTAACTTCGCCGTCATCAGGTTAGGCTCGGCAACGAAAACAAAACGCCTTGAAGCGTCTCCCATGAAAAGACCCTGCAAAGGATGTGTCCTTCACCCTAAGCAGTAGCAGCCGCCGCTGTCAAGGTACAGCCACCACCGGCAACGTGGAACATCGGAGCTCAAAGGCATTCAGAATACTGCCCGCGAACGCGCTGCACGACATTATGCTCAAACCACTGCCAACACACTTCTCACAGCTTAAATCAAAGGTTATGTACCTCCCAAAACAAACACAATCATCACTCAGTGGTCAAGGCCCTCGCCTACTGAGCATGAGTACCGGAGTTCAAACCCGACCGCGGCGGCCGCGTTTCGATGGAGGCGAAACGCAAAATGCGCCCGTATGCTCTGCGATGTCAGCGCACGTTAATGATCCCCAGGTGGTCGAAATTATTCCGGAGACCTCCGCTACGACACCTCTTCCTTCGTTTCTTCTTTCACTCCCTCCTTTGTCCCTTCCTTACGGCGCGGTTCGGGTGTCCACCGAGATATGAGACAGATAGTGCGCCATTTCTTTTCCTAAAAAAAAAAAACAATCTTCATTTCAATCATCATTCACGCGTGACAGCAGCATTCAAAGCAAATGCGACGAATGCAAGAGCACAATCTGGACCAATTCGCCGCGGCAGATCAGCGGTTATGGTGCTCGACTGGTGACCCGAAAAACGCGGCTTCAATCCAGGCCGCGGCGGTCGTATTTCCATGGAGACAAAATTATAGAGACCCGTGCACTGTTCTATGTCAGCGCAAGTTAAAGTACTCCACGTGGTCCAAAATTTCCGGAGCCCTCCACTACGGCGTCCCTCATAGGGTGAGTCGCTTGGGGACGGTAAGCCCCGTACAACAAAAACCAAACAACGTGGACCTCTTAGCGCTGATCACCTGCACACCATTGATGTTCTCGACATCAAATATTTATACCTGTTTCGCTTATCGCAGAAAGTATAAAATTATCAATAAGTTTTATGCGAAGCATACTACTTTAGCTACCACTTCAGCCCTTCACCGTGGTTATGCGCCTCCAAATCACGTAATACATGACGTCACACCACGTGACACGATGACGTCACGACAGTAGAGAAACGGGGGCCCACCTCGCGCCGTCGCTGTGGTTGTGCGCTTCCAAATCACGTGATACATGACGTCACACCACGTGACACGATGACGTCACGACAGTGGAGAAACGGGGGCCCACCTCGCGCCGTCGCTGTGGTTGTGCGCCTCCAAATCACGTGATACATGACGTCACACCACGTGACACGATGACGTCACGACAGTGGAGAAACGGGAGCCCACCTCGCGCCGTCGCTGTGGTTGTGCGCCTCCAAATTACGCGACACGATGATGCTTCGCATTCTCCAGGCTTAACCAAGTTAAGCCTCAGCCATTTTTTTTTAAGCATTAACTAATGTCTTTATGATTTAAGCTGATGAACAAACCTCCCAATGGGTAGTTCACTTGATCCTTAGTTTCGCTTGATCAGTGTGAGAGCTCTTGGTTACAATTTCAAGGTTAATCCACTTTTCCCGCAAATAAGCTGGAGGAGGAAAGTATTTCACCTTTAGTTTGCTCAGATAAGGGCCTTTTGTTAGAATAACGAGTAACCGAGCAGCGTTGGTTGCGGCCGATGAAATGTAGGCCCCTCTCACGCTCATTCTTTTGCCGCAACCAAGTGTGCGTTGCAGCTGTATTGTATGCGTGCGACGAAGTGCAGGCCACAAGGAAATCATTACAGGTTTATAGGTACCAAATAGGAATGGATTCGCAAATGGCGGTGTGCACAGCGTCGTGGCCATCCAAAAAGAACTCCCTGAAAATAGCGCTATATCCCCTGCAATTACTGCTGCTTCTTGGAAGTATACGCAATTTAAGCTGGCTCTACTACGCGCGGACACTGCGCACAACCGCTATGACGCAGGTGAGGCACCCGTAAGAAATGTGGTTTCAGAGGTGTTGCGTTTACTATGATCATTGTCCGACATGTCTGGCTATCGTGACGAAGCCACACAGGGATGCTGAAAGAAATTTCTTTTCAAGGCCGGTGACGGAGAGGGCGCCCAACGCTCATGGTATTAAACCAGGGCGTTGTTCATGCACAACTCTTGTCAAATATTTAGATCGCAAGATGTTAGCTTCTGAACCACCCCGCGTGATTCGTTATGCATCGTCAGCATTCTAAATATCTCGAAGCGGCGAGCGCTCATCCTCGCTCTTCTGAATGTAAATAACTTCAAGTATAATATGAGAGCACCCCCACACCGCTTTAAATAAACCTCCCCGGGCACCTTCTTTGTCACGAACGCTCCACCTGATTGCAGGGGACTCTCAAATGCATGTTTGTTCACTCCATGCTCATCATTAGCGGCGGCTGGCTACAATTTTTCCAAACTCTTTAAAATCAAGGCTGGCAGCTGAGTGTTAGCTTCGCAATTTCGAGCCATTTTCAGCCGACGGTCTGCGACTTTCAAGGTCTAATTTAATAAGCGTGTCGAGCAGGAAAGGAGCTCGTATGATTATAATGTTACCACCGGGGACAACAGTAGCAGTGAAGAGGCTGCGCTAACAGCAACTGCTCGCCCACGCCACCTGCATTGTTCAGCACCATTACGTGCACTTGCTACTTGCGGGAGCAGTGGCGGTTATGTAAAGAAAACAGCAAACTTTGTTTGAAAAACATTGTCCTATACTTTGCGCCTAATTTAAGAGAACTCACAGACTCCCTGTGCTCTGGGAGTAGCTGGGAGAAACCTGCACTTAGGCGTATCCTTTCGACTTACTCATTGCCTTAGCTGCGCGCAAAAGCAACTATATCTCAAGGTATTTCCACCTTGAGCAGCAAACAATCCTGCCAATAGTGTGAAGCTGTTAAATAATACTTCCTAAAGGCGACAGGCACCTTTTTTCAGATTATAAGTCTCGTTCGCAAGGTAAGCCTTTCGAGTGCAATAACCGTTAAAACCTTCTAGGCACGGACAAACTTCACTCAGCTCCTGCTGGGCACAGTCTATGGACACAGTCTAGAAGACGCACTCTCCCCGGCCGCTCCGAATGTCTTTTGCGTTATCCAGAAGAGACACACGCAAGTTTCTGTTACGGCATATGACGCGGATCGCGTTTCCTTCGAATGAGAGCTTATTTATTTATTTATTTATTTATTTATTTATTTATTTATTTATTTATTTATTTATTTATTTATTTATTTATTTATTTATTTATTTATTTATTTATTTATTTATTTATTTATTTATTTATTTATTTCGTTTACCCTGAGGGCTAGAGGCATTCTAGAAGGAAGTGGTTACACAAACTTACAGAAAACAACATGCAGTGCAGCAGAGTAAGTAGTAATACAGAAATAATGGCTCTTAGTTGTGCAATATTCTCTAATGGGTTCTTGATGTGCTCGTTAATGGAATATAATGCAGTGCATACAGTGCAGCTACACACTAACTAAAATGCTGGTACATAAAAAAAAAGAAATAAATGCTCCTACTTATACATGTTTGTTATCTACCAGTGTTATTTAGACTGCTTTGCTTTTAAACTTGTACTACGCTTACGCTTTTCTGTATATGTCCGCCGTTTATGAATTTGCTTTTACGTATTTCGTGTACTTGGACCCGAACTAGCCGCTGGCTATGGGTCCAAAAAGTGTTTGTATTTCCTGTAAAAGAAATTCGAAAATAAATTGAAATTGAAATTGAATTGAAGCGCTCGTTGTCAACAGTTATATCGTTTGATGCAGGAAGGTGAATCCAGTGAATAGCTGTGCGCGGAAGGAATGACTGAAACATGGCATTGATTTTGCTTGAGGAAGTTCCGACTTTGTTATTGTGACCTTGATGAAATGTTTTGGGGTGGGGAGATCCGTTCACCGCGAAGAGAAGGATGATGAAATGTCTTGGGAAGAAGTGAAAGTCTAAGGGCTTTACGGCGAGATGTAAAGATGGCAGGCTAAGATTTAATTTCACTGCAGAAATGCTGGCAGTTCGGTTATAATTACAAAGAATAAAACGAGCAGAATTATTTTGTGCCATTTGTAATGAATGAATTAGGTTTGGTTGAAAGGGATCTCAAGCTGCTGCAGCATATTCGAGCTTTGAGCGGACCAGTGACTTATATAAGAGTAGTTTTAGGGAAGAACATTCCTTAGAGAAATCACGTTTCAGATATCCCAGCATGCGATTAGCATTATTAATTACGTAAGTAGTGTAAATGGACCAAGTGAGGTTGCTAGTAATGCGGATACCAAGATATTTGTAAGACGAAACAGGATCTAGAGGATCATAATTGAAGTGGTATAAATGTAGCTGGCTTGAAGTTCTTGACACACGATGAAATTTGCATTCTTTTAATTTAATTCCCTTGGCCAATATTGGCGCCAAATAGAGAAAGCGTTAAAATCTTCTTGAAGAGAAGATATGTCCAAAAAAGGTAGGTTTTAGGCCAGTTGGTCCGACATACTTGTAGGGAAAAAACCACGACTTCAAACATGAAGAAGAGGAGAACTGCACAGGACGAGCGATGAACTTGCAACTAAGGTTTATTACAAAAGACCCGTAGCAGCAAAAGGTGGGTATCGGCGCATCACAAAGAAAAAAGGAACACACCAAGATGGTCTCACGCCAAAGGTGGTCGAAATAACCACCAAAGCGGCGCAGAAAAGATCGATATCACGTGCGTCACAGGTTGATCAAAAATTGGGTCTCTATCCAAAAGTGCTACAGACGGCTCACTTGCACACGTGTCAAGCCCAAGTTTGCGCATATGTGCCGTTTCCAAAGTGTTCCTTTCTTGCCTTGTTTTTCCCTTTCCGACAATGGTGGCATTATTCAGCAGGGGGTAGCAACCACCTCATCCTCGGCAGTGTTTTGGAAGATTGGCGCCATTGTCAGGTTTCAGAGACCGGTAGTGCTGCCGCAGCCTATCATTTATACACTGGCCCGTCTGCCCAACGTAAACTCTGCCGCATCGTAGCGGGAACTGGTACACCACATTTGTGGCACAATGGGCATACTGGTGTCCATGCTTTGTCATACACGCGACCCTGCGCTGACCATCCACCACGCTCTTACGGAGTTAGGATAACCTGCTAGGAGATGGAAAGACAAGTCGGATGTCCTGCTTGCCCGCCACCCTCCTCAGGTTTTTCCCTACAAGAAGATATGTCATTGTGAAACAAATAAATTAATGTTAGAGGAAACACAAGAGGGTGGATCATTAATGTAGACTAAAAAAAGGATAGGACCAATACCGACGCTTGAGGTACGTCGGACTGTACTCCACTTGGCTGCAGGTTTAGTCATTAGCAGCAACAAATTACGAGCGGTTACAAAGAACGCACTCGAGCCAAGCAACCAGTTTGGGATCAAAGTTAGGTCGATTTGACTTAAACATTAGAAGGTTATGGCATACTTTATCAAACGCTTTCGAAAAAACTTAATATATACAGTCTGCAAGTGAAGAGCGGTCAAGGATGACGTCTAACTGATGCGTAAAATGATACTAGTTGTGTTTCACACGAATACCTGTATGTCTTGCGGAATCCATGTTGCGATGGTGAAAAAAATGCATTAGTTTCCAGAAAGCTGGCAAGGTTTGAAGCAATTACATGTTATAGAATTTTAGACGGAATTCAAGTGAGCGAAATAAGACGGTAGTTTAAAGACAATGCTTGTCACCTGATTTATGGAGTGGGATCCCCTCCCCGATACATGATTTATGGAGTGGTATTACCTTCCCGACCTTTCGTTCTGCAGGCAAGGAACCTTTTTCGAGCGACTGCTGGAGAATCATAGTTAGAGAAACGGGAGAATAACCACTCGTATTTTTCAAAAATTTCGCGTTGATTGAATCGTGTCCAGGAGCGGAAGATGGTTTTAGAGATGAAATTATTGATTCGACGCCCTCTGCTTCAATCCATACCTATCGATGAATTGCTTGACTTACCAGAACATACAGAGGCCGACTCTTCACCCCGTCATTTAAAAGTCTTCGCATGGCAGTACTGATATAGTACTGAGGAGTCGGGGCTACAGTTCCTACTTCCACCGCAATGAAATCGACGTCCAGCGTCTCAATTTCTGAAAAAAGTAAAAAGTATTCAAAATATGACCGATGTACCTCGCAAAATATTAGAAAATATGGACTTTTAGCGCCATCTTCTGGGAGCTCACAGCACTTCACGTAAGGAGGTCAGCAATCCTTTCTTTCGGCGGGTCATAGATGGGGCGACAAGTACCATGGATCGCGGACCTCTGTGGAGTAAGAAGGAAAAAAGTTTAATGTATAAAATAAATACCTGTTAGTTGGGCGGGCCCTCATTCAAGGGCCGAAAATCACCTGAACTGAGAAAGTACAAGCGCAGGAAACACACATGTGACCAGTTAAGCTATTCGCGGCTTCGTGACCGTAGGGGTGCCCTGAATCGGAGCATTTTTTAAATGTTTGGCTGCAACTCCCCTTAGATTGCAAACGAAACAAGTAATAGCCACATTTGAGGCTTTGCAAATTAAAAAAAACGAATCGTGTGGTGTGATGTTAAGGGAAGAAATGACCAAATTATTGTATTGCAAGCATTGTTGTGACAAAAGAGTTATTCTATAGTGCTGAATAAAAACATTCCCGCGAGTAAGGGATGATTCATTGTGGGAACATTTAGTGTCCATTTATTCAGTTCCAGCCCAGTATTTTGCAGAATGCAGAATTTTTGCGCTATCGTTTGGTCCACGAGTCCTTCGATCACCACATTACGATACAAAAGTATGTGAGGGTTCTTCTGCTTACTCCAAACGTTAATTTCGATGTTATATTTCGTACTACTCGACTTTGGATCCTTAGGTTACTAAATTACAAACATTAGGGCTTAATGCTACGAAGCGACGCATGGGCATTGGGGGATATCGTAGTGGATGGCTCCAGAATAATTTATACCGCCTGAAGTTCGCACATATGCAGGTACATTTTCATTTCACCCCTCCGTCGAAAAACAGTGTGTTTAGTTGCTTAGCTCCACATGTCAGTTGTGACAGTTGTGGCGTCGAACGGTCAAAACCGGCTTTTTCTTGGCAGCGATACCGTGCAGCAATTATTTCCACTTGAGCTCACTGAAACTCCTTTAAAATGAGCATTCTACATGGCTGCCGCTCTAACGCAGCTATCCATTACCAATCTGTGCGTTGTATAATATAAATCATTACGTTGTAAAAGTATAATGAAATAAAAGAAATAACAGCTGATAGTTCTGCGCCTCTCACTTTCTGGTTTCCTGGTATAAACGAGTGACAGCAGCTCCTTACGTTTGCAAGGAAAATAGTATCAATATAACGCTGGCCTCGCCTGAGAGAGAGTAGAGTGTTTTAATTCACCCACAGATCGGTGTTAACATAGAAAGCATATTGCGCACTAACGAATAAGGTGTCATCATCATCAGCCTGACTACGTCCACCGCAGGGCAAAGGACTCTCCCATGTCTCTCCAATTAACCCTGTCCTTTGCCAGCTGCGGCCACCGTAGCCCCACAAACTTCTTAATCTCATCCGCCCGCCTAACTTTCTGCCGTCCCCTGCTACGTGTCCCTTCTCTTGGAATACACTCCGTTATACTTAAGGACCAGCTGTTATCTTGCCTTTGCACTGCATGCCCTGTCCAAGCCCATTTCTTCTTCTTGATTTCGACTAGGATGTCATTAACTCGCGTTTGTTCACTGACCCGCTCTGGCCGCTTCTGATCTGTTAACGTTACTCCTATCATTTTTCTTTCCATGGATCGCTCTCTTGCCCTTAACTTAACCCTTTTCATTAGGCTCCACAGTACAGCCCCATAGGTGAGTACGGGTAAGATACAGTTGTCTTATACTTTCCTCTTGAAGGATATTGGTAAACTGCCATTCATGATCTGAGAGAACCTGCCATATGCGCCCCATCTCAATCTCATTCTTACAGGTATTTCCCGCATGATCCGGATCAGCGGCCGCTACCTGCTCTAATTATACGCATCCCTTACCATTTCCAGCACCCCGCAACCAATTGTAAGCTGCTGTTTCCTTGCAAGACTGCTAAACATTGTTGACTGTTGAATAAGGTGTAGTTGTCGCTAAAGGCCTCAAAGTTGGAAATGATAGAAAGTTTCACAGACCTAAGCACCAAACGAAAATGGAAAGACGAAACAGTAGAAACGTTCTGTGAAGCATGTCCAGCATTCTCGGGCAAATCTTTTGAAAACTGGAAAATAGTAAGATACTATTATGTAGATATTGAAGGTAATGGTGCATTCATCTGATATATAGCAATTTTTTTTAAACTGCCTCCATCTATTTCATCGAACTGTGCCCCGCCGCGGTGGCTCAGTGGTTACGGCGCTCGGCTGCTGGCCCGAAAGACGCGGGTTCGATCCCGGCCGCGGCGGCTGAATTTCGATGAAGGCGAAATTCTAGAGGCCCGTGTGCTGTGCGATGTCAGTGCACGTTAAAGAACCCCAGGTGGTCGAAATTTCCGGAGCCCTTCACTACGGCGTCCCTCATAGTCTGAGTTGCTTTGGGACGTTAAACCACAATAAACCAATAAACCAAACCAAGACTGCCATAGAAAAACAATGGGGGACGCTTTTGACGATAGTAATCACGTTAAGGGAAAAAAGAAATACAAGACTGCCGCCGAGTGAGCTGCAGATATATTGACT
Organism: Amblyomma mixtum; assembly: GCF_055824585.1. Lineage (NCBI taxonomy): Eukaryota > Metazoa > Arthropoda > Arachnida > Ixodida > Ixodidae > Amblyomma > Amblyomma mixtum. Next base: position 197,565,055 of record NC_143012.1, on the reverse strand, counting down.
GTTAAAGTAAAATCTTACATTATATGAAAAAATTGCGCTCATAAGTGCTTTCCCGCTCAAATGTGCTTTTTGTCCAGAATTGTTAGGTATAAACAGCACGTCGACCGCGAAAATGCAGTACACAAAGCCGTGAGAAGCTGTACGCTTTTTATAATAGGACAGTTATTTTCATTTACTTGGCGCATACGAGTGAGTGAGTGGCTAACAATTGTGGGGATGTAGAGATCTCCACACACCGGTCTAGGGCGCACGAGCGAAGCGGTCGATGGTGCCTTTCTGACAAACCCCGCTGATTGGCACGCCCGACATACATTTTAGAAAAGTACATTACACATGATCCATGGGAATGTAAGTACATGCACGACAAGTTGTTTCGAACCATCAGCCACTCGTAATTATTCGCCACTGTATTCCCCGGTGCGCTGTTTGAGCGCTTTGGACAGGAGCACGGACGTCTTCACAACGTTCAAATAAAGTGTAAGTATACTGTGCTATAAAGCATGATTTACGAGCAAGAGGAACACAAATAGAACAAGCAAAAGGATTTAGAAGAGCCCTATCGCGTAAGAAGTCTGCTCGCGGAAGCATGTCCTCTGCAGGCGTTATGAATCACAGCACTTTTCGCACCACTCCCTTATCATGACTGATCCCTATTTTAGTATGAGAATTCAAGACGGCATCAATGAACCTGAGTATAGACGTGCCATGGATGCATAGGACACTAGTTAAGTCTTTAGGGTACGGTGGGCTTTAATCTGTGCCGTAGTGTCCGGAGTGATTGAGAAGAGCCCGAGACTGCCATCCTGATGTCAGCCCTTCAACCAGGGTTGGGTTAATGGGTTAGTCGCATATATTTATATTGGCTGACGGTGGTAATTTCAGCATTGGTAATCTTGTACCCAAATGCTAGTAGAATTTTCTTGTGCGCTATCGTCATGGGGGCTCACTTGAGAATATTCAAGGTCATTTCCCATCCTCACAACAGTCAACGACTGCCGTAAGATAATTGTTTAGCACTAGCTCATCGTCTACTATTCTAAAACTGCACTAAAAAATACTGTCACGTAAAGCGGCAATGCGCGTGGCATTCACAGGGCAGATTATTGAGATTAATAAAGAAGGGTAATATGTTGAGCACGTTGTTAATGTAACTTTTGGGCCGAAAACGTTATAATCAGTTATGAGTTACATGAGCTTTGTTACGTGTCCGTAGATTGCTTTCAGTCTCAGAATTTGCTGGCACTGAAATGAACGTGGTATAGTCATCGCTATTGCGTATCCGCCCCAGTCTGTGTGTTTCTACGCATGAAATGCTTTTAGCTCCCGTTCACGGCAAATTCAGAATTAAGTCGTCCGGAGCCGCGGCGGGTCTGGGGCGGAACATGAGCCCGAACTTCAGGGCTAACATTTTGCTAACCTGGGGTAGAACAGCAAGCCAAAAAATACGTACGAATGGCATCTTGCATGGCGCACTCTAAAGGAACTGGCGCACCACGAACGGAAGCGTCCCGTGCAGACCTTCTAAGTGTCTCGAATTACTGCAAAGTTTCCTTGGGTCAGCGGCGGCAGCGCGTAGCATTCGGTGTGTTAAGCTGATTTCCTATCTATATAGCTCGGTAGCTTCGGCGCCGGCCGGCGTGATTGTAACTCATACGTGAAGGTTTTATTTCTGTGCGTCCCAGCTGGGAGGCGTACACCGAAGACACGGCGCGCGTATGAAAAATGGCTGCTTAGCGCCGCTACAGTATATGGTCACAGGTCCGTCGTTCTGGGTGTTCGTGCGATTGCTATGATGCCACTGCCTGCTCAACAAGTCTGGCCTTCAACGCGTCGAACCCGCCACGGAGGGACCAGCGCGACTATGGAAGCCTGTCAACGTCATCGAGATGAAACCGCCCTAGAGTATGCTATGCATTTCCTGTAGTGCATTTAGCGTTTACGCCTACTCTCAACAAAAAGAATGGGTAAATTTTGAAAGGTGCACTAACGGGGGAACTTATCTACACGCTCTGAGCATTCTCAGAAACTTCGAATTATTCTCCTGTGCGGCCAATTTCCGTAATTTCAATCGGATTAAATGTCCCGGCTCCAACCTTTTTTTTGAACTCAACCGCAGAAGGTAGGAAGAGTCAGCCAACCTTTCAACCAGACCCATGGCGGCTTGCCGCTAGCGATCGGCGAAAGCAGTGATCGGCGTAGCGATCGGCGAAAGCAGAGAGTCGAGGCGTGGGCCTAATTTCCGTGGGCCTAATTTGCAGCTATGTAGTCTCTGACTAAATCTTTTTATTGACGGAAACCTTGACTACAAAATAAAATCGGAAGTAAAGCCGCCGCGCGAATGCCTGAAAGGTACTCCGCGCGTTAGATGACTCGTCCTACTGTCAGCGGTGAGTTCAAAAAACGTGGGAGCCGGAATGTTTAATCCGATTTAAATTAAAATCGGCCACACAGGACAAGAGCTCGAAGTTTCTAAGAATGCTAGAAACGTGTAGATCTAGTTCCCGCGGTAAAAAGACGAGTTGAGGTTCCTCTGCAGTGGAGCTTAAACATACTGCTACCTTGGAAGCATTCCAGTACATCCCAGATGCTCTTCTGATCACTTGCCTCGCTGCGCAAGATTGGAAAAACCAACAGCAACAGAACACGTGGATGCACGACTCGTCATCAGAAGCCGTACGTGTCATGCATTGAAGGTGCCGTTTATAAAATGCCGTTATCATGCGGGGGCCATTACATCGGCCAGACGAGGAGATGCCTCAATCAGCGTTTGATGGAACACGCACGCTACGTCAATAACGGGAAAGAGAAATCACTTGTTGACCACATTCGTTCATGCGAATCTAAAACTTGCAAACCATTTTTCGAAAAAACTGGTCTGCTTACAAAAGGTAGGGACATGACCACGCGATTAATAATTGAAGCTGAAAGGATAAATTCTTTTGGAGAGACATGTGTAAGCACTCCTTATATCTTTTTATGTGACAAACAGCTCTCGTTTCTCAGACAACGTTATTGTTAGCATAAGGGATCACGTATTTTTGGTGTATAAATGTGCTGCATATGTGAAATAAAATTTTTTGGAAGTTAGCGCTCGTGTTGTTCGTGTCTTCTTGTGTCCTGTCCTACTCTGCGCTATATTTTCTTGCTATGAAAAAGGCGAGTTCAGATTCGTCTTTAGTGCACCTTTGATATAGAGATATAAATAAAAGAACTCGTATTACCAGTGTCTCATTGGCAATCGTACATCATAATTCAAATATTAAAAACAGATGATAAGCATAAGTTTGTTCTGCGATGCTCAATGCCGAAAAAGTGAGGCTGCTGAAAAATCCTTTAGCCTTAATATATACGCCTGCCCTTACATTTTCGTTTTTCCCAATCACAGCTCTCCAGACGTTATCCCACGCGCGCGAAGAAGGATTGTTCCTTTCCAGACTGCCCACAACAGCAGGGCTGAAAGCGCACCTGGCGAAATGCTGTGGAGTCGCTTTTGTTACACTGGCCAATTGTTTTTCGGGCTTTGGTATTGTTAACACGCCCGCAGCAAACATAAGGTTAGGTCTCCCCTTGTGTTTTCCTTGCTGAACGTTGCAATAACGCGCAACAGTCATTCCTCCTCTTGTCTCCTTCCACCTTACAGAAAAGCTGTGTGAAGACCCTTGCGGACCGTTGGCATTCAGGTGGCGTACCACAGTTCATGACAAGTTCAGCACACTATTTGTCAAACACCTCACTTGGTAGTGTTTACGCGTCATTTCCCTCTCAATACGTCTTCTGTTGGTTAGCATCAACATTAAAGGGAAAAATAGTGAATTGGGTTTTTAAAAAATGGCCTAGAATATAGCCCCCGCCGGCTCAAGGCAAGCTTTTTCGCTTTTATGTGCTGCAAAAACTTACTTCCCTCCGCACACTTTGCTTCATATCGCGTTTTACTAGTGTCGCTCGTTGGCATTTAGAGGGTAGTAAGGTGACAGCAACTATATTAAATGAAACGTAATACCACAGTGTCAGACCTTATTAATGCTGTCATTACAATATTTGCTTACAAGGCTCGGTGAGTGAAATTCTTATTTATAGGTGTCTGTTTTGTACGTTTGTTAAGTTTCAAGGATATCACAGTCACTATTCGACCATTCTCTTCAAGATATATTGCATATTAGTTAAATGAACTAGCAAATAGTAACATAATACTTTAATTTCTATTTATTTAGCTAATTAGAGTGTAATGTAGGAAAATTTCATGTTAATGTCCAAGTTTTGTGGGAGATTTATGAGCAGCAAGTTGTTTACTGCGGTACTCTTGGAAGCCTGGAAAGCTTCTGGAACGAACGTAGAATTATTGCAGTTCTCAGAATTAGATGAAGTGTTTACTGTCTCCAGCATATTCTATGCGAAAGCGCGAATTCATTTTTTTATTTTGATTACGCTTTCGACCTAGCCAGCCTCAAGCCTGAAGCAACGCGTTTCTATTTGGCCTTAAGGACTACTGCAGAAATCTCACAAACTATTTGGAAATTAGTAGGCCTCTATTAAAGTGAATTGGCTGATTTAAAAAGCTGATATCTGGCTTGAGATAACAAGAATATGTGCATGTATGATGAGCATGCATTACGAATTGAGCTCCTTGATTTAACTGAGCGTGAGATTTCGTGTTATTAGACGCCTATAGTATACCGGAGACGTGCTAGCGTAGACATATACCAGTTTATCGTACGCCGCCTGCGCACCCGCAGTGACATGGGTGGGGCGAAGCGTGGCCACTGCCCGTGCGCAGCCGGCGTACGATAAACTGGTATATGTCTACGCTAACATGTCTCCGGTACGCTAAAGGCTTCTATTACTTGAAAGGAAACCCAAAGCACCTTTCTTGGGGCCCACAAAAGGCAGGTTTTTGTACTTAAAAGAATCATGTAAATTAAACACATTGGAAGTGTCAATTGTGAACTATGGGGTTTAACGGCCCAAAGCGAAACATGGGCTATGAGGGACGCCTTAGAATAGGGCTTCCGATTAATTTAGACCTGCTACGTTCTTTAACGTGTACTAGCATCGCACAGCACACAACGTGTTTGCATATCGCCTGGGTCGAAATATGGCCGCTGCGGCCGCGATCGCCCCCGCGACAAACAGGAACTGGTTCGACAAATCTCATTCTGTAATCACTAGATGTTTACCACGTGTAGAGGAGAAGTATCTTGCTTTTGCGGTAAGAGGCTTCTCTTCTATACAGGCAGAAAGCCTCTAGAAATTCTTGAAGAATTTCGAAACCCATTCCCTGCGTTTATGGTCGTTACTTTGCCTCGTGTCAGCGTACGAGCTAAAAATAATTGGTTCAGAACATTATCAGTCCTGCGAATACACCGTTTACAAAGTTACAAAGTTACTTTAAGCAGCCGGTTAATTTGTAGCTGGCTAATAATGCCGATAATGAAGCTAAAGCCAGAAGTGAACATTTTGCTTCGTTGTGCTTGCATGTAATAATGCGTCACAGGCATTTAATGGGTTTTCAAATAGAGGCAGGTCGTACCGTGCGGGTCACGATTAATGTACACCGACTAAACTTCACTGAAGTGGGCAAAAATTAAGTAGTCACGATTAATGTCAACCAACTAAACTTCACTGACGAGGACCAAAATTAAGTATACGTCCATTTTCTCATTTCAGCTCCATCAAAATACTGCCGCCGCGGCCTCTTAGATGATAGTAGTTGTCCATTGCGTTCTTCCTTGATATATCAAACTGTCCGTTGAATATGTGAGTTGCTCGTTATTCAGCCTTCACGGCGACAAGGCCGACGGTATTTGAATTTGATGATATTGCTCGCAAATCTGACGCATCGCCGTGGTGACTGCACGGCTGGACGGCGCCATGATGCAGATCCGCATTGAAAAACGATAATCTGCTTGCTCTACAATGACGTCAAATAGAGGTGAAGCTGAATGGGCTGCTTTGGGCGCCGGAGCACAAATTTATTACAAACATGAGGGCACTTTTCCTGCACGTACATATAAACGCTTGCTTTTTAAAAGTAAGCATATTTCTTTACACAAGCTGGCTTCAAGTTTGCTTTCTCAACCCATGCTTTGAGTGGGATAATTGAAAAATACTAGCGAAAATTAATCTAATAATGCAATTTCCGAAGATACCGCCGCCTTATAACATAGCAATACTCACTGTTGTGGCCATCATGACGTAATGACAGTATAAAAGGGTCCTTGCACAGCGGTATTTTCTGCCTGGAAGCAACTTCCATGCGGAAGTGGTGCTGCGACAGGCCGTACCACGTCTACCGTTATGGCTGTGTTTGGTGCGGGTGAACGCTCTCAATGTTAGGTTTAACACTCATAACCCTCTTAAGCGGCGGAGGACGAGAGAGCCGCGGCCGGAGTTGGACCGATGTGAAGTTCTCCTGTTCGGCTCACACCCGAAACATCGGGTTGCACTTTTTCTCTGTCGCTGTCTTCTATTAGAAGTGATCACCCAATTTCCTTCTCTAATCAACGCCGCCATTAACGTAGCTACGTTCTCTTTGGCTTCCCGCCTTGATTTCAAAGGCTGTCGTCGTCTACCGTATACATATGGTAATGAGCCCCTCATTTACCCTTATCTACTACAATCGTGACTTTATATGCGATGTTCTCCTTTTCAAGTTGTTTTACAAACTTTTCAATTTCCCACCCGTAGTGTAAAAGCAAGACTTAGTGTGGCTAACGTATACTATAGTGCTCGGTATTAGAAGTGCAGTACTCGGTATTCTCCCGGTCCTCATATCCGAAGCAGTCTATCTTCGACGTTTCTGGGAAGTTGTCATGTTAACTGTTAGCTTTGAATGAAAAAAAGCGGAATTCTTCCCAGTATCTTACACTTCTCGAGTAATATCGAGTACTATCTCACACTGAGGCCTCAACACCACTGCCGCCGTGCTGTAGGTCATACAAAATTTAGTTCACCTGAGCTTAAGGGAAGCTTATTTAACCGCGTGTTGACATGTCACCGTAAGAACGCGCAAATGCATTTTCACACCCTCTAAACATTCTCATGCACTTAATGTTCCACCTATATTTTTCCCGTAATTCTTTTTTGGCAGAGTTTTCCGTCTCCTTTTCGGAGGCTTACATAATTTGGGCGTCACACGTAGCCCTGTGGGTCATGTACTGACTTCTTTCTCGCGTGCTATTCGTGTCCACCCCCCCCCCCCCCCTTTTCCTTTGGTAGCTGATTTTTCTGCACGGAGGCGACTATGCTATTCCCTAGATTATCCCATACACAGAGGCTACTTTCAGGTCGCCATGTTTGCAGTTGTTCACGCATTCTGTGAACCATGTAATGTCCTCTGATTCTGGCGACTTCCGAAAATATACGAAAATTTGTGAAAAGCTTGTCCGATAATTTATTTCCATCTCATTTCCACATCCACAGCCTCTCCGTCAGAACACATCCATATTATCCTTAATAAAGTACTAACAAAACTTCACTATTTCAAAAGTACTTTAGATGCAGCACAGCTATATAACTGTTAAATACTAACCAAATAAATCCTTCAGTTCTGCTGTACTGCATGGAACCTCTAAGAGTCCTCAGATTAAAAGTTTTCACACACCTCTGGTGAGATCACACACGTGGCACCGCTCAGTTATCTGTCTTTGTTATGACAGCAATTTTTCACCTTCTTCCCAACAGGTATGTTCAGGCCTTATGTCTTATTATGAGACAGGCCAGAATCCATATTTAGAATTTCTCTGCACCTTAACTCTTCCCTTTATGCTGTCCCAAATGCGTATTTTTTTCTGGCCTGGGTGTGAACAGCAACAGGCAGCTGCAGATTGAATATTTCGCCCTTTCACCCGCACACTAATGATTTCAAGTGCAGCTTTTCTTCACAAATTATTTCTTTTATTTCTCCTAACTATTTATTTCAATTTATTTCTCGTAACCATAACAGCAGGTCGCAATTACTGACGGTTACTTGTGTGCATTCTTATTTCAGGTCCGAGCAACTTAATTACGCTATAAAACATGAATGCCGTCCACATTCTCATTATCGCCTCTGGAATATGCTTATTATGTCCTCGCAGCGAAGGTGCGTTCCTATTCTGCGCTTCATTTTCGGACTTCGTAATCTGTACTTGTGTGTGAAAGGTACAATGCATATCATTATGTAATTCTCAACCCATCGAATGTCGCAATTTGGAACTCGCTTGCCTAAATTTTTATGTATGTCTGTCTAATTCATCCTACTTAGCTCGCTGAGTGGGCGAAGACGGAATATAAGTTAAGACGTGGCTAGTTAACCACGGCTACTTCCACTGTCAACTGCACGGGTAGATCAAAGGGGCAAAGGAAAAGAAAGGTATTGGCCATCAAGGGCGTCCGCAGAATTTTTTGCAGGGGGGGGCCCCATTGGTTGTTGGCGCCGGAGGGGGGGGGGGGGGTATGTTCGTAGCAAAAAGGCACTATTTGCGGAGTAAATTTATTTATTTATATATAAATAAAAAATAAGTGAAATACACACATGAAATAAAAATTACAAACAGCAAATTAAAGCGTGGCTAGGAGAGATACATTGGAGTTTATCAACGAAGAAACAATTAAAATTAATAAAAAATGGAAAAAGATACTGTCACTTCGTGGAGAAAAGTGCTCAGTCTTGCTGCATACGGGTTCTCGACTCACCCGGATTGATGACCAGCACACAGCACAATATCGTCACAAACACGCAACTACTGTCACTCAGTCAGTCTTCCTTGAACAGCAACTGTAGACGCCTCGGATTTTTCTGGGCGAATTGCGTGATTACACGGGTGATAAATTCATTTCTGTACTTCATTACACGCTCTCGGTGCACACTCATCACACACATTGATTGGAAAAACGGTTGAACGGGTACGTTGAAAACAAAAGATGACTATATATACAACGAAAACTTATTTACAAGATAAATGCACGCTCGCAGCTTCATACACCTCGCTCCATCTTGCTCGCGCATCCGCACAGCCGAGCAACGGCACACACACTGCTCGCCGCTCGTCGTTTTCTCGTCCGCTGTCTTGGTTGTTCTCAGCTTCGTTGACAACCGGCCACTAAAACACCGAAGCACAAACACAGAGGCGCGCACACGTGCAAGGGTTTACTTCCGCGCGACTTCCAAGGGGAAGGGACACTCGCCACTCCGGTCGGAAAATTTGTTTTGTGTGTTTTTATGGTGTTCAGTGCCCCAAAACGACTCAGGCTATGAGGGACAAAGTAGTACAGAGTTCCGGATAATGTCGACCACCTGGGTCTCTTTACCATGCACTGACATCGTACAATACACGGGCGCTGTTGTGATTTGAGGCCCAGCCAGAGGTGACAGGCGAGCCAGGCAGGCGCCATCGGGCTGCGTTGACCAAAGGCGCTGGTTTTCAGAGAAGACGCAAGGAACGCTGGTGTGGGGGCGCCTCTGGAGACTGCGTCGCCGTGAACAAAAGGAGCTAATCCCCTTTGCCGAAGATTCTGAATGCAGCGCTTCTACCGAACTGCGCTCTCCCGCGGATCGGAGGAGACAGCGAGCGGCGGCGGCGCCAACTCTTCGCCCGCTTGCCCCTGAGCAGCCCGACAAAGCGGGGGTGGACACGGCTGATTTGTCCTTCCCTCCTGAAGATGCCCTGTGCACTGTCTGCCTCCGTGTCGCTATCTCTCTAGAGATCAAAGAAACAGACACCTATCTCAAGACGGCTCGAAACACATGCTCGCCGGTGCCGCTGTATGTCTGCAACAGGTCGCCCTTCAACAGAGCTAACGACGGCGTGGTTTGAAAACGGCGTAAAGACGCGTGCCCGGACGCGGCATTTCGCAGATGTGACCCAAAGCGTGGAAGCGGGGCTGCTTTTACCCTTTTGGCTGAGCTCACCACCGCCCCTGGCATGCGGCCATCACTCACGCTTCGAGTGAGTGATTTTCCAGGGGGGTGCAGCCGCCCCCCCTTGCCCCCCCCCCCCCCCCTCCGGACGCCCATGTTGGCCATTGTAAAACACTGTGAATGCAATGTGCCTGTTCACCATACAGCGACACATGCAACCGCAGTGGGTCGCACAGCCCCGCGTCTACCTGATCTCAATTGAGTCAAGTTGAAGCAGATATCTATAGCAAAAGTCTACAGCTGTGGTGTCGATATTTTAGTAAGGAGAAGCTGGCTTACGAATGTAGCCACGTATCAAGGGTATGGACGAGATATCAATGACTTTGGGGTGCAAAGTTCGAAACTGATGAAATATTCCCGGACCAAATAAGCCTTTACATGATCATCTTCAGAGCTATACTGAAAGATTATGACGAAAGGAAATCTTTTCCGACAATTCGCAAAGAAGCATGTTGCAGTATAGTTATTTGGTTGCACCACAGCGTTGGCTAAATAGTTGTAGCTTCTTCTTCGCATGCGGGAGGCTCTGGTTTCGTTCCTCAGCGCCACCGGGTGCCCTGCAGCTTTCTAATGAATGCAAGCCTTCCTGGCTACTCTGTTTTTGTGGAGTGAAATTCTCACTCGAAGTATGTTTCTTACCAAAACCTTACCTTACCATGTTGCAAAGATTCCGCGATCAATTTTTTTTTTTGAGATTGTATCCAGATTACCTCTCGATTCTTGCGTCAAGAATTCTCGCTATGGAAACTAGACGTCAAAAGGAGAGGGTAGTTTGGTTCTATATGAGCACCTTGCGCAACAAAACTCCTGCCTCTTTTTCATTTCTTTTTCTTTTCGAAGCAAAATTAGGAAGCAGACATCAGCAATTCGGAAGCTGTGCTTCTCGAGTTTCCCGGTAACCCTATGCTTACCGGCAATTGTATGACTACATTTAGCACTGCATCATTGACCCGTACCAACTGGCATTACTTGAGCCCGTTATTTGTTGCAGTGCGGTCTTGTATAGAATGGTTTCTGGGGTTTAATGTCGCGAAGCTGCACGCACGAGGCGAGGCATGGTTTATGGGGGTTTAACGTTCCAAAGCGACTCAGGCTATGAGGGACGCCGTAGTGAAGGGCTTCGGAAATTTCGACCGCCTCGGGATCTTTAATGTGCACTGACATCGCACAGTACATGGGCCTCTAGAATTTCACCTCCAATGAAATTCTACCGCCGCGGCCGGGATCGAACCCGCGTCTTTCGGGTCAGCAGCCGAGCGCCGTAACCACTGAGCCACCACGGCGGCGGGAGGCGAAGCATACCACAATGGACGGGTCTGGATTAATTCAGACCTCCCGACCTGCACCGCCATAGCACATCGCAAGGGAGTGATTATGTTTCATCTCCACTGAAATGCGGCCGCCGCGGCCCGGATACGCACTATAGAAACGTTAATGGTAACCTTGACTGCCCTTTTTCGCTGCACTACCATGACTGCGGCGATGTTTCTGTCCTCATCGTACGTAAAATTTTCATCATAATAAAAATTGACCTCGAGAAATTATACGAGCTTAACGATTGATGCGTTGGCGAGAAATGTGCTGAGCATTCCTAGACACTGCTACATGAGTCAACAAGCATTTTTCGGTTTGGCCCTAGTTGAGCATTGCAGCTTTTTCTCTCTGCTTGCGCACCTTAGTCAGGAAATTAAATGCAGCGCATTGTGGTGCGCTTCCGTTCTTCATGTCTCGGTCCTGTCTGCGATGTGCAATACATTTTAACGCAACAGCGTTAAGGCTTCTGCTGTGCAGAAAATCCTGAGTCGTTGGCACTGTGAGCGGTAAAATGGGTGGCCTAGGCTGGCCCAGGCGGCCACCCGTGGAGAAGCAACCTAGGTTGGCTACCAAGGTCATGTGGCCTTGTGGCGACATCACAACCTGCCCGAAATATTGTTAGCAAACTAACCACTCTGGCAGGTGGCAGTTAATGATTGATCACGAGAGGTTCCTCAGGAAAAGTAACCTAGGTCGCACAAGCCCCACCGGTGACAGCACCTGCCATCGCAGGGCAGTGGCGCATCCTTTACGCGCTGCAAAATTGCGCAAGGAGCGGCATGACGACTCCCAGGAAAACATGAATGCAAAGTTCAGATAGCCCAATTCCACATATATGGGCGTTAACGCATTAACGGTGTCGCGTAATACATTTAAGGCGGAGCTTAAGTGTCCCTTCCAATTTTGTTATACTGACTGAGAAGGAAACTTTAATGCTTTCTTCAGTTTGCCCTACTTCCACAGTATAGTCACTTGTAGTTCACTTGTACTCGCTTGTAGGTCGCGCATTGTGCTGTCCCTGAGTTCTTGACGTATGCGTCATGTCTGCTTTGCAAAATACCTTTCTCTAATTCAACAGGAACCAGTGCGTTCCGTGTTTGCAAGTTTTTCTCGAAAGATCAACCCTAAATTTTCTTAGACTGGGACCTCAGTGATTCAGTGAGGCTTGCGTTCTTAGCCCATTCAGAAGCATCGTAAAATACTGCGTATGTTGCGGACTCGTACCTTTCTCTGAGTATGTGCTACGCCTAGCCGATGTTAATTTGCTTCAGAAGAATTCAGCAATATTTCTTGCGGAACAATTAGGAACTGCATTATTTTTTAGTCACTTAGTGAATGAAGGTATATTATATATTCAAAACGATGAGCTTGACAGCACGCCACTGGACATAGCCATATATAACGATTTTATGTCATTTTATTGAGGAATTCTCGTGTTTTCTTAAACATATAAAAGATTCTGTGGTTCCTTGGCCCATTCACTGCTTAATTTCTCCCCTTGTAGAAGCATATGCTACGAATCCTTAACCACGTCAAGACGCTTTTACACAATGTGCATGTCCCCAGAAAATTGCTGGTGGCTATGACAAGTTTATAAGAAATTGGCTTTGCTTAGGTGCGCTTTAACTGCTCCGCGCAAATTTTTAGAAAAAGAAATCGAGCCGAATATAAGCGGTGACTAAAAAGAATACAAATGTCACCTGAAAGGTTTAAATTGTTTCTACATGATGAGGCACATTTTGAATAACCTTGAGCATTTCATTCTCAATCTGTTCTATTCACACGCGGGCCGGTCCAAGATCGGGCTTCCTAGGGGAGGTGGCTGGATGTATCGGTGTCCGTCTGCCGCGCGAGGCCGCGCACCGCGCGTTACTTCTTGTTTCCGTAGACCTTTCTTCGCTGTTGTGGCATGTTAAGATTGCTTGCTCTGCTGGCCAACAGTGGTAATCGCAGCGGTGGGCCAATGCATGGAGAACAGAGAACATGTTTTTATGCTTTTATTGACACATATATTATTCCAATTACTTTCAGTCTAAAACAGATACTTCTCAAAATACACTATATGTCTAGGTTGCAGCGTTGCGTACAATACAGGTAATTTGTGTCGACGCACCAGAGGTGTTAAGTTTATCACAAACGGCGCAGCTTAAATTTTCAGTACACCATTTCATGCACCATTCACGCAATATATGTGCGGTAATTGAGTTGAGTTGAGTTGAGTTTAATGGCGCATAAGCGACTAAGGCTATCATGCGCCAAGCTCATATGTGCGGTAATTCCGGCATAATGTTCACGCAATACAGAGGGGACAGTTTGCGCACAATGAGTGCACGCAATATATTGCATGCACGATATACCTTAAAATCGCAGATGATTGCAAAAAAAAAATTGTTTAGATTTATGTAAACGCATGAAAGCAAACCACTATCACGCATTGGACTTCATTGTCCACGCCAATATATGCGACATCAGCCTTCGCTAATTCGTGCGCTAAGCTTGTAAGCTAGCTCTACCTATAGGTTTGCAGTCCGAAAGCAGTGCTATTGTGCTGCTGTGCAGGGGAGGTAGTGACGGTAGATGCTAGCCACAAGAGTGGAATGGCTGCACAGAAAAATTCATTGGGGCACTTTGGCTCTCTAAAGTGCTGCAAGGCGAGAGCCTTTCATGGCGCACTGTTTGGAATTGACTGCAAAACTGTTTGTGCTGTACTAGTGCTTGATTTGACTACACACTTTAACTACACACTACAACTACTCACTTTGACTGCCGACTTTGACTGCTTCTTTAGCACGACTCTCTCCCTGCTTCGGTGAGTTCGGTTGTATCCATGGCTCTGTTCGCAGTGATAAGTAGGGCCCGGAAATTTAGGCACTAAAAAACCCCGAAATAGGCAGGCATCTAAGCTCTAAAAAATATTGAAATAGGCACTATAAAGCAAAAATAGGCGCTTTGAATAATACTCTTTATTCGTAGGTACAAGTTTTGTCAGTCAAGCACGGAGCGTACGCAGTCCTCAACTGAAGAAATAAAGCACATTCTCAGGTTTTCGAACCTGAAGCTCCTTCTGTTTTGGCTAAGCATAGCTTTGTACTTTGAAAGGCTTCTTTCTACGTCATATGAAGTTAGTGGCGCGAACCTAAAACATGAGAGTTGATAAGGGCTCAGGCCTTCAGGTGATGTGGCCGTATCGTCTCCGCGTAGAAAGTCTCCGATTTGAGAAATTATTTCTAGGCATCTATTTTTTATAGCAATTGTTGCATCTTCGTACAAGCAGTAGCGCCCTTTGCTTCCAGTCCCCGAAGTGTTGCTGGTACTTCTGTCACTACCTTCAATTATTCATCTATTAAGAGTCCAGCTTTTTCAAACTTTGTGATCCTTTCCGTCAATGTTGAGCAGTTTGCACTAATGTATGTCGGGTCTCTTTCTAAATTCGCCTCTTACTACACTTCGACAAAAATACTTCTTTACACTATGTTCAAGCTAGTCTTCGAGAAAAACGTTCGGCGAGACCCGTGCCTTTTGTGAGTGCATCGGGCGCGTGCCGTTCACCATACTGAGACAGATGTCTCAAAATTAAAAAAACGGCACCGAGGACCGAAATGCCGGATTTAGGCATTTATAGGCAAAAAGTGCGGTTAAATAGGTAGTCTTTCTTAAAAGATGACAGAAAGGTAGGCAGGTGCAAAAATCCCCCGTTTAGGCATTTATAGGCATGTTTAGGCAAATGCCTAAAGTTCCGGGCCCTAGTGATAAGGTATGTAATGTGGTCACCCACGGATGACTTACGCCCCCTTCAAGAGCGGACGAAAACTACTTTATTAGTTGTCATGTGCTCCAAAAGGGGGCGTCAGGCATGCGTGGGTGACCTTATTACTTCGAATCCGCGCACTCTGACGTCATAACCATTTCGACCAACCGAAGAGCGTGACACCTATGCTGACAACCTTCTGTCGACAACGATGAGGCATTAAAGGCTTTCGTCTTAATAAAGATGGGGTGGAGTGTAATTCGGAGGTACCACCAAATCAGGAAGAGTAGCTTGCTATAGTCGGATACAAGTAAAAACAAAAAGCGGCTATTCCCAGTTAAAGGAACCGCTCCCAGCCAATGGCGTCGGCCGATTCTCATGAAGCTGTCAACGCGACAGTGCAGGGAAGGGACTATCCCCTTTCATCTGCCGCTCACGTGCATGAGATTCTGAGCTCTGGTCCTCTGATGTGGAAAAGCCGCTCCTTTTCTTCACTTGTATCCGAGAAATGGGAAGTTCACGAGGAAAGTATGAAGCTGGATGAACGCAAAGTATACCAAGTAAAAAAAAAAACGCTGATTCAATAAAGCTTACCTGAAGCGAACACATGGCCATGGGCAGGGCATGTAATGCGAACGCACGGTTGGCTGGTTACGACTGAGACAAGGATGAAAAGGAAAGTGCACGGGCCTGCCAACTGGCTCTTGCCGAGCCACCACCGCTGCCTGGCACGTGCAGATAGAAGACAGTTGAAAGATAAGAGGACAGAATAAAAGACACAGTAAAGACGCGCGTCGCAACAACCGCGGACGCTGGCTGAAGAATACAGATACACGGCAGCAGCCCGAAGGCTTTAAGAGAAGTTTATTGAACCCAGGACCAAAAAGGGACATCGGTCCCTCAACAAAAACAAACATACATTGCGGCGACTGACCTCAAACCGAATGCCACAGATATCACCTGCCACACATGCTCGAACGCAAGACAACCGATGGTTTCCTGTGTACACGCGGGGATTCCAAAAGAGTGCAAAGTAACAAGGGACTGGAGAGCCCCGAATGAGATTTTGCGGGGTTAACGTAGCTGCAGCTGGTACAAGACAATGCTCTTTGGAGAGGTATAGGAGAGGCTTTTATCTTGCATTGAACTAACTTCAGCTGTTCTGGTTTCTCAGGGAGTAAATGTAGCCCGAAAGTAAATCGCCCAAGCCGTTGGCCGGAGGGGAGGACATCGCAGTGAACGGCCGCAGCACCGCGTATGTGCCGCAGCTTGCAACACACTTACAACCGGTCCTTTCGCTTCCCGCTAGAGGACACTAGTTACGCACTGCGCCACGGCCCGAAGCGCAAGGGTTCATTTCAGCGCGCTAAATTCATTAGTCGCGAACCAAATTCATGGTACCTTCCAGGGCGTCAGGGTATTAATTTGAGCTGGTTTAATCTGTAGGGGACATTAAATTACTCCTCACACTTGACTCACGGGTCCCAGCAAAAGGAAGGTGAACCTAAGCGCCCAAAGGAGCACCAATGTCGAAGGGCCAATCCGCTAGTGAAGTGGTGCCTCAGACATAAAGGGCGACTGATTAATTTGCTAACCATACTCTAGACACAGTAGCAGTGACTTAAAACAATTTATTTTACTTCAAGTAAATATAACGCGAGATGTTAGCATCCTCCCAGTCCCTGTCACGACGAAATCAATCATATTCCCCTGCGTTGCAGGCCACCTCACATGGTACACCAAGAGCTAAAAAATTTGGCGCAGTCGCTTGTTGATGTCACTGAGCGACTTACGGTGAGCACCTTCACATGCAACCGAACACTGATCGAACTCGTTCGGAGCAACACGCAGGGTAGCTGCGCACTGCGTGTGTTTGCCGCTACAATGTTTCCCCCCTCCTCCCCCCTAATTTCTACGCGACCGCAAGCGACACAACGTCTCGAAGATCTTCACTGGTGAGTCGCACAGCATCACACCGATGCTTCAGTTGAATAAAGCCGTCTGCGACTATACTCAAAGTTATTTTTGGGTGATGAAGAGAAAGGTGCGGAGGCAGAGCGTCTGCTACTGCGTCACTCTGGCAATACTTCGGCTACACGACTGCTGCCTGGGTGTTTGCTCGCTGCTCGGCCGCTTGTCTTCATAAGTGTAGAATTGCTGCATAGGGAAGAATTGCGCGTAAGTCAGTCATATTACTGTACCAAGCAACCAAAATATGAGAAAAAGCCACATCTCTTACATGCAGGAGGTAGACTTGGCGAAGTAGTTGGAGCGAGTGCAGGCCCAATCCGCTTGATTCTAGTTGCCGAACTTGCTTCATACTAGGCAGGTTATTGCTGCACTGAATAACACGGTTTGCTAGTACTGCGTCTGCTGCACCAAGGCCTATTGAGTTCCGAACAAAGTATTCGCCATTTGGCAGGGCGGCGCGATCTGTTGAAAACGCCACAAATAAAACAAGTGTTTTCTTTTCAACAATTACCGAACTCTCGGGCAAAATAAAATTCCGCAAAACTCCATGCCTACAGGTGTACGAATGAAATGTCAGCAGCGGTCTAGTACTAAACGATGCAAAGAAGTTGACTTCTCCGCAGTGCTTGGATGCTTTTCAGTCACTAGTTGAGCCCGCGCTATCTATGGAATCTTGGTGCAAGGTGGATGTTATAGCGTAATCACGCGACTATTTCGGTCGACGGAGTAAAGTTTTGCCACCATCATAAGGGTTAGTGTGGTCAGGCGGAAAGATGAAGCATCATCATCAGCAACAGCCTTACTCCGCCAACTGCAGGACAAAGGTCTCCCTCATATCTCTCCGATAAACTCGCTCTTGTGCCAGCTGCGGCCGCTCTATCAACTCAGACTTCTTAATCTCATCCGCCTACCCAACTTTCTGCCGCCCCCTGCTACGCTTGCCTTCTCTTGGAATCCATTTCGTTACCCTTAACGATCATAGGTTAACTTGATATCGCATTACATGCCTTGCCCGAGCCCATTTCTTCTTCATTCCGACTAGGATGTCATTAACCCGCGTTTTTTCCCTGACCCACTCTGCCCTCTTCCCGTCCCTTGACGTTACACCTATCAATTTCTTCTCGTAGTTCGCTGAACCCTCTTTGTTAGCCTCCACGTTTCTGCCCCCATAGGTGAGTATACCGGTAAGATACAGCTGTTGTATACTTTGCTCTTGAGGGATGTTGGTAAACTACCATTCATGATCTGGGAGAACCTGCCACCTCATTCCTTATTCTCCTAGGAATTTCAGTCTCCTGATCCTGATCCACTTTTACTACCTGCTCGAAGGGACGTATTCCATTACCATATCCAGCGCCTCGCTACCAATTGTAAACTATTGTTCCTTTCCAAGACTGTTCAACACTACTTTAACTTTCTGCATTCTGATCTACAGACCTACCGTTCTTCCCTGCCTGAGTCATTGATCATGATTGGTTGATCATTGATCAGTGTCTTAGAAAGGCAATGTCATCAGCGAATAGCAGATTACTAAGGTATTCTTCATTAACTTTCATCCAGAACTGTTTTCAAAGCAGGCCTCTGAAAACCTCCTGTAAACAGGCGGTGAATAGCACTGAATCGAAACTTCCGCAGTCATGCAGGCATTCCGGAATCAGGATGTAGAAGAGCCTTATTTAAAATATTGGAAGGTATCTATACGGTTGCAAAGCTACAATAGTGCTCCATAGAGTCAGCAATAAAGTTCTAATAAGAGAGGGTTTCGGGACGAAGCACAATGTATCCAATCCACCTGTTTACAGGAGGCACTCAGAGTCTTGGACTGGGTACAGCTTGGGATAAGAGTTAACGGAGAATACCTTAGTAATATGCGATTCGCTGATGACATTACCTTGCTAAGACAATCAGGAGATGAACTCCAAAGCATGATCAATGAATCAGACGGGAAGAGCAGTACTGCGGGTCTAAAAATAATTTTGCAGAAAACCAAAATAATGTTCAGCAGTCCCGGAAGGGAACAGGTGTTTACAATTGGTAGCGAGGTGGTGGAAGTGGTAAGGGAATACGTTGGCTTAGGAAAGGTAGTTGCCGCATATTCGAATCCTACCCAACAATTCTGGAGAAAAACAAGTTTAAGCGGGAAATCTTTCATGAACACAATTGTTTCATACAATGTAAGGTTTCCCTATAACAATCACTATATCCGAAGATCATCCGGCGGCAGTCTTGAATTTTTTTCTATTAACGTATTTGCTGTCGTCAAAACAGTTCCCCATTGGATTTCTATCGGAGTCTTAACTGTTCGATGCGATTGATGGAAACATTTTAAAATGGAGATTTTGCGTCATATCAGAAGAATGGGCCATTGCCTTCAATATTTTCGTAAAAGTATCTTACAGTTTTCCAGTTTTCAAAATTTTTGGCCAAAATTACTGGACATGCACGAGAGTAAAATAGCCAGAAGATTAAGAATGAGGTGGAGCGTATTTGGCAATATATCTCAGATCATAAATTTCAGTTTACCAATATCTCTCAAGAGAGAAGTATGTAGAAGCTGTATCTTTCCTGTACTCAACTATGGGGCAGACACGTAGAGGCTAACGAAAAGGGTTGAACTTAAGTTGTGGATAACTCAACGAGTTATGCAAAGAAAAATGATAGGTGTAAGGTTAACCTTTAGGGGATAACGGGACACATGTGTCCCGCTTTCTATTCTCACGAAAAACCTCTGTACGCGGCAGCGGGTGAATTTCTGGGCAACAGCCTTGTCTCGCCATCTATCCTGAGTCTTTGACAATACTTGTGCCACTAAGTTTTAGGTTTTCCTGTAGATAGCACCACCAGCATTCAAAGCTGAACTTTTGCCTTTGTGAAGATTCCTGCCTAAGATATTGCTCCCGCTTGTTCGCGCCCAAAAAGATTTCGAGATGAATGATAAGTTTTTCCGCGGGTTCGATCCCGGCCGCGGTGGCTGGAATTTCTTTGGAGGAGAAATTCTAGAGGCCCGTGTGCTGTGCGATGTCAGTGCACGTTAAAGAACCCCAGGTGGTCGAAATTTCGGAGCCCTCCACTACGGCGTCTCTCATAGCCTTAGTCGCTTTGGGACGTTAAACCCCATAAATCAAACCAAACCAAACCTTTTCTATCCTGTAAGGGAAATGCTTGGTGCATGTCCTGAACGATTTATTAGGTAGTCAGAATCGCAGAGTGCCCGAAAAAGAGGTATCTATGAGCACCAGAGCCGGATTGACGCGATCGAAAACAACAAGCGAACGTGAAGGGCACGCTCCAGGGGCACAATTTTTGCACACAGTATGCAGAAAGTATGCTACGACTACCGATGTAAGCTGTCGATGCTGATAATTCTAAGTTTCGTTTCGGTTACGAATTCGCAAGGCGCTCGCTTACGCGGGATGAAGCACTGGCGCTCTACTTCAGTTTGCCTGACGAGTCTGAGACTAGCGAAGACGAGGCCCAAAGCAGCGAGGACGACTTTGTCCCTGAGCTAGCGCCGTCGGATTCGAGCTTTGACGACGACGAAATCGAAGCTGGTCCATCAATAAGCAAGCGCCAATGGCGGTCTACTCCTTAAAAAAAAAAGATTGAGGAGGAAACGGAATCAGCTCCTGCTGGATCAATGTGGAGAGAGTGAGCCAGAAGAGGAGGAGGTCGGCAGTGCATGGACTACAAATTAACCTCTGAGTACCGTTCAAAGCCCCAAGACGTGGGATTTGCAATCCTTCCCAAAGGCGCCAGCACGCGCAGTTGAAGCCTTCGTGCTATTTTGATGATGAGATGATTGAATTCATAGTTGAGCAGACGAACCTCTTCGGTGCAAAGAAGTACCCAAGGAAGTGGCAAATTCTGACAAAAGAAGAGTTGTGAGCGTATTTTGGTGCACTGCAGTTGATGAGCGTGTGCCCAAGGCACCACCTGTATCAGTATTGGAGCCATGACCCTCTCTTTAATTGTGAAGAAATTTCAAAGCTGATGTCCTCCAAACGATTCAGCAAATTATGAACTCGATTCATGTGAACGACACAACGAAAGAAAAAAGAGAGGAGAAGAGGGATATGACCGTCTGGCCAAGGGGCGCCCTCTTATTACAAAGCTGAACCAAAAGTTTCAAGAAGAATACACTCCCTCCTGTCATCAATCGATTGATGAAAGCATGATAGCTTTCAAAGGAAGGTCAAGCATGAAGCAGCACCTTCCTTTCAAACCGATCAAACGTGGGTACAAAGTATGGTGCAGGGCAGACGCATAGACTGGTTACCTGCTCCAGTTTCAGGTATACGAGGGAAAAAATGAGCAGCGGCCCGCAGGCCAAAGCTTAGGCGAGTATGTCGTCCTTTCCCTTTCTGAAAGCGTAGAGCCTGGGACACAGCTCTACTTCGATCACTATTTCACGTCTACACCGCTCATGCAAACGCTTGCTCAGAAGGGTATCTTGGCCGCGGGTACCGTCCGAGTCAACAGGAAGTATCTTCCTGACGATCTGAAGAAAAACAACAAGCTTCAGAAGGCAGAGTACCTCTGGCACAGCAAAGGCGACGTCTCAGCATACCAGTGGAATGATACAAAGAACGTTCATGTTCTGTCTAATTTTCACGACCCGAACGAAACTGAATAAGTCCAAAGAAAACTTTCCAATGGTTCATCAGTGGGTGTGGTCTGCCCCAAAGCGGTCGCCGACTACAGCCGTTGGATGGGAGCCGTGGACAAGTTCGACCGGAAAAGAAACACCTATGCTGCTGACAGGCGATCGAAAAAGTCGTGGTATCGCCTATTTTATTTTATTTTTGACTCTGCAGTTGTAAACAGCTTCATTCAGCACAGTGGCAATAGCGACGTGAGCTGCATTGTTTCGGCTCGTTCTGGGACGGTAGCTGATCAATGGGCAAACGTTCCGACACTACAGCTCTGCTGGGCAGTTCCGCAAGAACAAAGGTGGCTCTAGGAGCGGCCAAAAAATGGTCGGAATTGCGGACGAAATAAGGTTTGCAGGTAATGGTCACAACCCACGGAAAGTACCGAACAGGCGAAGATGTAGGTGGTGTTCCACGTCCGGGAGTGAAACGCGCACGAAGTTTGTGTGTGGTGTGTAATGTACCCTTGTGTGCTTCGGCCCCTTCCGCCAACAATGAAAGAACTAATCACAGTTTGGTACTCGCGTGAGTCAATGGGACAGTGTTGTCCCACTTTTTCAAAAGGACAGCATGTGCCAATGGGACACATGCGTCCCACTTTTTTTCATTAAACTTTTGCTGCTATTGTTCTGAAATTTCTTCCATATCATTTCTGAAGATGCCTAGACCCGAAAGATGGTGTAGTGTTTTTCTGTATATTACGGAAATTATAGTTGAACCCACAAAGAAAAAATGATAGGCTCAGGCAGCACCGCAACAATGTAGATAACAAAGAGTCTCGTAACCTTAGCATGCATTGCCGCGAATGTGATTGCACCCCACAGTTTAATTTTTGCCGAGTTGTTGCTAGGAACAAAGACCAGCTTTGCCGGGAAATTATCGAGGCTTCGAATATCAAGAAGTATGGTGATACATGTGTAAGTGCTGCATCAGTGTCTTTATCACAAAAAGAACTTCGCTTCGTGAATCGCACTTCTTAGTTTGTGTTTGCTTGCAGGGATCCTGGTGCATGAATTGCTCTATGCGTTGTTTTCTATTTTAGTGCCTGAATGTATTTATACGCGCAGCGTGCCAAATAAATGTCAGTTGCTAGTTCAGCGCTGTGTTTTCCTTTTCCTCCTTTCCTCTGCTCTCTTTTTTGGCCTTCGGCCTTGCGCTGTTTCAATCATATCATGTACAACCAACTCGCCCATCAGCTCGTGCTTTCGTGCTTCCAATCCACAAAGGTTTAAGAGAGGCGAAGAGGGCAGAGTAGGTCAGGGATCAAACATGGATTAATGACATTCTAGTCGAAATTAAGAGGAAGAAATAAGCTTGGGCAGGGCATATAATGCGAAGGCACGATAACCGATGGTTCTTAAAGATTCGAAGGCAAAGGAAATGTAGCAGGGAAATGCAGGAACTTAAGTGGCTAGATGAGATTAATAAGTTAGCGGGGATAGGATGGCCGCAGCTGGCACAGGATAGGGTTAATTTGAGAGATATTGAAGTTGTCTTCTCCGGCAGTGCGTGTGGTCAGGCTGATGATAATAATGTTCACGATGGGTGCAGTCTTTGTCCTACAGTGGACCTAGTCAGTATTATGATGATAATGATGAATAGCATTGGCCAGATCATGTCTCCCTGCCTGACGCCTTTCCTTATTGGAATTTTATTCTCAGTCTCAATCGACGCCCTGAAGCTTTGCCGCTGCGTCCCTGCTTCGGGAAAGGTCTGCGCCGAGCGGCCTGGTTCAAGCATTCATAGGGAGTAAGGCCGGTCCCTTGCATGATGCTGGAAATGGTGACTTCTTATAACGACAGCTTCGTTGAGCGGCGTCTTCACTGCACTTCTTTGGCACGCGCTGAGGCCGCTGTGAGCGACCACCATGTAACATTTTATTAAAATTCACAGAGACAGAGAGGCGAACTGCATATATCGATGCTCAGTCGTGTTTGCTTTGTGTGGGTATCAATGAGTGGGCTCAGGTTGCGATACCATACGCCTGTGATGTCTATCTGGAGATTGTATTTTACCCCAAATTAAAATGCGCCTGCTTGCACTCCGGGCCAGCCTTTGCTGTATTTGTTACTGCGAGACGATAAAAGTCTGCTTGTGTACCGACATAATGCCAGGGAAAGGACTTGTTTTGTCTGATAAGAAAGGCGCATACTTACCGGATAGGTGCTGCAAAGTGATGGCATTAAAATATAACGACCACACGGTTGCGCGCTCGGAACCATGTTACCTCGTGAAATGTACGTGCATTCATCTCAGCTTTTAATCCGAGGGGCAGTTCTGGAGCTTCTTTACCCAAAATTTTTTTACGCGCTGTATTTTTTGTGCAGCATAACTCTGAAGGTCGCCATGACAATTTCATAGCCCGCCTCAGGTATAACTGTTACGGTGCTTGATTCGCGTTTTACATAAGCCCTTCAAACAGAATCTTCACATGCAAGCTCTGTAGCTGTTTCTCGATCTTGTGTAACAAGGGAAAACCTCAGGATACCACAGCTGAGCATAAGATGGATAATTTCGTTCCCGGATGCTTGTCATACACTGGGCATACTTTCTAGCAACATTGTGTGTGATGAAAACTCTTAACCTTCTTTTCACTGCGCTCCAGAGTTTGTTTTATTAAAAGTATGTGAAATGGTCTTTCATGCATCACAATGGTGGTTAAAGTTCTCTGAATATGAGAGCAATGCAGCCACAATGTGTTAGTCAAAAGGTTTTATTCAGGCTCTCTCGGCCAACCAATACGCAGCCAGCGAATCCATCCATCTAGGAAGTACTGGTGATACTAACAATATGTTAATAAAGATTGTCAGCACACAGTGAAAGCTATGTCTAGCACAAATGTCTACGATAGCGCAGTGCCAGTTGTGAAAGTTCATCGCTCGCAGTCCGTGCATTATTTTTGCCCGAAGTATGTGCACACCCCCGTCAAGCCTTTAAGGCAGAGCATTTGCTTTTAAGCCAAGTAGTGGAGCCTTCAAGGCACCCATAAAGCTGTAAACTTCTGCATGGCAAGAAGAACCCGTTTCACAGCTTTCCAGCCTTTCAAGGCGCTTTTGGTCTTTAAGGTTGAAGTGAGCGCTCCACATGCGACGAAGAAGCAGACAGTGCGGCCAAAGACGTTTGACCACGAATGAACATAAATGTGGTCTACGTGCACTTTGCTGTAAAAAAAAAAACTTACTGCCACTGTAAGGACACAGGATGTACTGCTGTAGTTCAAGGTAAAATAAAAATAAAGGCCACGCTGTGAGAAGTTGATCTATGACATGTGACTGGATACAATGAGTACAAGCAAAATGTAATACAAAAGTTGAATGATATGCCATCATAACAAAGATTTGTGTTCCATATGCTTTGCTTAGTCATCATTCATGTTTATTCACTCTCCACGGCCCAGAGGCAAGGAGACTCGGTCACTGAGTATGGGCTTCATTCCTAATCCCTGACGTTGCAACTATACTTCAGTGGGAGTGGAATGCAAAGTCATTCCAGTGCCATGTGACACTGGTGCATAACAAAGACCTGGGGTGGTTAATACCAGTTTCCTTTCCACTATGCCTATTTCAGCCACAGTTCTGCTTCAGGACTATAAACGCCTACAGAATATGGCAAGTGCCCCTTAATGTGCACTGATTACACATTTCATGCAGGAGATGAGTAATGCCATTGGTGCAATGCTGGCTCAGAAGATCGGAGCAGCGTTAATTCATTCTCCAGCATAGTGTACACAACACTTGAATAAGCAATGCAAAGACAACGATTTCTAATGCATCAGCAATGCATGCAAATTATGAATGATGGATGTGTTTGCTTCCTCATGAGGAATCTGGATCACTTCAAGTCCGAAACAAAAGAAGAAATTTACAGGAATTGATTGAAGACTCCGAATGTGCATTCATGCAAAATACGAATTCAAATTGCTTCATGAAGCAAGCAGAAAATGCGATGTGCACACTGACGAAAGAAGCAACATAGAGCTGATACAGAGCGCTCACATGATATTTTAGTTCATTGACATTCTTTATGAAGACACAGCTGCTGCCAAAAAACAGCTAAAGAGAGAACCTGAAGACAACCTAAACTAACATAAAAATTGAGGAGCACACTATCTCAGGTTCTCCTTTTTTCTGATATAAACGTAACACATCGTGTGACTGACCGCTCTACTTCTTAGGCTTCTCTGTGCATCATCCTTCGTTCCTGCTTCTCTGTGTATCTTGGGTCACGCTGCTTTCTTCATGATACTTCTGAACCAAGTGTTCTCTTTTAATACACTGTAAAGTAGTGCTTTTAAACTGGGACAGCTTCCTGAAAAGTGTTCGTACATGGCTACCTTGGAAGCTTTCCGTGGCCAGCTTGCCGGCATGAGTCTATATTTAGTTAGCACTCGTTAACACTTTGTATCCTGAGAACATTAGGAATTTTAGTGTAGAACTGTCACATCTGCTCATGAAGCTGCAAAAACATCTTTCTTTGCAAGAATGAGCAAATTGTTTAATGCCAGGTTGTTCAAATGGTATAGCAGTTGTAAAAAGCGGGGCAGATGTAAAAGTTTAATCATGCTCTCTTACGGGTAGCACAATCCTCCCAGTTTTACGATGAATCCGAGTGCACATGTCTGCTTCTGGGGGAGTTGTGGAGAATGCTTCCATGCACTTCTCACAGATGTTTAGTGTTCAATCTGGCGTTCAGTGCTGCTCTAGGTAAAAAACGCAGCAATCTGCCTTCACTGAGTGCGTTTCAGCAGCTGGCCATGCCAATAATGCCTGCTGGTGCAGCATTGAGGACAGGAAAAATTCTGCACTGTTCAGTTTTTGGTCTTGAATGCTGTGTTTAGCTTCAAAACATGTATTCGAGCGGTGGGCCACGGCAGAGACGTTTTCTGATACAGCAGTCAGGATGGGCAAACATATTGAAAAGCTTGAGTTCTTGATCTGGAATACCAAAGTTAGGCTCATAAAATAGGTTCAAAATGATGGCTGTTCTAGCATTATCTTCTGATTCACATATCTAAGAGTAACTCACAAAGGCGACATAACAGATGGGGCAAACAGCGCCCATAGTAGCACAGCAACAAACCACGTTGCACATTCATAGACTGGTGTGGTGCATAATATCCCCGACCAAAGCTTTTCAGACTGTTCCCAGAAGTTTAGGAGTACCCACAGCCTACAGTACAAGTATTATGGTCTTATACATTATTTCATTGCTGCGTCTCACGTTTGGTGTGCACAGCTGCAGTTGCCCGCACCAATCATCCTTGCTTGGTTTGTAATGTCACTGCATAGTACCCTATTTTATTTGCGATCCACAATAGAGACAAAGAAAGTCACTTTACTGCGCCTAATGAACGCTTGCAGTTATTTTCACTCAATGTAATCGAACGCACCATGCCAATTCAAGGGACTTGTGCATTCTAATTTCATAAACTACCTACAGGCATTGCAAACCCACATAGGCATTGAAAATCCAAGGTTTAGAAGAGGCATATGTAAAGGTTGGAAAATATCTATAGCGGGTGCATAGCCACTGAAATCCTCCGCGGGGACAATGATGAAATCCCGATCAGGAAGGGTGTCCGGCTAGGAGACATGATCGCTCCACTAATATTCGCCAAGCGCTTGCAGGAGGCATTCACAGAACTGGAATGGAAAAAGGTGGGGATTGAAGTTAGTGGAGAATACCTTTGTAATCTGTGGTTCTCTGTTTATGCTGCATTTTTAAATACTCAGGGGCCGAAGTGCACACCATGATTGTGGACTTGGATAGGCTAAACAGAAGGGTGGGTCTGAAATTTTTATGAAGAAATCCAAGTAATGATCATTGGTCTCGTAAGGACACAACAGTTGACGCAAGACAGCGTGTCATTGCAAGTTGTCTGGACCCACAGTTCTGCCCCGTTAACTCGATTACTGGTGATATTGTAGACACAACTTACGGAAGGTTTTTCTAGGTACCCAACTTTTTCGATGTACTTACGCCTCGTTAGTATATAAAACTCGCTGTCCGGGCAATGTACAGGTTGAAAATGCACATAGTCCGTTGGGGCAAAGGTGACTGAGGATAAGATCGATGTCCGCTGGGGCAAAGGCGTTGTCCTGTCACATGTGGCGCAGTATTATGACGTCTACAACGTGGCTATTTGTTGCGCAACTGAAATTCAATTAATTTTAAGTCGTCCACAAAACATTTGAAGATACGCTGACTTATTCTCAATTTTCATAATTTTCCCGTAACTTCATTAGTAAGATAATCTTAGCATCCGTGCATCTCATAGCATCCGCACTCTAACGATTGCTCGTAATTGCGCCACGGTGCATCCACAACTCATCAATTATATACCGAGTGCAGATTCCACTGTGTTCTTATTGACTGTATAATTGTGGTCTAGTGACACGCTGATGTAACCTAAATCGTGCCTATTGACTGTGTAACATACGAATAGTAGGTGATCATGTTGACTCCTAGCGCCTGCTGTCCGCCGGTTTTCTTAATTGGCGCAAGATTTCCCCGGCCTGGCGCTCGGCTTTTCTGGGATCATATGCTTGTGAAAAGGGTCTTTGAAAAAAAAAATTGGCCAGCAGTCGGCTTTGCCGCACGAGGTGGATCATGTAAAACCAACTAGACCGTAACTGTCTCGTTGTACCCCTGATTATAAGGTTTGCTAATCTGCTAGAAACGCCAGTTATAGCGATTAAAGTAATTTGACGTTATCAAAAGATGATGGCTGCGCTCTTCTTAATACCGTTTCTGAGGTCGTTGGCCCTTCGGCTCGCAGAATACCTCTGTCAGCAGATAGTCACCATATAACAATATATTTGTCAAATTACGAAAAATGCCCAGGCACTGTTTATTGCCATGCATCATGTGACATGAAAAAGCGTCTCTATCCTAAGCTTGTCATTACCTCCACACGCCTGTGACTTTCTCTCAGAACGAGTGTTCCGTCAAAATACTGTTGACGTCGCACTTAAAATCAACGAAATGCTGAATAAGGAGTAACTCAATGCTATCGGAAACCCTTGCCAAGTGGCCAAGCCTGCAACAAATGCCACTCGACCTGCTTTTCGGGGCACATTAGACGCTGGTGTTATTCCCACTCAGAGAGGCTCATGTGCTCTCGCGATTACAGTTTCTTTTGTACATATCTTTTTACCTGCCAGCGGCTTTGGCTTTCGGCTGCTGATACCAAGTTAGTAGTATCGGCCAGTATATGGTAGCGCCTGCAGCATTTCGATAGAGTCAACATGAAAACAGTGCCGTGTGCTTTGCGATTTCAATGCGAACAGCCTCAGGGGGTCAGATTTATCGTAGCCCTCCACTACGGCTTCCTTCATAGTCCATGTCGAGTTTCCGCACGTTAAACACTGCGTACCTACCTACATTTCTTTGCTTTTTTTTAGTGCGCTACCACCTATAGTGGCCATTCCACGCATTTACCCGTTGTGTGTTTCTCTGCCTTGTTTGTCTGAAACTGGTTTTGTGGCAGGCTGCTTACCTGCCCACCGGATGATGGGCAGGTAAGTAGCCTGCCCACCTTGTTGTTGTTGTTGCGACTGAGAGAAGGATGAAAAGGAAATTGCACGGGTCTGCCGACTGGCTCGAGCCGAGCCACCACCGCTGCCACGTGCAGATAGAGGGAGTTAAAATATAAGAAGAAAGAGTGGAAGAAGAGACGCGCGTCGCAACAACCGCGTCCGCCGAAGCGAAGACGCTGGCTGAAACAACAGGTACCCCCTTACCTTGTCAGGCGGCAGCTCAATTAAAAATAAATTTGAATTTGAACGTGAGAGGCTGGTCGGGAAGAGCAGTCTGTCTGGATCGCGACCCAACCCAAGTCCCTCCGATGGCAGCACCTGCCATAAAAGTGCAGTGGCGCATCGCCTAACCGCTGCACCACTGCGCCAGGAGTGATAGGAAGACTCCAAGATTTCTATGAATGGAGAGAATGGCAGATTCCGCACATATAGACCTGAACCCATTATCGCTATCCGAACAACTGCCATCCGAGAACACTGCATCTGGGCAACGGAACCGAAGCGTACCTAATTCGAAGTATACCTAACGCATCGAATTCGCATTTGGGCTAACTATGCAAATCGACCACATATTTCATTTTTCTGTTCTGTTCCAGGGTGCATGCCAACTCATCGGAACATAAGATGCGTTCGCTCGGGCTTCTACCCCGAGGCGTCCTGTCCAGATACTGACAGCCCCAAGTGCAGGAAAGGAAAGCGGGTTTGCGCCTGCAGACCAAACTTGTACAGGAGGTCGGATGGCAAATGCGTCACGTACAGAGCCTGTTTTCTGAGAGGCTAGTGAAGTGCTGCCATTGAAATTCCGAAATAAACGAGAACGCCAAAGGTGTTTCTGATTTTTCAGTTGTGAAAGTGTGCTTTGCAGCATAAGGAAAGTTAAGATGTAGTAATGAATTTTTTTATTTTTCGTTGGAGGCCAGTGGCGAGTAGATGGTGCGGCTCCCGGAAGCAGCGTGCCAAGTTAGAGAACCAGCATTGGTGGAAAACGGGGTCTTGAAGATAGAGGCGACAGCAAGGCCGAAGATTGGAGCAATACTAACAGGGGAGGCTGTGTGTTAGCTTTCCGCAGAGGTGTCGGACACAAAGGCCAAGTGTTCGAAAACGGGGCACGAAAACGCGGCTGCCAACCTCTGACGGAAGCAGGACTCATGGGTACGCCAAGACTCGATCTTCAAAGTAGGTCGTCCTATGTAAAGTTTAGCCCGAAAGGTACGTCCGAACGACGCTGTAAAAGGACTGCCCGCATGGCATGACGTAGATGTTCTTTTTCCAGAAGGAACCGTTCTAAAGGTAAAAACCAAACCGTTCTAAAGGAGCCGCTGAAGAAGTGTGGACCAGAGGAATAGCCTGGCGGCTGGCAGTGGCAATATCAACAGCATTGGCTTTTCTAGATTCGAGGAGAATCCGTGGCATTCGTACCGAGCAGAGGTGTGTGCCGAGCAAGTAGTGTACACGTGTGTCGACGGTCACGCTCGTACAGCCGGCCACCTAATGAAGGTCGTGTATAGCGGCTGTAGCTTTAAAATACAACAAGGGGTTGATGAGCACGATCTAACCCAACAGATACTTCAAGCGGAACTAAACCCTCGCAGATGGAAGTGAGCTCTGGCCTCACAGAGGGCACTGGTCTGTCTGTGCTGTAATAGCTTGATTATGTGTGTGCAGGAATATCCGGGCTTACCGTCGCGGTAGCAACGTAGTGAGGGATAACAATTCCAGCAGTCCGGGTGGAAGAGCAGAAATCGAGGTTGCGGTGTTGTGCGTTTAATTTCCTTGAATAATGGGCTTGAGGCGAACGTAGAAGCGGGTGGGGTGTTATCGGTGGCAGGATAGTATGTCCATATATCTCGCGTTGCAGGAGCTCTAAGTCGCACGATCTATTGCGTCATGACTGGGGCAGACAAAATAATTTGCTGGCATTTAGGAATAAGAATATGAACTAATTCTTCTATATATAATGGCCTTCAGCTTGAAGTGTCGGAAGAGCCTGGAATAGCTCGAAGGACCGTAAGGGCACAAATGGCAGCAGGGCTGGCACTCTAGACGGGCCCACTCTGCTTGTTCCAAATGATGAAATTGGGCTTTGCATACAAATCTCGGCTGAAGACCTACACGAATTAAGGAAGGAAGCAAACTTCCACCTTCCACCGCCGGATTTTTTCGATGTGCGTCGCTTGAAATGGAGTAATTGTGCAGAACTCAGTCCAGCAGACTGGAGCCAGACAGAAACGGAACGTGATCAAAAGATGTCCAGGACAAATACCCTTATAGAGGCAAGAAAGATTACAATGTGGCGCTTAAATTCGGTGGTACATCAGTACGACGGCGGCTCTACGCATCAGCAGAAGTATGTATATCTTTTTCATTTGCAGTTCAACGTCCCCCACCAAGCTTAGATGGTACGAATCGCATTCGCATTCTTTCAGCGCTGCTTGGTGTCACAAAATTCGGCGCATATTCGAAAAACCGGCGCAGCGCGTAAGCAACCTCGCCAGCGTGCATCGTAGAGAAAACTAGTACAGTTGAGAAAGAAACCCCGGAGAGCGCCTAACCTTGTGTGTGTTGCTGCCCTCCCCACTTCGCAAGCCGGCACGGCGCTAAAGGAAACATTTCCGCGTGCGCCGTCGAAGGATCGAGAAGGTTTGAGTAAACTCTACTCATTTCCGACAGAGAGGGCGCAGTCTTGAGCGTGCTCAGAGATGCCCTCTCCGCCTCACTCGCGTGCTGCCGGCGGCGCATCGGAAGGAAAACCTCGAATCTTCTCGAATTTTCTGAACCATGATCTTCACGCATGACCAATGGGAGGCGCGCCCGGTGCGAGAATGAGAACGAAATAGACCGATTTCACAAAGCCTACTGCGCATGCGCGCGTTTACCGGAAGTAGCCAGCTGCCATCTTGGTTGCAGTCCTTTGTGGCGTCGTCTGCACGACAGCCCACTTTACTTTGCGCCTTGATTGGCATTATACCCGGCCACAGTAGCTTTCCGCCGTTGCATTTACTGTGTTGAGTTCTATAAGGGAAACAGAGGCACCACGACGGAGTTTCGGGATGTGCAATGCCAATCGCGGTAGCAGCAGCGCAGAGAGGGTGGTCAGTTGCCGCATGAAGTGGAGCGACCGCGGCGGCGACTCTGCGCTTGTTTCTCGAACCTTGTTTTGGAAAATGCTGCAGGTGACGATGAAAACGCGCTTGACCGTCACTTTAGTTAATTTTGTCAGCAGAATATTTGAACGCATAGCGATGCACGCGGTTTTATGCGTCTTCACATAGTGTTTACATTTCTTGACACCTCATTTTGCTGTTTCAGTATTCGCTGTATTCATCTAGGCATTCGCTATAGACCTGTCACACAGCGTTTGTTGTCTTTATTTTTTCATCGTAGCCCTTGTTCAAAACTGGTCATGCGATAGTTTTTTTTTAATTCACGTAAACACTTCAATGTATTCACGACGTGCTCGGCCGGTCACCAGCAGGAAAGGTGAGCGGTTCGAGCGAGCTATTCCGTTTTCCTAAATGGAGTTGTGACATATGCTTGTGTTCAGTGCAAAATGAGAAAAGAAGAAGCCAATCGGGGAGGTTTTGAGTACGCCAAATTAGGGTTTAGGGGTTTCTAATTTCGTGACCAATAGTTTTATTTTGATTATTGCTACACTAATTACTTTTTGTTTTAGGTTAATATAATGTTCTGCCAGGGCGTCTCCGGTACAACGCACTGTCGCTATTTTCGCAGTACGAGTCTGAACACGTCGACTGATGGGTAAACACTAGATGGGCTGTTTTTTTTTTCGAAAACAACGAGCAAAATGTGGGTGTACCCCGGCATAAATGGCATGTGGCTGAAACTGGAATACAACGTATGCTCAACGACCAGTGTGCAACAAAACGTTAGGAATTATTCTGCATTTACACGGCTTTCTAGCCTTGCTTTTTCATTCCGTGAAATAGAGAAAGCACTATCGCTAGTAAGGCAGCTCGAGATATCGCAGTGAATGCGCGCATCAAACATACATCGTGGAGTTTTGTACATAATAATAAAACTGGGCACACTTGTTCCCTTACAACCTTACACCGGGCAGAAATCACAGCAAAGACGGCTTGACGACGCAGCACGAAGGTAAATCCGATGGCCTTCTTTTTAACAATTTAAGGGACTGCCTCAAAGCTGAGCGGCGCATAAAAGGCATTTCATACAGCTTCAGAGCTTGAAAATTTGCCGTTTGTTAATGTCCACTGGTCAACAGTGATAATGCTGCTAAATGTACTGAACAGAACTTCTTCTGCTGCCACTCGTGAACAGCTTCTACGCAATGTCATGGGGACATTTTCTCGTCTGGAAAACGAAAAATCAGCGACCATCTGCTTCGCACAGTTGTCGGAGCTCATGGCACCCCTCAGGTGAACGCACTTGTCCCAGAAATCCAGCATTCATGCAGAGAGACATCGTGTGGCGACGCAAATAGGATTGCTTCTTGCGCGTGCGCCACGCACCACACCGATGCGGCCGCCGGCCGGAGTACCGCAACTCCCAGAGTGCATCGCGGCCGCGGTGGCGTAGCGCAACTGCTTGTGAAATCGGTCTATTGTACAATTTATTCCGTAATGTGCGCGCTTGCCTTGGCGCAAAGAACGAACGGACTCGGCGCGCGCCTATATCTGAAGGGCGTTGACCGCTTTCAGTCAGCACGAGCCGCCGTTTAAGCTTCAGAGGTGAGGCCGCTGGACTCCCGGGTCGACACCACTCGCCCAGCCACTGACCAACGAGACAGCGTGCGCCAGCCTGCGGAACGGCTCCGCCGGCATCCTCCGGTCGTCGGACTGTCGAACTGCCCGGCGAACACATTGTGTTTCGTTTTTTTTTTGTCTTTCTGTTGTGTTAGTGTCCTTTGGGTGCAATATCTCTGTTGTATTCTAGTCTCTTTCGAGTGTTACTTTGCACGAGTTGCATTGTATTGTAAATCACTTCGTATGTGCTCGTACGAATGATTGTAAATTCCTCTGTATCGTCTCTTTGCTGTACAAACTTTTGTTTGTCAACCATTTGCGAACCTTTGGTTCCGACAAACTCTCTGGCTTGCCACCGGCGGAACCCGGGTACCAAACGACCACCCTCCTTGTTACTTTGTTCCTGGTCTCTGGCTGAGCTTGCCACGTTGAATCGAGGGCATCTCTTTCGTGACCGAGACCGCTACCCTCACAAGCTCAAAGAGTGTTTGGGTGTGCGCGAATAAATGCGCGAAAAAAGGGACACCTGGATAGTTTGAGTCAGGCCGATGGCGTGGTAATATCAGAGTGTCATTTGAGGGCCACCAGAATACAGGAGAAATTAAAAATGTTTTATTGTGCTAGGCAGCCGCGCGAGCGGAAGTAGAGCGACGTTAAAGAGAAATGGGGAGGCACCGACCCTGGGCAAGTGGTGCAAGTGGAGCGGGGGGGGGGGGGGGGGGGAGGAAGCGGTGCGTAGGATCTGCTTCTATAAACCTGCAAACCGTAGATGGGATGTTTAACTAGCGCGGGATTTTCAGTGATGCATTTAGAACACGCTGTTAACCTCGCAAATCTTGTTACAAGAAGCGGCACGACTTGAACACTAAATAACATCAACATATAAAGATCGCCAAAAGAACTTCAATCGAAAATAAATACTTGCGTTCTGAGCGAAATAATCAGGGGCTTTTCAATCGTTCACGAGAAGTTTTTGGCGCACGCAGTCAGTGCGACCATGCACAAGCATAATGGACGATAGATGGCCCATTCCCTCAATAGTGACCAGGTAGTGTCTGAATATGATCTGTGCTGTGTGGTACGTTTGGTGGCAGCCTGACCAGCATTGTGTGCGCGAAGCCAGGATATGTTCTGCTAGTTGCCACAGAGTGACGTCTTGAGTTCTGGGATGGAAGTGTGGCATGCAGTCTTCTAATCTTCGTAGGTTCGGGATCGGAACAACAACGGCTGGCATTCTCAACTCAGGGAGTTGTCCGGAAAGCCACTGAGTATTAGCGTGTGCAAGTAGCTTTACTGAGATGGAGATGTCTGCATTCTTGTACGCATCGTATATAACACCACCCTTGCCATGAATTGTGCGGAACGATTCTTGGGATTTACAGCTGCTAGCTGCTCAGTCACGGTAAAGAGTAGCTGTTTTCCTGGCACAGGCCTTTTCCTAATTAGTGATTCTATGCGTGCGTACAGAGTGTAGGCATGGCCGGTTAAAGGGTCGGGCGTCGTAGGTCGAACAAAATTCAGGGGGCACTTTGGCTCTCTAAAGTGCTGCAAGGTGAAAGCGTTTCCTGGCGCACTGTTTGTTTTATTGCGAAAGCAATACTACTTGCACTTTCAAGCCTTTGCCGTGCCGTGGCGGTGCCACCATTGACCTTTCGCATGACCTCTGTGTGACGTCACGCCGAAGAGCTGGACGACCATCTCGCGCTGTCTGCGTGTAGTGGCGGTGCCACCACCGGCGGCCTAACTCCCGCGCTGTCCGCCAGGAGCGCAACAGGTGTTGTGACGTCACGCCGAAGAGCTGGGCGACCATCTCGCGCCGTCTGCGAGTAGTGGCGGTGCCACCACCGGCCGCCTAACTCCCGCGCTGTCCGCCAGGAGCGCAACAGGTGTTGTGACGTCACGCCGAAGAGCTGGGCGACCATCTCGCGCCGTCTGCGAGTAGTGGCGGTGCCTCCGCCGGCGGCTTAACGTCTGCTTCGACGATGCCACCTACCGCTAGGGAAGCTCGTCGCAATGAGCGTAAGAGACAGTAGCGAGAGAAGACTTTCTAAGAGGCGTGCTCAGTATGCAGCTTTTCGTGGACGTGCAACCTCTTCACTGGAAACGGGGGAGATGGGACGGATGTTACTCATTCGCTCAATGCCATGGACAGTGATGCAGAAGCCAGGTGTAGTCTCAGCAGTGATAAACGTTGGAACTTGACGAAACGACTGCGACGTGCCCATTGCTTTCGCAATTTCCGGGCTTAACCAAGCTAAGCCACAGCCAATATTTTTATTTAGTTTTCATTTTTCATATTTTTTATTTTTTTGCTCCTTTCCTTATCTTTATTGTTTGTAATTTATTTCCATAATTTTTTTATTTTGTCTTTATTTTTGTTTCTTTTCTTATTTTAATTTTTATTTTTTTTTATTTTCTTGACTTTATTCCCTTTGTTTTATTTATGAAACCCATGCATTCACTAAATGCGCCTTTATTCATGCTCGAACCTTGTTCCTTCGTGGCGGAGTGGTAGCGTTTCCGCCTCAAATGCCAATGGCCCTGGTTCGATTCCCACCCTCGGCGCAGTTTCTTTTTAAGCAGTGACGCCGAAAGGCGGACAAATCTGCCGACACGGTTGCCGACGCGTTTGTCGACACGACTTCCGACGCTTCTGCTAACGACAGTAAGAGGCATTAAAGGCTTTCGCCTTAAAAAAGAACAAGCCAAGCCTGGTGCAAATGCGAGGGCATCCTCACCAGAGGCCACGCACGCGCTGGTGACAGCACCCGCAGCACTGCCACCAATCTCTATGCTATAAAAAACGTCCTCCAGGCGGCCGCCATGGAGCTCGATGACCCCAAAAGAAGAGCATAAC
The DNA here is from genome assembly GCF_055824585.1 of Amblyomma mixtum. Lineage (NCBI taxonomy): Eukaryota > Metazoa > Arthropoda > Arachnida > Ixodida > Ixodidae > Amblyomma > Amblyomma mixtum. Next base: position 197,528,356 of record NC_143012.1, on the reverse strand, counting down.
TGAATCCTCTAATGAGATAAACGTTTTTATTACGTCAAGCCGCTGCACGCAGTTGGTGGTTGTAGTAGACAGCAGAATTTCCTCGTAATGGTGATCCGACCCTTAGGTTTGGTGCGGGTATCAACGCTTCTGTAGTCTGCTGTGGCGCGTTGTTAGCAAAATACAAAGTATAAATGTTTCTTTTTCCTGTAAGATGCTTTTGGTACACCTTATCAGAATACCGGCGCATGTTGGGGGGTGTCTGGCATTGTCTCCACTGATGGGGTCATTCGAGAGGACAAAGAGCACACTTTGTATTTGTGTAGCCAGTAGTTGAAGCAATTTCTTGTGGTCTGGAGGAGGCGATGCGGAACGGAGCACGGCAGAAGACAATTCGCTGGTATCGTTAGCCCTTGCTACTTTGAGCAAGATGGTGCTGAGGAGCGAGTTCGGCGGGTAAGCAGCTGCCGCTTTTAGGGGAGGCAAGCCGCTTCAGCTAGGAGTAGGCCAAACGCTGATGCGATTCGAGGTCGTCTGGGGTTGTGCCGTACTGGATGCCCTGTTGAGGCACGGCACCGAGCTTGCGGAGACGTAGTACAGCTTTGATGTGGAGTCTTACGTGGTTTGACGGTATCTCTTCAGGCTTAGCCCAGCCGGGTTAAACTGCTTTAACGCAGTTTATTTTCTCAATAATGGTACAACAAACGCATGAGGTTGGTTATTGTTAAGAATTGCACGCACATAAAAGCCGGACACAGGAAAGACGATGAAGACGGAAAGAGCGCTTTTTCCATATTCATCATCTTTCCTGTGTTCGTCTTTTATGAGTGCGCAACTATTTCTTAACAACAGATGGGCACCAACTCACTCAGCAAGTTCTTCTAAACATGACCGGAGGCTTGCTCTATTTTGCACCGACATGCTTGTTGCGGACAAAGTCACCTTCACGCCAGAAAAAAATTATTGGTGTCTTTTAGCCGGAACGAACGTGAAAACTTTCAAATCACGGTAGACTGTACTTGGTCTTGCAGAATGCACGAAATCGCATTCTCGGCTTGTAAAACCTCATAGTGCCCTTCCTCGCACATGGCGCGATGGTGCTGCTGCGAGCTAGTTTGTGTAACACGACAGAAAAATGGAACAGTGCAAACACAGGACGAAGTAGAGACGAACGGCACAGGCGCTGACTAACAACTGAAGTTTATTCGAAGATGGGCACGCAGTCTTCTACATGGGCCTTTGAAGGTGGTGGCCACGCTTAGTGAAACCGCAATGGAGTTAATAGCATTGTCCTTAGAACTAAACGCCTACATCAATACGTCAGTTTTTTTGTTTTGTTTTTTTGAAAGTTAGATATTGGACTCCAAATCGCAGTCTGGAACTCACAGTCGCTAATACAAGGGCTCAAGAAAGAAATACGGAGTTGAAGACTCATGAAAATGAACAAGCTGGAATCATGAGCGAGGTCTCCCAGAATAAACTGTGCTGCTGTGACAAATGCTTTGCTTTAATGTGCAGCATTATTGGCACAACTAAAGCAAAAAACGCAGCAAACGAACAAACAATACGGGAGTTAAAGGCGGAAAGACGACAAAACGCTCACATAACAAACAGCATGCGTGTGGCGACATTTATCTTGCAAGTATGCCACATGAAATGGACCAAAGTAAAAAAGAAACCAGAGCCACAGCTTCTACAAAGGTACAAAGAACGTAGTCGAGTAGCTATGATACACATAGTTTAACAAGGCTCCATGATGAGAGTTAATCGTAGTTAAACATATCCCTCCACAAAAAAAAAAAACTCCCTCGCCTGTAATAAAATTCAAACCGCCCTTACGTATCTGTGATTCTGCTGCCGGAAAAAAAAAACCCTTTCGCCTATGCGATGCAAGACTACTTCTAATTGTTCAATAGCCTCTTCTCAAGACCACCAATGTTTGCACAGGGCGTGTCAGCTCAGAGAAACGAAGCTGCTTGCACTTGATATGGGTCGGATTCACTGGTCACATGTGTTGAGCGCTATTCAAGCTCTGTATGTTGGCAAGCAGTGGGAAGAAAAAGGCAGTCAGACATCGCCTGGCAGAGCCAACTGCTCCAGCCAGCTGTCTTGGACCCTTGTGCTGCTCGTACTGTAGGCAACAGACAGCGCCGCTCCCTTCCGGTCCAATGATGTTTGTTATCTTGCACGAATATATTCCCAGCAATGACATAAGCAGAAATGCTGTGTTAGAATAACAGTTGAGATGTAAGGAAATGGCCAGCTTAACAATCGCGTCCAGTCCGCTTGCGCCGAGGAATCGTTACAGGGTGTGGTAGGTTATCAGCATAATTTTTAAGGCGGAAGCCTTTAATGTCTCATCATTGTAAGCAGCAGTTGTCGACAGAAAATATCACGCTTTTCAGTTGGTGGAAACGGTCGTGACGTCACAGTGCGCGAATTTCAAACGGGGCCAATTGTACTTTGGCTTGTGACCATGCAACCAATTGAAGGGATCGTATAGTGATGCTCCAATTAAGTGGGACTGAGCTTAGTTAAGTGCTTAATTACCCAATTAGCCTAATTTGCTTTACTAGTCAGGCCATATAAATAAATAAAACCGATTAAGAAATTGGTCGAGCTCAGGAATCGAACCCCGGTCTTCGGCGTGAGAGACGAGCATGCTATCCACTGCGCCATGCCAGCTCGATGGTTTGGAATGAACAAAGGCGCGTCTAGTGAATACGGTGTCTTCACTCACTCTCATCCTCCTCCATTCCCTTCCCGCGAGGTTTAGGTGTCCACCGACAAATGAGAGACAGATACATTTCCTTTCCTCAAAAACCAATTTACTGACGAGCGAGGCGTAGAACCGAATGGGCGATGGCGTTCTATGGACTCCTTGGCAGCGTTGCAAAATGCTGTCGCGTTCCACTCTTAGGGGCATCAGTGACCACACTTTAGGTCAAAAAAGTGCCCCCCTGAATTTTGTGAGACAGTTACTGCGTAATTTCCTTTCCTCAAATACAATTTTCATTTTCTTCATTACGGCTCCTCTTTATCTATCTTCTTTCACTCCCACTTCCTCCCTTCCTCTACGGTGCGGTTCAGGTGTCCACCGAGATGACAGAGAATTACTGCGCCATTTCCTTTCCTTAAAAAGCGTTGCGTTCAAAGGGCAAGGCATCGCGCTGAACGGGTGGTGTTCCGTGGACTCCCTGGCAGCGCTACAACGCGCTGTCGCGTTCCACTCTTAAAGGCGAAGCTTAAGCGTAATTAATTAGCAGTTAATTAGTATTCAGGCATTAATCAGTAATTAACCATTAATTAGAGATTTGTCATGACTTAGTAATTAGTACTCAATTATATGTGACGCCACCGGTGCCACAGAAACAGCGAAGGTGGTGCGGAAAACGCTTCCGCCTCTACCCACTTTAGGCAGTCAAAGTGCCCCCTGAATTTTTGTCGATCGCACCAGAAAACCAATTCTGCGCCCCTTGTCAAGGGTTTGGGTCATGGTACCGGCGGCCGAATTTTGTCGTGGCTGGGATTAACAAAGAAAAAAAAGCACCACGCAAACTATACGCCTTGGTACAATATTTACTGCGCTCGCTGGTGGTGAAAAAGTCACTCCCTTACTCTATGATGGGACCCTCCAGAGGCTATCTATGTCGCGTTGTATGCGCGCAAACGCGTACGTTTATAGTGAGCGTTTCATGCCGGCTCGCGCACCCGCAGGCCCGTATACGTAGTATGCAAAAAAAGGCACCCCCGTCTCGGGTATCCATATAGTGGAGAAAACCACGCACCGTTTAACACGCGCCCGTACCGCACGCTGTCTAGGTCAACGGGCGGCTGCCGTTGGGCGGAGAACTTTCGGGCGCCGCGACTTTCCTTTTCGACGCTGTTAGCTGCCGCTGGTTGACTCTGAAAGCAGCCTGGAGTGCGCTTCCCAACTCTCTTTTTCTTTTTTCCTCGGGGCGTCCGAGGTCAGGGAGGAAGATGCGGCGCGCCTCTTCTCCAGAATTCGAAGCGCGCGTTCTCGAAATCCGAGCGAAGGCACGCTCCGATCATCGATGGCCGGCTTCCACAGGCCGCGGGCCGTGATGCGTTCACGGAATGCAGAGGACGTTTGTTTAAGAGAATCTTTAGTGAGCAAGCTACTCCTGAATAGCCACCAGCATGTGTTGGCGTCCACAGCTGCGCCACCCACAGTATTCACTGCATTCCTAACCGTGTTCAGAACTGTATTCAAACAATGCTTTCAGTATTGGGACTTGAGCAACCTTTTCTGCCGTCATGTACGCTGACCAGAATGCGCTAGTAAATAGTGGCGTATATATCAGATTTTGTCGAATGTCTGGATTTTTTTTTTGTAATCTCGTGTAAATGGATGACAAAATGCAATTTGTTTTGTGCAAGAACTAATTACCGAAGCTAGCTCATGTTACCGCCTTGGAGGCTCTTTTTCCTGCAGCCTTTCCCAGCAGTGATTTACGTGTGCAGGACTGACGCATTTTTATTTTTTCATCATAACAGTCGTTATCATCATCCGCTCCGTGACGTCCACTGTAGATCAAAGGCCTCTTCCACTGATCTCCAGTTGCCCTTACCCTGGATCAATGGCGCCCGCCTTGTTCTGTATCCTCAATCATAGCTTTTTTTATTTTTATAATCCACCTCCAGCTGCACCTCTGTTTTCTTAGTGCCCACCTTGTTACCTTGACGGTCTATCGGTTATCTGCAACAAACAGCCACCTATGCATCAGAATTCACATGACATAATAGCTAGAAACCTTTGCTGCGCTCACCGCACGTGATCTGAAAAGCCCGTGTGTATGGACGCCTGTGCAAATGCGATGAACCGGATCCTCATTCCAGGCATGCAGGCAGAATTTTTTTTAGGCATGGGCCCCAAGACAATGTTTTATATCGGGGGAACAGATAAGGTATTAATGGAGCTGGTTAGAGAACGGGGGGGGGGGGGAGGGGGGGGGGGAGTTTGGTTTCCCGAGACCCCCCCCCCCCCCCCCCTTTGGATATGTGTCTTCCTCAGTGACTGAGAACAATAGCTTTTCGAAGGACAGAAACTATTTCTACAGATCTCTCGTGATTAACCTCCGCGCATGGCATCGGTGCCATCAATCGTCTATTTATGACTACGATCAGCACAATTAAGTTTTCTGCTAATAACTACTTCGTTTCTTTGCGGTACCTGAAACATGAACTTCGTCAGGCACATGAAAAGCACTTTAGGCACTAACCCGCAATTTTTACGTATTCGGAGTCGACGCCTGCCTTGTTCGTTCTCGGTGGTTATGCAAATAATCGGCACTCGAAGGTGTGAAATATAACGTCCGTCTATTGCATTCATTTCAGTGTTACGGCTTATTACATAATAGGCTGTGTGGCTTCCGAGTCGCTACTCTGAATGAGTGAATGAGCATTACTATTGAATATTTTGCGCGAAACTGTCTCGATCTAACTTGCTGTCTGTATGTAATGCCCAGTCGGTAGACGGACGAGCTGTAGTTCCTGAAGTGGGGGAGTGCTTGTTTGTTTGTTTTGTTTTGTTTGTTTGAGGTACTTACTACGGATACCTTCAGGACCAGAAGCATTAGTGAAGTGATACAAAAGTAGACATAGTAGGTAAAATGTGTAATAACATGTAAATCCAGAAACAACCATTTCTTGTTTGTGGTATGGTATTCTGCAAGAGTCACTTATCTTCAATTGTGGAGTTGGGGAAAGCAAAAAAATCACGCTCATTTTTTCTTTGTGATATTAGCTATGGTATTCTCCAAGCGTCACTTACCTTCAATTGTGGGGTTCGGGTTAGCAAGGAAATTACGCTCAATTTATGTCTACGATAAGAATGCAGAAAGAAAGCACTAATTTCCTGCAGTGTTATTCTGGCCTTATTAATATGGGCTAAATATGAATCTTATGAATTTACAAGACGAGCCGTTCCTTGCTGCGCAATGTCTTGTGCGAGGTTTCGATGCGATGCGGTTCACGGCTGCCAGAGTTCATCACAAAAATTGAGCGAAGCTCGCGCGGACGAGGTCTAGGAATTAACGTGGAGTCAACATGGGCCCGTGTTGAAACATCTGCTGAGGGCGAGCACCTCTAGTAAACTTTTCACGCTGCCAGACTGCGGTTCTTTTCCCCATTTGTTGAAAATAGGGCTGTCATCTCGACATCGGAGCCCGAGAAGAGAAACACGTTGCAGCGGTTTCTTTTCGTCCAGTCTATTGAAGATTGCTCTCTTCCGATGCATGCGGAAGCTGCGGCTCTGACTACCCGCATTGTTTTCTTCATATTTGCACGTAGAGAATACGTTTTCCAGCTGATTCAAACAGCAACACTCGGTTCACTGAGGCTGAATTAAATTCTCACCGGCCTAAGGCACTAAAGGATTTTGGTTGGTTTGGTTTGGTTTGGTTTATGGAGGTTTAACGCGTCAAAGCTACTCAGGCTATGAGAGACGCCGTAGTGGAGGGCTCTGGAAATTTCGACCACCTGGGGTTCTTTAACGTGCACTGACATCGCACAGTACACGGGCCTCTAGAATTTCGCCTACATCGAAATTCGGCCGCCGCGACCGGGATCAAACCCGCGTCTTTCGGGTCAGCAGCCGAGCGCCGTAACCACTGAGCCACCGCGGCGAAACGTAGTAGTGTAGTCAGTGAGCCTGAAGGTATGTTGTACCAGACAAGTTTAGTTTTCTTGAGGGGAAACTTCTCTCTTAATATAGGTACCGTTTACGGTTGGCAGTATTGCAGGGCATACTAGAGGTTCTATGGCAGGTCGCTGTCAAGTAGTCAGCGCCGAAAGTTTCTTTAGTAAGCATGAAGTCATCTGGTGACTGCAAATATGCTAGACCTCTGAAGATGCAACGTAATAGTGATACCATTATGTGCGTGTGTATCTACCACCATTATCCGTAACCAGTGAGCAAGCGCGGCAGCTTCCAAAGGGTTTTAAGCGCTTCACAGGGCACATTGGATGTATCAAGAAAGCACAGCCAACTATGAGAGTTCAATTACGCTAGCGAGTGTGCAACAGCGCGACTTCTGGAGATGACACGAAGCTTAGTAAAACTTCCTGGTGGGAAGCTTCGTTGCAAATACCAGCTGGGATGCATTCAGTTGCGCTAATATAATGAAATATACTCTTGTTCTCTTTTGCGGAGGGATAACATGCAAACATTTTTGTTTTGTTCCTTTTAGGAGGTAAACCCAGAAGTTCAGCTTTTAATGGAAGCATACACCATCGAAAGCGGAACGGCAAAAAGTGCGCAGTAAAGCATAGTACAGACAACGTGCGACGGATGAGATTAAGAAGTTTGCGGGGATACAGTGGCGGCAACTGACAAAGGACAGGGTTAATGGAGAGACATGGGAGAGGCCTTTGCCCTGCAGTGGGTGTAGTCAGGCTGATGATGATGATGATGACAGACAACGTAAAGCAAAGGCTTTATGTTACACCCGTGTATCTCATAGACAGCGCCCAGTGCGCCGATTAAAACCCGATCACGTCAGGCACACTCCGGTTGGCAGAAACGCTTGCTGTTCGAGTCTTAGCTGCACTGATGCTGAGCAGCTTTCAGGCCGAGGAAAGGCCGGAGCGGCAGTAAAGTCCAAAGAAAATAGCTTTCTTCCTTCCATCGTAATCACCTTTTTTGTACAGCGAGTGGCCCTCCCCGGACTGAGCGTGGACCGTTGGAAGTTGATATTGCGCCACGTTGCGCAAACGACATATCTATAAGGAGTACGCGCAAGCAAACCCCCTGCGTGGGTTTTCCACACTCTTTGTTCCTTTTTGTGCCTGGGTGCAAAGACCATTGCAGGCCATTGCGAAGCGCCTATGCACTTTCTTCGAGGGTTTCCCGCTGCGCCCTCATCATGCAATGTTGTTCGCCTTTCAAGCAACACTGCTCCAGCCATACTGACTCATTGGTGCCATGGTACGAAGCGTCGGCGTTGAATCTAAAAATACGCGCGTTCGCGTAGCCACTGGCGCAAAACCAGTAACGATGGCTTGCTCGATCAAGCGTCTCGTTCTCGTCATCGCAGTTGCTTTCACGGCTGCGTTCGTTTAAGAAAGCAACTTTGTTACCCTCCTATTCTCTCCGTTTTCTCTTCCTTGCGGTTTCCATCGCACGTGATCCCTCGAACGTATTACTCTTTATATTTGCATTGAAGCAAAATACTGGAGCGGAATAAGCGGAAGGAGAAAACAGGGAGTAATTTCAAGTGCACATCTGGTTTTCTTTTCTAAAATTTGATCGCGAGAAAGAAGAATCTCCAACCAGACAACAGAGTTAGGCGACCTGATTTATTTATTTACTTTATTTGTCGCCGCGGTGGCTCAGCGGTTATGGTGCTCGGCTGCTGACCCGAAAGACGCGGGTTCGATCCCGGCCGCGGCGGTGGAATTTCTTTGGAGGAGAAATTCTAGAGGCCCGTGTGCTGTGCGATGTCAGTGCACGTTAAAGAACCCCAGGTGGTCGAAAGTTCCGGAGCCCTTCACTACGGCGTCTGTCATAGCCTGAGTCGCTTTGGGACGTTAAACCCCATAAACTATTTATTTATTTATTTATTTATTTATTTATTTATTTATTTATTTATTTATTTATTTATATACGAAATACTGCAGGCCGAAGCCCAAGTAGGAGGCGCATACATGAAACGTAAAAAGAGAAAAGTTTACAGCTAGCATATATAAAAGAAAAGCATAAAAATCGTTGCCCCGGTGAGTGCAGTATCGTAGGAGTAGAATTTATGCAGTAAAAAAAGAGACTAGGGTACTATGTAACATGCTGGGGTACTATGTAACAAGTCCGCTGTGCACACTCGTGCACAAGCTTAAATTCTTAACGAACATCATGTTGACAAACACTCTTGTGCGGCAATGCTATTGCGAGGCCTCAGACGCAAAAAGCAAACAAGGAGTCATAGCAGATGATGGGCGTGTCCGTAGCCTTAGCCTGCCTAAGACTTTCCCAGAATCCCTCAAGACAGCCAGCTATCGTTTCCTACAAATTTGCCTCCTTCCGCTTATGCAGACATTTTGTCGCGTCAAGTGGCCGACAACGTTTGGCCTGATAAATGCTTAAGCAGGTAAGCCGCTATACTGCGTTGAGAGTTTTCCTGGACTAGCGATAAGGTAGATAACAAGGGGGAGGAGGGAAGGGGGAAAAAAGGGTTACACCGAGGCCTTCACAGCCAATTGGCCGTCTCACCGAGACTGAGTCCTTCGCTACCTCAGTAAAAATTGGCATCTTGAAACATTCAGTCGCATTCTGGCTTCGGGCTCACGCATGCGCCGCACTGACTGGGGCGGCAACGCGCGCGCTCCCACGTGGGTTAAAAGATGCGTTCACCTCTCCAGAGGTCGCGCTGGCGAATAGGCCGTGCCTTGAATAAATAAATAGACACACAGAAAGAAGAAAGTTATGCCCGTCAGAAAAAGCAGGGCATTCGACGCTGTATATTTTCCTTGTTTTTTTCTCGTTAAAATTCTCTTTTTATTTTATTTTCTCTTTTCTGGCCTTCCCCAACCCACAAACGCGGACGCGGAAAGTCGAGTCGTGGCGCACTGACCCGTCGCGTCGACCTTATAAACTTTTCATTTCCACTGCGCGGAGAAAAAAAAGAATGCGCCACCTGAGAGCAACGCCGCACCACTTTTTCTCGGTGGGCTCACCGACCACCCTCTGTGGGCGTGGGACGGAATGAGGCACTGCTTGCTTTTCTTTCTTGAGGAGGGGGAGTTAGGGGAGAATGTCCGGACAGCCTTGGTTTCTGATTGCTTTATCCGACCACCCTTGTATCGTACATGGCATATGGTATACAAAGGTAGGAAATATTTTGTTTTATTCCCTCCAACAACAAACAAGGAAATGGAATATTTATACTTTTTCTACAAAGCCGCCCAAAGAAGCAAACACACCTCAGTTTCTCGAGGCTTTAAAAACGCATAAATGTAGTGCTGGCATCGGAAATAGTGCTCTTCTAAGGGCGGAGTTTGCCTTGCAACTTCTACTGCAAATCGTTCCGCCGTATACCGTCACGTGAAATTTTAAAAAAAAATTGGAGGCGACACTTAAGCTCCGCCCTAAGAGTATGACGTTATAGCGCAGTGGGTTACTTGCCATATATGCAGAATTGGACTTTCTCTACTTTACATTCATATATCCCTGGGAGTCCTCATACCCCTCCTGGCGCAGTGGTGCAGCGGTTAAGCAGTGTGCCATTGCCCTGCGATGGCAGGTCACTCCCAGCGATGGGCCTTGTGTGGCCCAGGTTGATCTTCCCGAGCGACCAATCATTAATATAACTGCCACCTGCCATGTCATCGTACCCTGAAGAAGCCAATATGTCCCGACGCTCACGTCACATAAGTGGTATATGCGTCACTCCGTCGGAGTAGACGCTTCTTTCTGTGTAGTGGGAGGCGGGGCTGTAAAGGTATGGTAGCTGCTTCTTCGGCCCGTGAAAAGGCTACGAGCTTCTGATTACTTTCTGTATTTTAAACTATTTTTAGCTTCGAAAATGTAAGGAGAGATATTCGAAGCAAAAACCATCACTCAAACACGTAATGCTACGGGCTGTACGAGAGGATGTGCACCCCCTTTGTTCTTGTTTTTTTTTGTGTTTTTTTGCTGAATATGCGTGAGGCTCGTGATCGTCGAATTTTTTTTATTCTGCAATTATTGCCAGATGTCAAGAAAGGGATTAATGGCCGCGATTCATTTGCTAATGAAAGAGATTTTATGTCTTACTGGTTGTAGCGATCGGCTACTTAGCAGATTTGAGGAGCTCGTTCCCGTGACTCCAGATAACAGCGGCCTTCACGGGCAGCGGTAGGAGTTAGTGTCTGTAAAATATGGCTAATACCGGTTGTCCGTTAACGCCGCCACCACCGCCTGGTTCTGAAAGAGGTGAAATGATTTACTGTGCGTGAACTGCACTTTCTGCGCACTGAAGAACCGAGGGTGCTGGGTCAAAGTCTGGAGCCTTTCATTACCACGTTTCCCATTAACCCTGAGACATTTTGTTTGCTTCGCATACAAAGACTCAGTAACTTTAAGAATATTTACCCAGGCGGGAATTTCTGTCAAAATTTCAGCATGTTTTTCTTTATTGTGTCTTAAACATTAGAAAAAAGACGTAAAAAGCAGAGATTAAAAATACTTTATACCAAATCATTCACGGTGAAATTAACATCAATAAAGAAAAATATGTGCAGCCTCCAGGTAGACTGAGCTCCCGCCTTAATCACCACAAAGCGATTCGGCCATACTTCACCCGAACTAACGTCTTTCGCTGCTCATTCTTTCCGGATGCTATTGAGCACTGGAATAAACTGCCCGCTGACGTTGCTGAGTCTACAGGTGTAGCGGCATTCCTGAATGCACTTGGGGATTCTGTCTGGGAATGGGATTCCTGTATATGTGCGCGTAACTAATTGTCAAATATTTCTTTTTTGTATAGCAGGTGGCTCTACAGTGGTGTGAAATGTGTTGCGTTTCTATGCTCTCTTGTATTGTATGCTCGAAGAGGCTCGTTCATTCTTGGTTATATATGCATTTTTCTTCTTCATTTTCCCTCCATGCAATGGCCCTCAAATGAGGGTTGACATTATTCATAAATAAATAAAAATAAAATAAACGCATATTTTAAAGCTTCCGTCTAGTGGGCACTGCTGCTTTTCCGAACCTTCTAACTTCTGTACGAATACTCCTGCTTTTGGGTTGCACATTTTTCAGCAAACAAAAAGAGCCTCTCAGAGAAGCCATCCGGAGGCGGAACGAAGGCAAGAACAACGCTGCGCGCTTGAGAAGCTTCTTCTCGGAAGTGCGACGTCGTCGGTCGCGTTGGTTTTCGCATACCTGTCGGCAGTGAGGCAGCGCCGCGGGGAATGCAGCCCCAGTAGCAGACACGTTATAGACAAATCATGTTTACGTTTTTTGGAGAGATAAAGATGAGCCGGGCTCAGCAGCTGGTTTTTTTTTTTATCTTGCCATTATATCTGATATCTGTCGCCGTTTTTCCCGACTCTGAAACAGGCATTCGCCGACCCATCATCATCAGCCTGACTACACCCACTGCAGGCCAAAGGCCTCTCCCATGTCTCTCCAATTAACCCTGTCCTTTGCTAGTTGCCGCCACTGTATCCCCGCAAACTTCTTAATCTCATCCGCCCGCCTAACTTTCTGCCGTCCCCTGCTACGTTTGCTTTCTCTTGGAATCCACTCCGTTACCCTTAAGGACCAGCGGTTATCTTGCCTTCGCATTACATGCCCTGCCCAAGCCCATTTCTTCCTCTTGATTTCAACTAAGATGTCATTAACCCGCGTTTGTTCCCTCACCCACTCCACCCTCTTCCGATCTCTTAACGTTACACCTATCATTTTCCTTTCCATAGCTCGCTGCGTTGTCCTTAACTTAAGCTGAACCCTCTTTGTTAGCCTCCACGTTTCTTCCCCGTAGGTGAGTACCGGTAGGGTACAGCTGTTGTATACTTTTCTCTTCAGGGATATTGGTAAGCTACCATTCATGATCTGAGATAACCTGCCATATGCGCTCCACCCCATTCTTATTCTTCTAGTTATTTCCCTCTCATGATCCGGATCTGCGGTCACTACCTGCCCTAAGTAGACATATTCTCTTACTACTTCCAGCACCTCGCTACCAATTGCGATCTGCTGTTCCCTTGCTAGGCTGTTGAACATTACATTCGCCGACCCATGCAGGCACGTAATAAGCGATCTTGTATCACTAATGCAAAGGAGAACTTGAGCGTATCATCCGCTTTAAAAGTTTTCCTTTGATATCCGCAGAGATCCTCATGCCCTACCAACTGGGGCCATAATCGTTTATTTGAAGCACTGGCAGTAGAATGTCTAAATATGGCGTTCTTTTTTGTCCCACTGTTCATATCTAGCCACAATGTGACGTGTCCCGTGCCCCATTACTTTTTTAGCGCGTCCAATGCATGACTGGAACAATGTTCCCACCAGATAACATGAATGGTGGTGGTAGTAAATAGTAAATATCTACTATGACTATTCCTTAATTTAGTCGCTAGCCTTTTGTCGTGTTGGTCTCCATCCAGAGCGCCCATTCAACGTAGCCTGAAGTGAACATTTTGCTGCACTGAATAACAAGTCTAGCGACAGCCGCCTTGCAGATCAACATTGTTGGCTGGCTCCTCGAGAAAAATAATTGCCCTTTGAGAAAAGTACTAAGTACTCACGGTCAGCTGACCCACCGCGTAAGTACTCATAAATTTCTTGACTGTGTTTATGTATTTTTTTTTTTATTTCACAAGTGCATGCAGCCTCACAGGGTCATTACTGCAGGGGAGGGACATCTGAAACTACAGGATGGACAGCATGATAGACTTCCGACATGAAGCATAAAAAAACACAAGCGTAAAAAAAAACAAAGATAATTATAACGAGAGTCGAAACTTTCCTTGTGACCACAGCTCAAGCACTGGTGTCGCGGTTTAAAAAATTGCGGCACAGACAAAGGAAAACGGTGCTGGATAAGATGGGATGCATTCCAGTTCAAGAAAAAAGGGAGAAGGTAAGAGGGAAGGAAAAATGAAAAAAAGGAAGAAGAAAACAAAGGAAAAAGAAGAAAAGAGGAAATGAGCTAGAAAGAAAGAAAGAAAGAAAGAAAGGAAGGAAGAAGGAAAGAAAGGAAGAAAGAAAGAAGGAAAGAAAGAAAGGAAGAAAGAAGGAAAGAAAGAAAGAAAGAAGGAAGGAAAGAAAGAAAGAAAGAAGGAAAGAAAGGAAGAAAGAAAGAAAGAAAGGAAGAAAGAAAGAAAGAAAGAAAGAAAGAAAGAAAGAAGGAAAGGAAGGAAGAAAGAAATAAAGAAAGAGAAAAGAAAGAAAGAAAGAAAGAAAGAAAGAAAGGAAGGAAGGAAGGAAGGAAGAAAGAAGGAAAGAAAGAAAGGAAGAAAGAAAGAAAGAAGGAAAGAAAGGAAGGAAGGAAGGAAGGAAGGAAGGAAGAAAGAAAGAAAGAAAGAAAGAAAGAAAGGACGAAAGAAAGAAAGAAAGAAGGGAAGAAAGGAAGGAAGGAAGGAAGGAAGGAAGGAAGGAAGGAAGGAAGGAAGGAAGGAAGGAAGGAAGGAAGGAAGGAAGGAAGGAAGGAAGGAAGGAAGGAAGTCAGGCTGATGATGATGATGAAGTGCCTCCAGGGTTTATTAGAAATTGAAAGCAAATTAGTGGTAGCATGCCCGAAATCAAAGGGGAGGAAACGACTCGCTATGAACGTGTCAGCAGATGACCGACGCTCTTTTAGAGTAACATAGTTGGACCCAATGGGAAGAAAACAGCGCTGGGAACGGCGGAGATTTGGGTAAAGCGACGAGTTTGTGAAACTTGCTGGGGTGCAGCAGGACAATGGTCACTGGAGATCAGTGGAGAGATTTGTGTGCAGTCACTTTCGGTGGCTTAACGAAAACTTGACAGCCAGGAAGGGAAGACTTATTGAACAGCGCTCGTACAGTCTTTGTCAAAAGTTTAGAGCCCAGGGGGTTCACATCCAAGCTTTATACTGGGACTCCAGGAGCATTCAAGGAAGTGCTACCTATTGCAGGAGGCAGTACCAGAAATCTTCTCATGTCCAGGAAATTTGGAGCGCTAGAGATCCATTAAGAACGACACAGTGTGGCTCAAAAGAAACCCCCTGGTCTCCAAACTTTTGACAAATGCTGTAAATTGTATCATTCACTCTTTACCTCAACGAACGAAGTGTCAGACAGTCTTCCACGATGGTTAACTTGTAAATTTATGCCTTATGCCTCGTATGTACAGATGCTAAGATCGTCCCCATTTAAAGAGGGTGGTGAGGGTTGCTACTAGGCTCAATATTTTCTTCTCTGGATAATTTCGCCCCCCTCATTCAATATTACTAAACAGATATAATGCGTGCACAAGCCTCATCGTTCACCCACCTGCTGGCGGCGACGAGATCAGGCACTGCCACGCGCCCTACGTCCTTCTCTTCGCGCAGATATGAATCTCCTTTTTTTTCCTGCCACTTACGAAACTTCCAACGAAATATCTTTTGTGACGTCTTCAACAGGTAAGCCTATTTCCTTTACTGTATTAACAAAACCTGCCGTGTCAAGTTTCTTCGGATCAAGTAACCTGCACAAATGATAAGTTTTCATTCCGAGCGTTCAGACGTGCTTTTCACCTAGTTACATTTAGTTTATTAATCGTTTACCGATGAGATTTTTTACATTTTATTGGATTCTTCTAGCTTCTCTCAATTTTTTTTTTAGAATTGCGTTACAGTTCTGTGGAATGTCTTGAATTTTTCAGCATTCTTTTAGGACTTAATTAACTGTCTTTCAGTTCAGTTCAATTAGACTTCGACTGAATGTTTACAAACTAGTAACGAGAAAAGTGTTTATACTGTAAATATATCGGTGAAACTCCGCGTGCTTCAGAATGACGGTAAGTCAGCTTCCGAATTGTTCTTCTTTTTGTTTGTTTTAGCTCTGTTTGCAGCGCCTTTTTAATTATATGTTTGTTTCTGTGAGTGCCGTTACTTGTTTTAGGATGGAGTGGCTGGCGCTCGTTTTTTTCGAAAGTCGGATGACGCGTTCGTTCGGCCCTGCAGAGTCAGTCGGGTGCCCGATCTCGTCCGACGGTCGAAGCGTGGACCCGGAACTCCCCTGGGGTTTCTTAGAAAGCGAGTGCTTGCACGTGTGCGCGCTGCCGTGTGCGTTTGTGTGTTCAGTGTTTCTTTAAGTGCCCGGCTATAACAGAAAAACCCGGACAGCGCATTCTGGGTGAGAGAGCGACGACCGAGAAGAAAGTGGGTACGCGGTGCTCGACTATGCTTGCGCACGAGCTAGTGTTGCGAATTTGTCACCGCGTGTTTTGATCTGTGAACAACTTTTTCTTGCAAATATAGTCGCATTTAAGTATTTTTTAAGATAAGAAGATAAGATAAGATTTTATTGTGTACAAATCGGTTAGATAAATTCAGTATACAGGCGAGGATCCCAAAGTCAAGCGACTGTCACGGAACCCCCGGTAGATTAATACTAACTTGATTAAAAAACAAGCAGCATCACAGACAGGTACAATTAGCAGTAATAACAATGGTATTTTAAATAAGTAACATTTATATAATGAGAATGGAATAGATTAGCAGGGCAAAAACAAACAGACAAGCAAAACAAGAATAACAACCCACTATAAATAATATTGTAGCGTTGCACGCTACAATATTGCTGTGCTGTGCAATCTCAATGCGGTCGTTCGCCGTTCTGAGGGCAGGGTGCGTCGGGATGGAAACCGCGAAGGCCCACTTGGCGGTACGGACAGGCGCGGTAGAGGTGACCAGGCTCCCCACAGTGGTAGCAGAGAGGCCTGCGGTCCGGTGTACGCCACAAATCTGACTTGCGAGGGCGTGGCCTAGCTGTAGCAGATGCGGTTGCAGAATACGTGGCGATGTTACTCACGGAGGTCGACGGGGTCACACCGTAGCCAGGCACGCTTGCGTGACATGTGCCGATGTTGCTCACGCCAGGCGTTGGGGTAATGGGACCGTAGCCTGTCGTGCGACGTACAACAGATGCGTACGTGGGTCGGTCATCGAACCGGGATGGCGCTTCGGGGACAGGAGGTGCCTGCGCAGCCTGTCGCACCTCGTCCCTGACAACTTCGGACAGCGCTGCCAGCGGCGCAGGTGCAACCTGAGGCAGATGGATCCGTTGCAGTTCCTCCCGGACAACGGAGCGAATTAGTTCACGCAAGGGGTCTGCACTGCCGCCGAGACACGACGAAAAGCCTTCGGGCACCATGCAGTTGATGTCCCGGTTGTACTGGCGGGCCCGTTGTTGCAGCGTCGTCTCCATCGTGGTCGCCTCGGTTAGAAATTCCGCCACCGTGCGGGGTGGGCTGCGCACGAGGCCCGCGAACAGCTCCTGCTTAACCCCACGCATGAGATGGCGCAGCTTCTTCTCCTCTGTCATGTTGGGGTCGGCGCGCTTGAAAAGACGGGGCATGTCTTCGGTGTACATGCGCACGCTTTCGTTCGTGCGCTGATTTCGGGAGTGCAGCGCAGCTTCGGCCTTCTCCCGGCGGTCAGCGTTGGGGAACGTAGCCAGGAGACTCCGGCAAAACGTCTCCCAGGTGGGAAGTGTAGCCTCGTGGTTTTCAAACCACGTCCGAGCAGACTCTTCCAGGGCAAAGTAGACGTTATTCAGCTTGCGCTCGTCGCACCAGCCGTTGTAGCGTGCGACCCGCTCGAACGTCTCCAGCCAGTCCTCAGCGTCTTCGAACACGTCACCGTGAAAAGATGGCGGTGTTCGCGGTGGGTGGCAAAGGATCGGCGCCAGGGGCCTGGTGTCAGCGGCCATGGCAGTTGGACTCGACGGTAGAGGCTGGATCGGCGGCTGGGTCCTGGTGTCAGTGGCCATGTCAGTTGGACTCGGCGGTCGAGGCTGCGTCGTCCTTGTTGGCGGGGGAAGGGGCCCAAATTCAGGCGACTCTCCGCGGAGACGGCGGCTGGGTCGCTGGTGAACCGGTGTGAGGTCCGTAGGGACGCTGTACGGAGTTTGCAGGTCGGGAAGCGTACCCAGCACCTCCACCAAACTGTAGCGTGCAACGCCAAAAAGAACACCCACGCAGAGACGAAAAACCTGCGGCGGTCCCCCAGTGGTTCGAGCGCGCGCGAGAGAGCCAACTAACTTCTTCCTCTTCTAGCGCATGCGCTACTTCTGTCTCTTCTTCGAATGCATGTATCAATATTGTACAAAATACAGCGTTGTGAAAAGACAAAGAAAAAACCGAGAATACAAGGAAACAGTTGTCAAAAAACAAAAAACAAAGTAGAAATTTCTAGCAAATTATTAAGGACAAGAATTTTCTAAAGGGAATAGAAGCAGTTCACTCCACATCTTGCTGCAAAAGCAAACTTTTTAAATTCGATTTAAACATAGACAAAGACATAGGCGATTTTAAACTCAGAGGTAGATTATTCCACAGGGAAATGCATGCAAAATGAGAATGACGTTTTCCATTATTAGTAAAAACTTGGGGAAGCAAAAAAACTTTTTGAGCCGCAAATCTCGTAGGGTTACAATTTGTCAAAAAACATTTGTCGATAAATTTTGTCGAATTTGTCGAATTTTAATTAAAATGATTCTTTATTAGCCTGTGAGTTTCAAATAGCTGGAAGGAACAGTGAGACTTTAACGAAGAAGATTAATTTGCGAGCCTCTTGCTTTATGTGGCTCTTTCAGAGCGCAGTGAAAATTTCTAAAGAGAGAACAGGAAACAAAGCCTATTCACTTTTCTTTTGAGAGCTGAAGCACCTGCTTCACGGACTGTCCGATGCGTTTCCTGATATACGCACGCTCGTTCGACGCCAGCTGCGTACCCGCAGCGAAACAAAAAAAAGGAAGCCGACTAACGGTCGGGTGAGTATCCGCAAGCTAATTATCGGTACGTAGCAGGTCGATGCAAACTTAAATTGCTATGCCATTTGTCTGTTCGTGCATTTTGTAAAGAAAAGAGGACCGAGTGTATCAGCTCAGGGTAATGTTTGTGCCGTTGTGGTCGCCTTTAGCATGTCATAAAATCAAAAGGAAGAAGTGGACTTGGGCAGGGCATGTAATGTGAAGGCAAGATAACCGCTGGTCCTTAAGGGTTAGGGAGTGGATTCCAAGAGAAGGCAAGCGTACCAGGAGGCGGCTAAATGTTAGGTGGGCGGATGAGATTAAGAAGTGTGCGGGGATACGGTGGCCGCAACTGGCGAAGGACAGGGTTAATTGGAGAGACATGGGAGAGGCCTTTGGCGTGCAGTGGGCGTAGTCAGGCTGATGATGATGATGATGATGACATGAACACAACAATACTTAAGTTTGCGTCTGTTTCTGTTTGAGCCTATTATATTACACGTCACTGCAAGACCAGCGCATTCCCGCTATGTACCCTACTGCATTGTGGACATTTATAAATGGCGATTTAAATTATTGTGTTCATGAATCAAAATTCACATTACAAAATTATCTGCTTTTTATCGCTCATTTAAGTAGTCCATGACGACAGTGCCGCATTGAATATGCATGGCGAGATTGAGAGGCCTTCGTGGAAAAGTTGGCATTGCGAAAATTTATTCAACTGTAGTACTTTTAATTGCCCCTTGTTCCTCTATGCGAATATACAAGCGTTTAGGCCTGCATCCTGGAACCTGAGTTTGTTTGACCACCGTAAATTTTCTGTTTTTTCCGCACACAGCTAAGATGCGGACTGAACGTGACTGTTCTTCGCAACAGCTGTAGTATACACCTGCACAGTTTGTAAAGCAAGTGCCTACTTATGCGAAATGATTTTCTTTACCCGGTCTATGTAACCGCTCCTGCACACCACGGCCGGGATAGAAATTCTAGAGGCCCGTGTACTGTGCGATTTCAGTGCACGTTAAAGAACCCCAGGTGGTCGAAATTTCCGGAGCCCTACACTATGGCGTCTCTCATAGCCTTAGTCGCTTTGGGACATTAAACCCCATAAACCAACCAACCGTAACCGCTCCTGCAAGGTTTCAAAACTGAGAAAACAGTGTCTGCAAATATTAATATTAGTAAAATTAATAATTATAGTAATATCTCGAGGCAGAATAGGTTGGAAAAGAAATGAAAACGTATAACACCAAAATTCAACCTCTAACACGACATCCGATTTGAAAACACAGCGACCTGTAGCTGTTACCTAGTAGCATCAACTGCTATCCCAAAGCACTTCACCTTGAATCACGCCAGCGTGTACTGAAGCTCTAAAGCTGTTTGTATCCACATGAGGCTAGAAAAGAAAACCATTCCAAATTTGAAATGAGGAAATGAGGAAAGAAAACCATTCCAAATTTGCTTACTAGCCGATTCCCGTGATTAGCAGTGCGCTCTATCTCCAGGCTACGGCAACGATCTCAGACCCTCTTTTTAGAGGCTTGAAATATGCTATCAGGCTGATTTAAGGCACACTGCTCACAGACGAATACAAATGAGGGAAGGCAAGGCATATCAGAGAATACTGGGCTAAAGGTTTAGGGTGGAGTTGTGCCAAATTTCCCAGCACGAGGAATCGAAAGTGGGAAGGTGCAATATCATGGTTCTGGCACGACTCCTCTGATATGCTTGACTCTAGTTTTTTTTTTTTTTTTGTAAACTTCCACTGGCTTCAGAAAACCTGTATCGCAGCACTCTTTGTCAATTACCTGACCTGAAGAAGCGCGCGTATTGCCATAATAGGCAGTACCTTCATGTTAAAAAAAAAGCGTAAATTGACCTTCATGTTGTTTTTAGTTAGCAGTGCATACTTCTGTCGCGAACAGCTGAGGTAACGTCCACTGACTTAACTGCAATTTCATTTTTGGATTTTAGCTGCAGGCCCGCGCCTCATCGTCACCATAAGATTGGTATAAATTTTTGCTACAAGAAAGGATACCTCTCCTATTTATCGACATTCAAAACTATTCTGTGCCAACCACGACGCTCCTACCGGAGCAAACTTCTTGGCCCCTAATTTTATATCTGTCCGGCTACGAGTTCCTTTGTTTGGAGTCCGCTGTGTATTTCCAGTAGATCTTCAGTAATCTGCCCTCTCCAAAGCGGCCCCTCTCCTAGAAATTTAATTCAGTTCTTCCTCTTTATCGCCGGCATTTCGTTTGCTGATAGACGTTGCTCAATTTCTACATCTTAATGCAAACCCTTTCATTCTGCTATCCACAGCTCACTCCGCTGTCCTCCGCCTAACATTCAATGAAGTTTCGGCAGCACTGGCAGATAATGAGAGAAAATATTGATATTTTTATTTAGGTTTACCGGTCTGCTGATATTCATAACCTGGGATTTCTGGCGAAATTTTTTCCATGTGTTCCACATTTGCGATCGCTACTCGCCCTACATGGACACAATGAAAAGGACATTAATTGAGAGGCAAGTAGCGTCAAGACAGGTAGTAGTGGAACAACTCATAGAGCCAACAGGTGAAGCTTGAGTATCATGCGCGGGGCGACTAGCGGTGGCTATGAAGTCGGGCGTAGCACCTGGGTCGTCACCTCTAGTACAGTATTGCATTAATCATTCCACTGCCTTTCATAAACTACTGTTTCCTCCCCAGGATGGTGAGCCCAATTTATTCTTTTTCTTCTTTACAATTAGTAAGCATATTGGTTTGCATTTTTTACGTCCTCAACCGTGCGCTGGAATTAATTTTCTGGGTTACTTAAAGGCCAATCAGATCTGTCACGAGCATGCCGCAAAGATATACAGGATGTATGTGCTACTTTTTAGATTTCACCATGCTTTCACTGCTTCTTTATCTCTTTCGTTCCATAAAGTGTCGACCTGATTTTGAATAACCAAAGACCTGTTTTTCAATGAAGTGTATCTTTTCTGTTCCTTTTTTTCTAATATTTTTTCTGCGCGCTTCATTCATAATTGTTTTTTTTTAATGATGCACCAAACATTTTTGACAACCATTGTTTTGGATTTTTGCGATGCTACTTGTGTAGGTAATATGCATGTTACTTGCTGCCCTGCAATGTAGGGGCCGAGGGGCATGTCAAGCCACAATTCCTGGCTTTTTTTCCTTCGACACTCTCCATGTGTACATGGGAAATAAATAAATTAAATTGAATTGAGGTTTTGCAAGTGCTTTCCATTAAATACTGTCGCGAATCTTCGTAGTGTTTGTTCATTCGTCAAAGCGGCCGGCACGCCGCTTTATTGCTTCGTTTCTGATGCAAGACGCGCCTAGATTTATCTTGATTGATCGCATCAGGCGGAGCCGATTCTACGTTGTTCGAGAATATCGTAGGAACTTTCCAAGCTTTATCTCGAAAGTTCGCTATCAGCTTCAAAAAGAGCACGGCCGAGAACGGCGGGAATTCTGTTCGACGACCGCTGCGCACGCCAGTCACTACGCTGCCGCCGAGTCATTCAGTTCTTTGTGGGCGCAAGTCAGCCCAAATAACGAGTTTCGTTTGGAAGCCTTCCTAGCTGTTTCCCTACTCGCTAGACTGCAGTCAACACTACGCGACAATACAATATATATAATTCTTCCCAATCTATCCATTCAACGGTCTCTTGTGTACATGTGGAGCATGACGACGAACATACTGTCTCTATGTGATACACTTGTTGCTATTTTTTCCCACCTATTATTAATTTTCTAAACCAGTACACAGACAGTTGGTTCGACCCATAGCCTCTAGGACTAGTAACGGGTCTAAAGGCTAAATAAGCGCAAAAATACTGGCACACCTTATTATGACAGGACACAATCACAAAACATTTGAGTAATGCACAAAAAAGTTGGGTACCTGAACTACGAAACTACGGGGTCTGGTCGATTAGACCAGAACACAGTCAGGTGTGAACAAGATTTATAAATCAAATAACGCAAACTTCTTCCTTCCTACATTTCCATGTAAAGTAGCAAAAACATGATTTAAAGATGTTGAATAATTATTTTTTCTTTTACTTTGTTTGAGACTTCATCCCATGCCTCCATTATATTCTAAGAGTATATGCTAGATCGAATGTTTTTCTTTTCATAATCTATAGATGCTTGACACTAAGGCTGCTTACATTTTTGACGCTTCTCTGCAGCCTGTTACGTAACATGAATTACTATATTAATTCATCACATCGTAAATCTATTTCTCTGATGCTGTTTTCGAAAGCCAGTCTGCTTCCTTCGAAGCACGCCTCATCTCCTGTTAAAATTTTTGTTTGGAAAACTGGCACATAGTTCGCGCTTTCATCAAGATGAGAAATTTCAGCCTGTTGGCTAAATCTGCATGAAAATTTCAAAAACTACAGCCTTTATAATGTCATAGTCGTCTGCAACCTCTTTTGCTGTCCATCGGTGGTATTTGTTGCTCCAGGCCCTCACCTACCTGCTCACCATTCTGGACTATTTAGTAGCAAAAAAAAAAAAGAAAAATGGTCTCTCAGAACCCGCTTAGCCTTGAACAACACAGCGGCCATCCCTGAGCAGTAGGTAGCAGAGTTTTGAGCGACAGCATTTCTAGGCTATGTCTGCGGGGTCGGGTCAATAAAATGTGTCCGCAGCAGTTGTGACGTTCTCAGAAGAGGTAGCATCAAATGAATGGTTGTGATCGGTAGAGGACGGTGTGAGGATGATGCGCGAAAAAAATTGTCACTAAGATGATTAGGTAATTAATTACAGCCAATAATTACAGTCAAAATGTCGAAATTGAATGTCGAAATAGCGCGGACGGCAAGCAATAGCAGGGAATTGTACAAAGTGAGTGAAAAAAATAAAAGTTTGATATGGATTGAAACTGAGTAATTAGTTAACTAATTAGAAACAAAAGCAGTAGAAGATTGAATGGTTTGGACGGGCATATAGTAGTGGACGGAAGAGCAATTAAGGCGTCGAATTTGAACAACGAAATGGGCAATCAACCATCGACCGATAAGGTTGAAAAATTGACCATTAATCAATTGTTCTTAATTAATCAATTGGCCTATAATTAACAATTTGACTGTTAATTAATCATTTAGCCGATAATTAATCATTTGATCGATAATTAATCAATTCATCCATCATTAATCAATAAAGAGAGGCAAATGCTTTCGCATTCTCCCAGTGCGCGTCTCCGCAGTGATTTCTAATTTTTATTCGCATTTATCGCACTAAAACCATCTCGAAAGCTTTTTCCGATCATTTGGATTCATTCAGAGGTCGAATTTTAAAGCCTGAGCACAATTCGACGCGTACAGGTCGTCGAACCATTATGTCATCGTGATTCTAATGCAATTGTAGGACACCACAACCACATCTTTGACCATGCCTATGGCGAAGCTCCCCATGACGGCAGTCACTCAGAGTTCGGCACTATGAGAGGTTTAAAGTTCGGCAATTAGCTGACTGTTACGCCATTTACGGCACTGAGATGAAAAAGTGAACGCTTGTCAAAGCATGCTGTTAGTATAGCAAAAAACTTGCAGTAACTTACTCACGGCTCACCTTGCGACTGATTGACGTCTCTGGGAGCTTCGCCACTGTCATGGTCAAAAAAGATCTTGTGGTGGTATGTAATGCTTGCGTTTAATTGAAGGTGGAATTGCTCGACGACACGTAAACATCGAATTCAGCACCGGCTTGGGAATTCATCCTCCGAAACAACCCAAATGTATCAGCTCATGTCCAGAAACTCGCTTCATGCCACTTCCATTTTGCAACTGGACAGTTTGAAGAACTAACACCCCCACCTCATTCAAGGACTCCTAATTGCCGCTCGATGAGACTAAAACGAGACTGAAGACTGATCCTTCTAATAGGCAGCTAAAGGAGCTGCAAACGAAGCTAAAGGTTTTGTAAATGTTAAACGTGGCCGGGTGCTTTCTGAACTGGCCTTTAATACTGACGTTACACTGTGGTGGTTTGTTGGTGCCTCGTAACATCAGTTTATGAGTAACGTCTCCACGCATGCTGACATCACTATTTTCTATCATTGCCCCAATTTCCTCATTTTCGCATGCTTCTATAAGGTACGCATGTCAAAAGGCCAAAATGGTTATCTTTGAGAAAAAAAAGAAGCGGCTTAGTGCAATTACCATTGCGAGCTGCACTTTTCAATAAGCAAAGCTGCCTAAGTTTTAGTCAGTAGTAGCGAACAAAATTCCAGTCATAGACGTGCGAAGCCGCAAGCAACAAAGGTAGCACCAGAAAGCATGAATATAGGCTACTGCGCAGCTTCTCTTAAAGGAGTATAGACACCCAATTTTGGTGGCATGTTTTGTTCTCTACGATCATGCGGCAGACACTACTATGCATGAATCACCATGTGGTATTAGCCTGCGACCTATAAATAATTTATGACCAAATCTTTCAGTCATGCCGTTTCGAATTCGGTTTCAATTGCCGAACGACGGCTGTGACGTCAAAGTGTGGTTGTAGGGCATGTAAGGCGTGAAAAACGTCAATATAATGGCTGCTTTATCATTTTCATTCTGTACAGGGCTGAAACCAGCCATCCTCAGGAGACGGAATGACAATGAATGTAGAAACAACGATTATATTGCAGCTTTTTCATGCCTGAATTAAGGAGTTAACTGCGCAAAAGGGTTAGGAAACCAGGGAGACACATTCACGACACTTAGAAGCGCAGCTAATTCTTTAATTCAGAAATGAACCAACTAGCTCGGCAAATCCTTTTGCAACACTTTTCATGCCTCACGTGAACGTGAAGAGCCATATGTATGAAGAGCAATGAACACAATAGGCCACACACAGTGTGGCCAACATACCTCAACAGATGCTAATAAAATGTTAGGGCCCCTTTCTTTTACAGACCAAGCTAATAAAAGAAGGCCTCCTCGATGGGTGTTGGCGGTCTATGCGCAGACTGTCTACATCCGGTCACGCGACCACCACGCTGCCAGTGATGGATTCTGGGTAACATAATAGTCACATGTCATCACGTGAGCAGCGCCAGGATGTAGTCCCTGCAGCTCTTGCGATCGTTATGGTAGCCCAGGTTCACCAATGTCTCCAGGTGTTCGACATTACTGCAGGCCTTCAGAGGCATTAGCAAACGGCAGCTAGCTGTATGGCGACAGTTTTCGCATAGTTTAAAGCGTTACGCAGCAGCGCGTGTCCACTTGGGCAATTTTTGTGCACCAGAAAACCTGTTTGAAAACTCTATAACGGACGTGAATTGTAAACCGCAATTATATGCTTTTTTCGCTCTCTTGAGTGGTTCAAACGTGTTTTCTTTTTTTTGTTGTTTTTTAGTGAGGACACGTCAAGTTAATCCGCTAGTCACTTTCGCATGGATGTTAACCTCCACCTCAGGTCTCGTTGAGCTTCTCCGGAAATGAAAGCCGACACCACCGTTTTCGTGCTTCTTGCCGTTGCCACAGCCACAGCAGAGAGTAAGTTTGCTTTTGTGTTACTAAACTTCATTTTCTCCTTTTTTTCACTGCCGGTCGAATGCCGGGACACTGCGGCAGTATGGTGACAATTTCTCACAATAATATAACCTTCTTTGCGCATTTGCGATAAGTTTCGTTTCACAAAACATTTTACCTACATTAGGGCGTCATATCACCGGCGAACCTTCTTCTCTGCCACGATATTTGTCTAAGAGCATTTTTCACCTATTTATTACAGAGCGGCGAACTTAATCTCTTAAATATTTAAACGATGTGAAGAAAAATACATACAAAAACCAGTCAGTTTTTTTCTTTCGTTCTTCTTAAGAAGTTGAATGTGGGAATAAAGGCTGATAGTGAGAAGCAGATTTCCGGCAGAGAACGTTGCAGATGAGCTCAAACCAGCAGCGGTCACAACACAAGGTGGCTCGCCGGCCTATTGTGCCTTTGCTATTTGGAGTAAAAACAACTGAACACTTCCCTGTCAATAAAAGCCTTGAAAGGCACGCTTTCTCGGAAACGGTTGAGCTGTCTTCAACGTTTCCTCATTTTGCCTGGCGATCCTTACGTTAAGAACTCAATAACCACTAAAAAATTTGCGATACTTTCCTCAAATTCTCACCTTTGAACATTCTGTTTTGCTTGCCGCCAGCAAAGTGCAATGTAAACCCTTCCCAGAAGAGCTGAAACCAGAATGACGAAGAATTCTAGGATAAATTCTACATAAGTAGCCTCTCTTGTAATAAGGTTAGAAGGAGATCTTTGGCAACTAGCATCTATTCAGTTCATTCTGGGTAAAAAAAGGAGCCAACCGCGGAATAGTGACACATGGTACGGCACATGAGGCATGTCCCAAATACGGTTAAGACGCCTCAAAATTCCTCAAATGGAATTGGCCCAAGCCCAAAATCGGGGCTCACCCCAAAAAATTTGAAAATTGAGTTAAATGAGCTTGACTCACTCTCTACAGTTTAAAATCTAAGTTACACTCCGCTTGGAACCGACTCTGAACACCCCCAAAATGGGTTTAGCCCACCCCCGAAATTTGGGACTCCACCCCCGAAAATTTGAAAATTGTGTTGACCCACGTTCCGAACCAACCTGGAACACCTCCAGAATGGGTTTGACCTACCCGCAATATTTGAGTGGCCCACCATGCTTTCGCGCATTATTTTTTGTGCTAATGCTAAACCGCAAGCCAGTCTTTTGCTGCCGGGAAAACGCCACCGTACCCGGAAATCAGGTAGAGAATACATTTTTACTGAGAACGATAACTGAATGAAGTTGTCCTCAAGGTCCTTTTCAATTAATTACTGTGACAGTTTGCTAAGAAAGGCCCCAAAACCGTCTAACTTTCTACTGCACTGTCATCGAAACCGAAAGCATAAGGCTCTTCGAGGTCAAAGTACGGGTCTGCAAGATATTAACCCTCGAAGGGTTTTACTGTACAACGATGGCTGCATGAGACGTTTATTTTTCCATTGGGTAAATGGCGCCGCCGTTGCAAGACTCGCCATATTATTTCGAAACGGAAAATAACGGAGTTGGCAACACCTGGTGCAAACTGGGTTAAAAATCATCATCATCAACCTAACTACGTCCACTGCAGGGCAAAATCCTCTCCCTCATATCTCCATTTAAACCTATCCTCGCAAACTTCTTAACTTCATTCGCCCACCTAACTTTGTGCCGGCCCCTGCTACGCTTGCCTTTTGGAATCCAGTCTGCTGCCCTTAACGGCCATCGGTTATCTCGCCTTCGCTTTATATGCACTGCCCAAGCCCGTTTCTTCTTGATTTCGACTAGGGTGTTATTAACTCGTGTTTGTTCCCTTACCCACTCTGCACTCTTCCAGTTTCCTAACGCTATACTTATCGTTTTCCTTTCTATAGACTGCTGCGTCTTCATCAATTTGAGTTTAACCCGTTTCGTTAGCCTCCACTTATCTGCCCCATAGCTGAGCGCCTATAGGACCCTCCGCCCCATTCCTCTAGATATTTCGCACTCGTAATTCGGTCTGCAGTCACTACCTGCCCTAAGTAGAGATATTCCTTTACCGCTTCCAGCTCCTCGCTACCAATTGTAAACTGCTGTTCCCTTCGGAGACTCTTGAGCATTACTCTGGTTTTCTGCGTATTAATTTTCAGACCCACCGTTCTGTGTTGCGTGTCTAAGTCATTGATCATCCTTTGCAATTCATGCCCTTAGTGGCTTAGCAAGGCAATGTCATCAGCGAATCGCAGATTTCTAGGGTACGTATTCTTCATTATCTCTTACACTCAACTGCTCCCAGTCCAGGTCTCTGAATACGTCTTCAAACAGGCTGTGAATAACATTGGCGAGATCGTTTCGCCCTTCCTGACACCCTTCCTTGTGAAATTTTATTGTTGACTTTATGGAGGACTATGGTGGCTGTGCAGGGGTTATAGATATCTTGCAGTATTTTGACATACGACTCACCTGCATCCTTATTCTGTAATGTGTGCATGACTTCTGGGCTTTCGACCGAGTCAAATGCTTTCTCAAATGGATTGAAAGTACTTTGCGCTGAACAGTGCGTGTCAACCACATTTGTTCTGTTATCGCTTCCTTCATTCGCAATGCCACAACTATCCTCATTTCTTCTTTATCTTCCTGTACTTGTCTTTTATATGCTCATTATGTATTGTCTCTGCAAATGCTGAACAATGTGAATGATACATATTGTCACAGATTAGAGCACGACAAAGTGAGCAGAGGTGCGGCACGGAGCGCTCACGCTAGGGCTCACCGCCATTAAATCGTGCTATAGCCATCTGTTGTGTAATCCTGCCCTGATGAGCTTGCCGTCACGTAATATTTGGTGTGAGGTGCGGTGTGATCATCGCCGTGTTGGTCCTGGAATTTCGGCGTGCTGCGTCTGCCGTGGTCGTCGGCCTTGTGTTCCAGGTCCAAAGCGCCCAGCGGCGCCCCAGCACGCCTGAGCAGACCCGACCTCGCCGTTCTCCCCATCCCCGTCCCCCGCCCCTACCACAAGGCACGATGAACTGATCCTACTGACTAGACCCTAAGTGGCCCAACCGATTCGAGACATGTGAGCACACAGCCGCGAGTCCATGCTGTTTTGTGCTCCCATTGTTCTCGGCCGTCGGCTCAAGGTGACCTGTGTGCCGGAAGCTTTGTGAACCAGGGCTCTTCCGATCATCTCCTCATCTCTTTCATCGTAACGGCAAGCCACACATCTCTTCTGTGTTCATGTCTCCTGTCACGCCCATCGTCACGTCTTACGTTTCATCGTCACTGCCACTCTTCTAGTTCGAGCAATTGGGACGATCGCTTGGTGGCCTCGGGTAGGGTCACGGATTAGAAGATGACGAAGGGAGCAGTGTCGTGGCACGGAGCTCTCACGCTATGGCCCACCGCCATTAAATCGCGTGATAGCCATCTGTCATGCAGTCCTGTCTTCATCGGCTTGCATCATGTAACAATATTTTATTGTGTGTCGCTGGTACACTGGGTTTTTACCTATCATCTAAGAGGCGCCAGACTACGCAACAGTGGCCCGCCTATTTGAGGATTCTTCGGTCGCAACTGCTTGAATCACGGGTGCCGACTCCTCCAAATCTTGTAAATTAAAAAAATAAAATCGCTTTAGCTAAGCTTTAAGCGTGACTACAGCCTTGAGTGCTTTAGGATAAGGCGAAGTTCATGCCGAAGGTGTCTAGTACCGATTGGCTCGAAAACAATATGAGCAAACAGGACGATCCTCAACATGTATTGCCGGCGGAGAGTACTGGTCGCTTGCAACGTCTTTGACACGCCGTTACGTAAGTGGCGCATAAGCGAATGCCAAGAACGCGCCGCGGGAACACCGGGCCTATGTTGCAGTTCCGTTGCACCCCTACCCTAACCCCAAAGTCATGCGCTGCCGATCACTTTATTTCATGTTGAGGTTGTTGCAGGCTACGGGTGGGGTTAGCCTTGCGGATTCTGCCGACCATGGCTCTAACGTAGCGACTCTTAAATGCTGACTAAGGTCTTCAAATTAGGCACATACCTGACACCTGACTGATTGACATAGCTATAAACATAGTCACATATACGAGTCAATAGTCAACTCCTGCTGTCACCGTCAGGAGTCCAAATCCGGGTCCTGGAGGAACTCAAAAAGAATGCCTCCTTTCTACATGACTGTTTTCCACCTGGGTAGACAATCTCCTGACGGGAACTGTGAGGCACTCTACTCGTAACCCTGCGTGGATGGATAAGACGGGTCTGGCATCGTCTCCGCTGTGTTCCGCATGTGTGTGTGTGCGGTGATATAGAACATTATTTTATGCGTTGTCCGGTGTGCAACGCGGTAAGGTGTGCGTTGTTCACTTTATTTGGGTTCTGGTGCATGCGTACACCTGTTTTATCCAGCGATATTACTTTTCACCGTTTCGGTAAAAAGTTGTCCTTACTTCATTCCTTACTTCTCTGTTCTTATTGCCACTTATACTTTTATTTTTCTGCCTGCATTCCGTTCCAGTCTGTGCAAAAGGTCAAGTGGCCACGATATGCCCGCCGGACGGTAGCCTCAACGAGAACATGTGCCCCGGTTCCATCATCACGGGTTGCGTGAGGGACAGTCTAACGTGCCTCTGCCCTCCTGGAACATGGAGGCTGCTCAACCATCGCTGCGGACCGAGAAAACACTGCTGAGAGGGGCGGCGACCGCCTGCCTTGCGTCCGCAGGGATCAGATTATTGCCCAATTAAACGGCTCCCGGGATTGGGTTCGATGCGAGATACAGCGGTGGTTCGTTTGAATCAAGCCTGTCTGGCAACATTCAGCGACTAAAAGAAAAAGGACGCCGAACTGGTTTCGTGCCCATGAGCTCACTAAGAGAAATGTGCTAGCTTAAAACAAGTGCAAATTGTGTAGATGCTGCAACATATATACGAAAATAAACCTCTCCGACAGTTCTTGAAAACAATGGGCGTGCCACGCAGCTGACTACAGCCATCTCCAGCGGGCGGCGATGGAGAACGCATGGATGTCAGAAGGAACTTCACGTATGGACGTTTAGTGTCCTACTAACGGCTCTGCCGATTTTTGTAGGAACGCCTGAATTTGAGCAGCGCGGCCGTCGTACAATTCTCCTTTATTATATCTTTCGCGCGTTTTTTTGCAGTATTTAAAACGGTCAGTCATCAAAAAACAGTTGTGTCAAAGCCTGCCCGATGATAAAGTAGTTCAAATCCCCTGCCTTCTGCATTAGCCTGCGGGAACCTCCGTATAGCTTTAGCGCTTAACCTGTCCACGGTCGTATCAGCGCCTCTTTCCCAGTTCAGTTATTCTCACTTAAGGTTCAACAACTGATACTTGCATCCGCCACACTGGCTCTGTGGCTGTGACGTAAGGCTGCTGAAGAGCTCGAGCTAGAGGGTTCGAAACCGCTCACGTTCCGGTGGAGACGAAATGCAAAACCTTCCGAGTACTAAGATATCCCGCACGTTAAAGAACGCCGGGGTATCTTGTTGCCAACAACTTTCATTTGCCGTCTAAAAAGCCATTAAGAATTAACGCTCTGGTTGTCCAGGGTATCACTACGTACACGAGCGTAACAAACGAGTAGACACGGATGATGGACGAGGATTAGAGAGCTAAAGCGGCATAAGGCAAAGCTGGCCAGCAAACGATCGCCCAAAGAGCAAGCAAACGTGGAGAGACCGAATCCAACGGGTGATCCGAGGGAATACGCGAATGCGGGAAAGCTGCCGCATCCGCCAGACAAAGAATGACGCGAGCATCCGTGGCACGTGCCGAACGAAGGTCCTGGCCGCACGAGCGGGAGCGCCTCCGTGAGTGGACCGTTCCGTGCGACGTCCGCGCACGGCCGGCAGAGCAGACTGCTGGGCGACTGCGGCGTGCGTCGCCACAATGAGCCATCAGGCACGCCGTTGAAGATCGTTGGGGAGGGGGAGGGGCAGGCGCCTCCTTGCACAGCGCGTTTCCTCACAGTTGCGTGCAGAGAGCGACTGACCGAGGGCTCCGTGACCGGTGGTCAGTCGGAAGGACGAAGACCGCTTCCACGGCGCCCCCTGTCACTTCACTGCAAACGCCTCCGTTTCACCGGTTGGTGTTCGTGGACGATGTTTGCCTCGCGTTCTTCAAGCAAGGCGTCGGCGGTGAGACGTGAGCCGTAAATTACAAGGATATAAAACTCCTGAGTACGGAGTTATCTCCTTGGGGCGTAGATGACGTCACGATTCTTCTACGCCCTCGGAGTGCGCTGACTAGTTAGTAGACACTGGAGCTGGCGCGAGTGCTATGCGCTACTGCACTGAGCGCCTTATTTATAGTAACAGAGTGCCCTGGTCATTGTGCAGTCAATCCCTTTTCCATATCTTGAACCTGCATAGTTTTCACTAATAACTCTTGTCCGAAGTCAGTTCATAATAATGTTACACACGTCAGAAACAAACATCCCGCTTTAATGTAATCCATCTTAAAGTAACTTTAGCAAACAACATTTTAAAAAATTTTGCCCCAGTTCATTTCCAAACATTGCAAAACATATGATCAAATTTTCAGATAAACTAAAATTTTATAAAACATTTTGTCGCTTTGCTCTCCGACTCAAAGTTGGCGTTGTGCATCGAGAAGCTGTCCATCGAGAAAGCAGCTCGAGCACGCCTGCCAGCCGATTTTGAAATGACGCTTCCTGCAAGTCTTGCACGCATCCTCCGAACGTTTCGAGTGTTCCAGTGAAATTCCTACAACACTGACTACACCGCCGCCATGAGCGCCTAACCGCGGTCCGCCACAGGCTGACGAAATTCAACTCCATCACTGCGGCGCGCTCTCCAAAAGGACGGCAGCAGGCGAGCTCCTCGAGGGTCAAGTGCGGCGACCAAGTGATACAGGCATTTCATTCAGTTCGCCTTCGAGGCAGATGCCGGCGTTCCGCAGCGGACCGCGGCGGCGCTGCCACGCGCACTGCACGCAACACTAGGGACGGAGTAGGTCGGCCGCGAGGAGGCCAACCAGGCCAAGAGCGGTTTTCTCCTCGCTTTTACACTGCGAGGAGGGGGACCCTACTTAAAGGCGGACAGGGCCACTGGGACGCCTCATTTTCGGTGCTTCCCCTCCGCGGCCGGCCCGGACGAACGCTTTCGTGTGCCATCCCATGTGCCGTGGGCTAGTAGTGCCTGCAGCCCTCGACCGATTCGCCCGCCACTCGTGTGCGTTGTCGACTGTGCGTCCCGTTGGGAAAGCCCCGTGAAAGACCTGACCATCGCGTGGTTTGTTTTCGCCCACGTCGAGGCTCTTCGGAAAGCGGCCGTCCCGTCTACGAAAGGTGAGCACTGGCGGCCAGGCTGCCGGCAGCCCTGGGGTCCGTGGGAGTGAGGCCTTCCCCATGCACCGATTTTGCCCTTGACCTTTTGAGCAGCCCCGTCCATGACCGGGCAGAGGGCACGGAACCCTATGTGATGCCTCAGGCACCGCTTTCATGGCATTTAGCGCCTAAAGCCGAATCCTATCGACGTCCTTGCCAGTGGTTACTCGAGGATGCGTGACTGCTAGCCGGTACAGCGTTGTCCTTAAGTACTTCAACTCTCTACCTATGCACGGCTTTTTACCTTGACCTTTAGCACATGTGATGGCTATGCGCCTAGTTAGTATGCCAAAAGCCAGTGGTTACAAGCAAGCCTTCGACACTGGAACTTTATGTGGTGGATGCATGATACATCTTTGGTCGAAATTTTTTTGGCCACAGAGTTTGCTTTTGAGCCGTGTAGTAGGGAAGCTCTGGCACGCCTTCCAGGGGGGGAGGGGGGGGAATAGTTTTTGCTTTTACTTTTTAAGACATTTTGGTTTATTCTAAATGTCATAGGAGCTTTACTATGCGCCTCAAGTCCAAATCATGTCCTAAAGACTCGTGACTATAGCACGACCCTTACATGTCACGCAGCACTATTGCTCCACATGAGGGCTGCTCGTGACTTATTTGAACCCCATGGGAGTAGTATGGCGTTGTGGAGCCAAGCAGCTGAATAAGAAAATAGCCGTTTAGGGACTGCAATATCCGAGAGAGGGAGATGCCAATAATAGACGCATGATAAATTATGCGACACAGCAACCTTATATCAGATAGTGGTTCCGTAGAGCAATGCTATAATTAATTATTGGTGGTCACGTTTGTTACCGGAGTTTCTACACATGTGATTATTCTTCTTTTCTCCTTGTGCACATTGCCCTGCGGCACTTCTGAATTATGGTCAAGGCTCCTGAAGGCTTTGTTTATATCTTTATGTGTTTAAAATATTGGCAGTGTACATTTGTCTTAAATGATTTCACCTCTCATTACACTGTCCTTTTCTGTGGAAAATATTCGCCACTTTCTTTTTCTTTTTGCCACAACTTTAAAGTAGATACCTGGCCCACAATTGAAGACGCTCCTTAATTTTTTCGGGCACAGGTGCAAAATTTGTACACCACTGCTTTCGAAACTTCCTATTTTTTAATGCTCCGCTCCACCTTCATACCAGTGATCCGTTATCTGGTATGTGGCAACCAAGCTCTTGAGTTCACTTCGAATATTCAAATGCGACGGCGACACCATTTTGAGCGTGTGTCTACTCTTTTGCGTTGGAATCAAGACCGGGACCACACTACGACAGCTAGGTCATTTAACGAATGGCGTGACTTGTACATCAGCTGTCATTTTCACAGTTCAAAATATGCAGCCGTGTTTTTCCTTTGTGCATCTACCTTGAATAGAGCTTAATATCTCGGGCTTGGGAAAGTATCCGTAAGTCTCTGACATCGGCGTTCAAAAACGCTTAGCACAATTTCTAGGGAAACGAAAATTTTGCGTGAAGTGCACAATATCGCAAATAATTTTATTTTTTAGAGCTTCATGTCAGAATTAGTACGTGTACAGATCTACGCATGCAACCTATTCACTACAAATACAAGGACCAGATTGAAAAGTAACTAAACTCCTCATGAATGCTTCAACAGTGCGCGCATGGCTTGGAGCCATTAACGTGCGACATTGATGTGTGCGGTGAGATCACGCCGTATCTCTGATAGGCACTTAAGTTGATTCATTTTATTCAGCTTGATACGGCATAAGATTTTGTCGCTACGCTCTAATGACGTCTCTGACTTCCACTTGACCTTGAAGCCTACGCGGCCACTCCTCGCCACATGCTTCTCAGATAGAGCCTGGCTTTGGGGCCTTAGGCTAGTCGTGTTAGAGTATTGCAATTGATTGAACGCGTTCAATATACCGAACTTGTTCGCTCTCTCCCAAAGCTGAAAACGCCGAAATAGCCGCTTACTAGGCTATGCGTAGTTTGGTAACTGATGTCTCTCTTTCAACTTTATATCCCATTTTTCCTTTTCCCAAAGTAGGGCAGTCGAAAGGTGATATTCTTAACCCCTCATCCTTTCCATTTCTATTATTACTCGCTCTCTCACATTAAGAATTAGGAAGCACAGGAAGTGACGTGACTGAAATTTTCAGGCCGAAAGAAAACCACTGTACCTATAGGGAAGCGCGCTGAAATTATGTCATGCCCTTCATCACATAAATAAGCCATGAATGCCACGAATGCAAAAACGTTAATATGCTCGGGAAGATATCACTATCATTTCCAAAAAAAAACTTTTGCGTGCGACCCTCGCCTCTTGTAGGAGCAGGCAATGGCCCGAATTATGAATGAAATCATACTCCACCTAGTCATAATGTCAAGCGCTGCATCGTAGGATAAACGAAAAATTTGCCGAAAAAATAAGAAGCTGCGTACGACGCCGATGCCATTCAGAGATGAAGCAGTTCCTGACACGGAGGCTATAGCCGAAATAACAAATGACGTCAGCTGTTCGCAAGGTTCCCGCTACAGATTTTTAGACCATGCCAGGACATTCCTCAATGGGATAAAGTTTAACAAAACTTCTGTTTGGGCTAGATGGTGCATAGCTTATTTTGAAACGAATTCAAGCGCACAACAACACGCACACAAGAGAGGAAAGACACAGGACAGGCGCTACCAACGATGAAAGAAACACAAGTGTTGACGTGATTAGACGAAGGGGACGAAGTACATACAAAAGAGCCCTCATATTTCGATAGATAATTTAACAAAACTTCTGTTTGGGCTAGATGGTGCATAGCTTATTTTGAAACGAATTCAAGCGCACAACAACACGCACACAAGAGAGGAAAGACACAGGACAGGCGCTACCAACGATGAAAGAAACACAAGTGTTGACGTGATTAGACGAAGGGGACGAAGTACATACAAAAGAGCCCTCATATTTCGATAGATAATTTAACAAAACTTCTGTTTGGGCTAGATGGTGCATAGCTTATTTTGAAACGAATTCAAGCGCACAACAACACAACAACGTCGGGATAAAGTTGCCGACGGCTTAGCAGTGTGTGCGTAACCAAAAATTTCCTTGTGAACCTGCTCCCCAAAACCCATGTCAGTCACGTGATCGTAAGCTAGAAGAGATACGTAGACAGGAGTGCGGTCTGTCATTAAAATGTCCAGTGTAATATGGTAAAAAGTATCCAGTTGGAACTAAGAGCGGTCACACTCCATAAAACGAGGGGTGTGGGTTAGGTTCTAACCCACTCTTGTCTCATCTCAAACATCGAGGGGCCCGCCAATAAGCCTGGGACCTTTCTCGAGAACAATCTCGAGAACAATTTTCCGTCCGTCTTGCTAAGCATATAAAGCAATAAAGTATATAAAGGGAATCTTTTATTACCTGCCACTTTTCACCAGTATTTTGTAACTGTACTTTGTTAACACTCTTTTATTGTTTCTACTGTATTGACTGCATCTTGTTCCGGCTGGTCTGTGTATGCCACAAGTTTGATGTGTCTAGTCCTATCTTGGTCCAGGTTGGACCGATGTATGTACAAATAAATAAATAAATAAATAAATAAATAAATAAATAAGCCTGACTTCATCAGAAAACGCTGCTAACTAAGCACTTCAGACGGCAAATTCATTGCGAGTTAAAAAAAAAATAGAGAAAACTGGCTGTAAAGTCGACGGCCTCAGAGCGGCGCCGACTGTGCCGGGTGAGCGCTTGACACGTCTCTCCCGGCAGACGCGCGAAACCTCCTCCCCATTAGCGAGCGACTGCCGACGCCGATGTCCCCGTTCCGATGGGGCGCCGACTGGTGATGAATTGGCGGGGTGTGTCGTCGCGTCGCTCTTTAGCGCCCTGGGGGACCGCTTATTGAGTGATCGCTGCGCAAGTCGCCTCAACAGTGAATGAAGACCTCAGCGCTGTGCGGAGCGATTGACTACGTTGCAGGGAAACTTTGGGCATGATCTCCGCCGACAAAAGACAAACAATGGAAGGTGTTCGACAAAATGAAAGTCTCGAACTTCATCTCCGGGGTCAGGACCACGATGCTGTAACCCTGTCAGTGCAAGCGAGTGCGACCTTTAGCAGTTTTGCTAGTGCAGCATGTCTGTGCTTTCTAACTCCCTGATCGTGTCACTTTGCAGTTAACATCGGTTAACGGTTGCCTGACAATGTACTGTCTTTGCCAAAGTAATAGAGTTCGTTTTTTAGCAGTGTTAGTGGAACACTTATGGCACCACTTAAGTTCTATGTATGTTTAAGGTAAGCAGAACCTTCGCCCTCAGCTTTCAAGATCTTTTGGTCCTTAGGAGTCCCGTACGGGGCCCGCTATACGGCAAAGACGGTACCTTCAGTTTGCAAGCAGCAAATGGCCAACAGGATGTTTTAATGTTCGTATATTTTAGTTCTGTTCTTTTCTTTTGTCTTATTACTTAGTTACCACATGCAATGCATTCTCTTTTGACGCAGCTTTCACCAGTGTTGGTCGTTCAACGCTGAATCTGTGCAGCTTTCCCGCCATATTGCCGCAGTTCAGCTTTGTCTATGAGTGTTCAGTTTATGTCTTTGAGTGTTGCAGTGACGAATGTTTTGTGTGCGGCAAGCTGCGCATCGGTTCTCGTGCATCAGCTTCGTGCAACGGCGGACGCTCTGCAGAGTGAGCCCTTTATGACCGCAGGAGGTTTAATGATCTTTAAATTAGGTGCACTCAAGGGAGGAGTGGCGTGTGGTACAGGTGTTTTAACAGCACAAACTGTCCCCAATATTTATGATACGTACCGCACACAGCGCTTTCGTCAAATCAGTCGAGGTTATTGCGCTTCTAATAGCATTCGTGCCGCAGGCATCGTCGAGCAAAGTTGCCGATGCGCTGCAAATTTGCAAACCACATGTTCATCTTTTCAATCCGACAGAGGGGCTAGAACTGTTTATGAATTTGGGAAAAAAAAAAGATTTCTATGTCTGCTTAATGGGCCGCAGTTCTTGTTACTGCGTTGAGAGGAACTTTTGACATCGTGGACAGAGGCTTCTTGTTCTGTGCGGAAGTACTGTGACCAGTGCAGCCAGACTTGTAGCAGTTGTTGCTTAATTTTCCAACAGGGTAGGAAACAGGGGTCACCCACATATGTTTGGTTTAGTTTAGTTTATGGTGTAGTTTATGGGGTTTAACGTCCCAAAGCGACTCAGGCTATGAGAGACGCCGTAGTGGAGGGCTCCGGAAATTTTGACCACCTGGGGTTCTTCAATGTGCATTGACATCGCACAGTACACGGGCCTCTAGAATTTCGCCTCCATCGAAATTCGACCACCGCGGCCGGGATCGAACCCGCGTCTTTCGGGTCAGCAGCCACCACGGCGGCGTACAGCGATTTCGGTCATCCAAAGTAACAGAAAGGTTCTCACCATCGGTCACATATGTGGCAGGATGGAACGTGGCGTCGATCAGCGACATGCTGTCCAGAAGCTTTCCATCGCAGAATTTCTGCCCTGAAGACATGTGACGGGAGCACGGTCGAGAAGTACTATTTCTTCTGAGCAGATAGACGAGAGGAAAGAGGGAAATAAATATTTTTCATGTACATGACGAGTTTAGTAGACCACTGTACAATATTTTGAACAAAACATGCGACAAAGAAATTTCTCCACCACTGCCATCAATGGAAGACAAGAAACGTCACTTAGTAAGGAATATTGCATCCGTGAATCGCAACCGTCCTTAATGAAGAAAATGTTCCTCCATGTTCTACTTCATGAATAAGCAGCTCACTTCATTCATAAAGACTCGCCGCGGCTTGATGATCATGAAGGTAAGCTGCCTAGCCCAAGCTCGCGGTGTAGATAGTGCCGTTTTTTTTTTAAGCCCCACGTGACCTATACAGTTCATTCACTTCAAAGCCATCATTCGGTTGATGAAATCAAAACCGAAGCGCCATGAGAGAAAAACTCTTAGGTGATCCTCGGTGTAACGCTTGAATGCGTCAGGTTTTTCTGTTGCTGCTCATAGTGTTGTAGCTAATGTTCGTATATGCGGGATTTTTCACTCTCTACTTGATACATTATCCACCTATCCTAATATATTATATGCATCTCACTAATGCGTTTAGATAGTCGAGTTGGTAAGTTCCTAAATTGTCTATCTATACTAGCGAACTTTCACATACTACGCATGCACGCACGCACGCGCACAAACACACACACACACACACAAACACGCTCGCGCGCACATGCACATAGGCCTAGTGTTTAGTAGTGTTTGTGCGTGTGGGCAGTGTCAGAAAGCTTAAAAGATGAATAATTTAGGAAGTTTTGTCCATCATTACAGAGAATAAAGCATGCAACTAAAATGAGGTGTCTATAGCCCTTTAAGCGAAAGGGACGCTTTGGCACATCACTGCTACGCCCTAAAGTGAGAGCAAAACTGGAGAGAAGCACCAAAGAAGGGCTCTGCAGTAGAGTAAGAGAGGTTAGACAGAAGTGTCACTGACAGGCTTTTGTCCTAAGGACGCGAACCCATCAGCGTTCGGTGCGTTTATCTGCTACTACATGATACCTTCTTCAGCCCACGTGCATACGTGGCCTGAAGAAGGTGAGTTTATAATCCGTGGCTTTGTTGCCAATCAGTTTTTTAGAAAAAAAAAAACGTTATACTTCAGCCGCTTAAATCCGATCGGAAATCGCGAGGAGGTTATCATGTTCCATATGGATTATCACTCCTGGAACAGTACATTAAACACAGAATTGAGAGCAATCCCTCGTGGTAGTTGTTTTTACAAATTAATATTATATTAGCGCCGGCTTAGTGAACGCCAAATTTCTCGTGCTTGACTTTGAGATTACATGTAATTCGAGCTAAAGTACGTGCTGCCCGGTACTTGTATTTCAACACATATGTGACAAAAAGGTGTCGCTACCTCTTTAGGAGTGTTTGAGGGCGCATCGCATAATAGAACGTTATATAGCTCTCAGAAGAAATGTAACACCGGCGATTCCTAAATGCCCTAAAGGTGGCCCAGGACTTCAAATATATGCGTTCATTTACGCCGTAAAACGACACTTTCGCTCAGACTTCGCGCGTTGCATGACGGCTGCTCTTCCGGCCCAATACAGTTGTCATTCGTGACGCCAGTTATTAATTCTGGTACCGCATCCGCCGAAGACAGTAATGCCTAAAAGCTGGCTTTCCAGGCATGCTCTTACGCTCATCGTTAAAACCCATCCGGGGGCGGAAAAAGTAAAAAATAAAAGCCCCACGCGGACGCTTGCGAAATAAGCTGCACTACTCCGTGTTAAAAGCGAAAGGCGGTTCCCGCTGCTTACAGACAAATTCTTTGTCGCACGCGCTCAGCCACTGCATCCGAAGGGGAATTTTTTAATGGCTGATCAAACGCGTCCTCGTGTTTGCTCTGCTTCTCTGTGAAGAATTTATCTTAATGAGCGCGTCGACATATCACTGGAAAAATTATAGTGCAACCATCTTATCGCGCATGGCGTAACTACTCATGTACAAAACCCCGAAAGGAAGGTATTGAACGGCTTTCTTACCACTGATTAAGCAAGGCACCAGTCTGACGCAACTGTTCTCCTTTTACGTTGCGTCAAGTGCAGATGACAGTTAAAAGAACGCGTTTTTTTGTTGGTTGACGCATGAACTGATGTTTCACCGAATATAAGCACTGATGGGTGTGTAGGCGCAACAAAGCCTTGCAGTATAGCACGGGTTATACCTATCATGTAGTGTAGAAGAGGTGACATCTATTTGGTGATGTTCTTTGAAGAATATAGAATTTTTGAAATATTTAGTGCGGCAGGAATATCCCTTTTATCTGCGATGTTACGTGATTCATCTTCCAAAGGTTTTCTACCACAGAGTACACTCGACTACTACCGGTCGAGAGTGATCGTTAGCGCGGCCATCTCAGACGGTTTCTTTTTATTATACTGCCGAAGTGCAAGTGTGATGGCGTCTGAATGACCCTGGATTTACGAACGGCTACCATTTACGATGTAGTAAAAGTTCGCTGTCACTCTCACAGTTTGAGATAACACGTGAGAAACCGTCCTGTAGAAGCCATTTGCACTTAACTGCAATGAAAGTGGAAGCACAAGTTCATATCACTTCTTGAATCGCTTCTCGG
This sequence comes from Amblyomma mixtum, assembly GCF_055824585.1. Taxonomy (NCBI): domain Eukaryota; kingdom Metazoa; phylum Arthropoda; class Arachnida; order Ixodida; family Ixodidae; genus Amblyomma; species Amblyomma mixtum. Next base: position 197,486,951 of record NC_143012.1, on the reverse strand, counting down.
GGCAGTATCCATCCTGGTTTTGTTTTTTTGTTTTTTCCCCCAAGTTCAGGGTAGCTACTAACTTTCGTTCGGGCGCCTGGAATTTTTCTCTCAGTTTAACAGGCACGTAGCCAGAAACTTTTTCGGGAGGGGCCAAAGGTAACTTTATGTATTGAACGTGGAGGGGGGGGGGGGGGGGGGGAATACATGCCAAGGGCAATGCCGTAGAAACTAAGGGCGGAGGTTAAGGTCGACTTCGGATGTCGATCCTCCTCTTTCTTTGGATACGTGCCTGCAGTCAATTCAGGCACCGTGAGAAGGAAAACCTTCTGCCCCTCACTCACTTTCCCAAAATTTTTGCAGCTACTTAACATTGCTTCTGCACTGCAAGTAGTATTCTTTATCAAAATAGTACTTATGTGTTATTTTGATAATAGTACATCGCCCTAAGATTCAAGGAAACGTGCGGCTACAGCAGAATGCCGGAGATTAGATGCGCTTTCATGTTTTTTGTGAGGTGATGATGTCTGCACTATCATCTCATCAGAGTGCGCTTGTTGTGACTGTTACGTGCGAACAAATTTTACGAAAGGAACCAGGGCAGAAACAAGTTCTACCACTGCGCTCTTCTAGTGGCACAAACTCTGCCACTCTGCGCACTGTAACGGCGCAAACCCGAAACTCCACGCCTCCTCGCTGTTCGGCGTTCACGCTTTGGAATCTCCTGCGTCTAAGTTGGTCATCCAGATGGAGTACCTTCTGCGGAATTCGTGGTCGAGTGTGCTACGTGAGCGTGCTTTTTGAAAAATGTGGTGATGGGTTTTACCACTTCAGCGATTTCAAAAGCCGCGCCTCTAGCCATGCTTCACTGAAGACTGCATGCTAGAAGCGTGTGAAAGCGTTTCATGTGAAATGCGTAGAAATTTTCTTTTGAACTCAAGGTGAATGAGGGGTTCACAAACAGCACACAAATAAATCTGAAATCCCAGTGGCGTACTTAAGTCACACCGCGTGTCACAGTAACCATCGAGTGTTCAGTAGAAAGGAAAGTTACACTGAACAGAAAAGTGCCCAGGCAGCTTCTTAAGCGAATCGCGAAGCGCGAAATGTGCGGTCGCTCCCGGTTTGTCACCTAACACCTAATGTTTTATCAGGTAGCCCACGACCCTTCCTCGGCCGGAACCGCATTACACCGTCCGTCCCTTGGATGGAGTAACCGCTAAGCGTTGCAGTTTCCTCGAAGTTCGTTAAACCGGGTTCCAGGAGAAGGCAACCATTGTCAGAGAAGTCAGAAAGACAGGCGGGCGGATCAGATTAGGATGATTGCGGGGATACGATGGCCGCAGCTGGCGTATGATAAGGTAAATTGGAGACGAATGGGCGAGGCACGGTCGGGAAGTTGATGGAAATAACGATAAGTCGTTATAAATATTTGTTCCAAATTTTACCGCATTTACAGCAGTCTAATCCAACCAGTATCTGAATCTGCTCACATTAACACATTTTTTTTTGACGTATTAAGAGTTTTCGCACTTCGAGGCGGAGAAGTGTATCTGAATTCCCGTACTCTATTACTGGCGCAGTCATAAAGAAGTCTGTTAAAAATTTCCGACCCTGCCCGTTCGGTGCCAGTGAAGTAACAGAGAATGCGGAAGGAATTTTAGTTGTTTTTTTTTTCTCCCTGTAGATGTAGCGAAGCACAGCCAGAAAGGCAACACGAAGGACGCAGTAACACTCGGAAGGAGCAAAAATAGTGGATGCGGCGTTCTAGATCCTAAGGGACAGAAAGAATGTTCCATTAACCTCCGACATTCCTATGAGCACGTGGGATGGTGGCGTAGAGATGGGGTTTATAAACACTTCGCAGCAGAAAACACAATCGCAGCGCTCCTCCGCACACAGTCCACCGCCACATTCCACTCGTTCCCGCAAACAAAAGGGGCGCCACGGAATTAATTACCGAGCAGCGTTCCCGAGTTAGCGCGACACGTAAGCGTTCGCTCGCAAACGCTGCTCAACTCGCTCGGGCCTACCGCACGGTGCGGCGGCAGTGACCGACATCCGCGGTCGGCAGAAAGAGAGTGAGGGAACAGCGTGCCGCCGTACGAACTCTCGGCACGATCTCCACTAACGCGATTATGGGTCACGCGCGGCCTCCCTGCGGCCAGCGCGCTCGGCCGCGCGGCACGGATCCCATGGCGGCCACTACTACTACGACGACAACGAAGACTACCGCGGTTGGGGAGACGCCCCCCCTCGCCAGCACTTCTTCCCGCCGGGACGACCGAACCTCCTCCTATTCTTTCTCGTCCGGCCGTGTGGTAAGCGGATATCTCGGCGGCATTGTTACGCCATGTTCGGCACAGGCCCTGGCCGCCAACACGGAGGAAAAATGGAGCCGCCGCAAAAGGAGGAAAAGCGAGAAATAAGCCTCCTTTTCTTCGCAGTCGTTATCCGCTCGTCCACGCGGCTAGCTCTGGCATCAAATTGAGGGGCCGTTCGGAAGCGGTGTTCTTATATGGTGGCCTCTTTTTGATTGATGACTTTATCTGCGTATGAGTTCGAAGTGGCGTTACCCCTTTCGTACTTTTCGTAAACTATATTTGATGAAAAAGGGAGGCTTTTTATAAAGAGGTGGTTCATATAAGGAAGGTTAATCGGGGTGTAATAACTCGCTTTCTTATGGCGCGGGCACACTCAGGTGACAGAAACGGCCATGGAACTTGTTCTCCGTCTCTGAAGAAAGAAAAATACAGCGGGACTTACGCTTAGCTAACCAAACAGTTCAAAGACACTAGGCATGACCTAAAATACATCGCTTATGAAACATTACGTCGAATTAATTTACACTCTTGCACCACATTCTTGGGCATAGTACGCAATTGGCACCTTGCCAACGAAATCGAGGCGAAATGAACGTATACATAGATTGAAGACAAATTTGGATTGCATCTGTGTATTTTATTTGAGTGCCTACTGCTCGAACCAAATGTGTAGAAATATTGCGCTAGTTATTGAACATAACCTCAACAGGAAATGCATAACTGCATACCTTCTCCACCTTGAGGATCAGCGCAGCGGCTGGCCTGGAACAATTTTAGCCGTGGTTTCTTATCGACCAATAAGAACAGTGATCTGCTATTTATTTCGAAACTGTATACAATAACTCCGTACGTTTTGTGGATAATTTTAGATGTGCTGAAACGAAAATCTCTTGGCGGGACGTCCTAATGTAACTGTACAGAAGAAATGTGACACAGTGCAAGTCGATAGAAACCATGTATTAATTCGATTACTAATAGCAGTAGTATTTTCGGGGGTAGTGCAGTTGAAAATGAAGACAGAAAGTTTTTTTATCTGAAAGCCAAATTTTTTCGGAACTTGCCGACAAATTTGTCGTAACACTGCGATACCTCCAGTATGGAAGATTGTCCTGCAGTCACGGCTAAACTATCTCTTTCTTGCTACATCAACTAACTACAGTACAATTCTTATTGCGGTTGGACCCTAAAGCGGAAAACAAAGTATTCTGTCGCGAAAACAAATATTTTCTCGTTGTACAATAAGTCCATGAAGCGATCGTCATGCACAGACGTTAAATCGTAGACAAACATTGAACAATACGTACAGAATCTATACACGCTATAAGACACCAACCTCTTTGGAACCAGTGTCATTAACAGATTTTGAAGGTTCTAATCCTTGTTTCTGTTAGACGTAATTCAGTTTACATCTGGCTAAAACTCTACTCCTCGTAAAGAAAGCCCTAGAGGAAGAAATAAAATCACAGTTAGGGCTACGAGTTGCTGTCATTCGCAAGGTCCTCGCGATGGACTTCATACTCACTGCTGTTAACAGCACGTTGAGCAAAAAATAAAAACTTTTTCTTTATCCTCCTCGCTTTGAGCGAGAAATCGAAGACGGAGAAGATAGCCATTGCGCTGTATTAAAGAAGGTCGTTCAAGTTAAAAGGCGCCTGCAGCAGAGACTATTACGCGGAATTTGCTCACCGGTATGAACAAGATAAAACTTCAGTGGAGCTTAAAGGAGCACTGAAGAGGAATCTGACCTCGTCTTTTTACAGTGGGAACTCGATCTACACGTTCCCAGCATTCTTAGAAACTTCGAATTATTGTCCTGTGCGGCCAATTTCCGTAATTTAAATCGGATTAAATGTCCCGGCTACAGCCTTTTTTTTTTTAACTCAACCGCAGATGGTAGGAGGAGTCAGCCAACCTTTCAACCAGTCCCGTGGCTGCTTGCCGCTCTGCCATCGGCGGAGTGATACGCAGAGATCGGCGAAAGCAGAGAGTCCACGCATGTTTTTATTTTTCGTGGACCAAATTTGCGGCTATGTAGCCTTTGACTGGATCTATTTCTTCACGGAAACCTAAAAAAAAAAAAAGCGAAAGCGAAGCTGCCACGCGACGGCCTGAAAGGCACTCCACGCGTTAGATGACTCTTCCTACCGTCTGCGGCGCGTTAAAAAAAAAAAAGGCGTGAGCCGGGACGTTTAATCCGATTTAAATTATGGAAATCGGCCACACAGGACAATGATTCGCAGTTTCTAAGAATGCTTGGGACGTGTCGATCGAGTTCCCGCGGTAGGTAAAAAGACGAGTTCAGCTTCCTCTTCAGTGGAGCTTAAACATATTGCTACCTTGGGAGCATTCCAGTACATCCCAGGTTCTGTTCTGATCGCTTTTCATTGACATAAGTAAGTCGCAACGTTCTGAGATCGCGGAGCCTTATGGGGGCGACCCGTCTATCGCGGCACATCCAGTTTCTCCCGGCGCGCCCGTATTCGGCGCGCCAAAGCGCTCCATTGAGGAACCGGTACACGCACATAGGACAATGGCAGACGCACCGCAAACGCCCATTCACCCATTTCTGCTCGGAGGGCGCATAGCTGCCGCCGTCTCTTGGCCCCAAGGGGTCAGCGTCGTGTCCCGAGGGGTCACCCCGCACAGCTGTGCCGGGCCGTGAAGCGTTCCTTCAACCCTCCTCTCCACTCGGCCGCCTGCGGAGATGAAAGAAGTGCAGAGGGAGGGGAAATGTGGCAGCTCTTAACGCAGGGAACACGCGTTCGGTAGGTCGCGCGGCAAAAGGAATAAGCGGAGAACGTCGCCGGGAGTTTTGCCGTTGCTTGCGACGACGCTGGGATGCGGTGAGCAGGCGGAGACGGGCTGGCGAGGCATTTTACGACCGCTCTCCCACGCCGCGAACGCAAGAAGGCGCGACGAAAAGCGCGCGTGAAGTAGTAAATAAGCTTGGGAGACACAATGGGCTCCCCCTTCCTAACTTGACAAACGAATGTATATATGCCGTTCCGTTCTCCCTTCTCTCTCTCTCTCTCTAAAACCTATTCGCTTCGCGTCTGAGGGCGAACGGCGCAACGTATGACGTAGGAATGTGTGTAAGTGGGGCGTGGCGGCCATGCATACGCACGCGGCCAAAATTGTCCTTGCAGCGGAGGCAGAGGCGAGTAAACGGCACGTCAGACGTAACCTTAAGTTCTGAGACTGAGCAAGGAGGATTTATACTCCCTCTTCGTCCTTGTAATGTTGGCCAAAAATAAGGTCGATTTGGGTCATTACAGACATCCCGAGAAACAAATAATGTCCGAATATTCCTTCAGGTACAGCGTCTTTAAGCGCACATCTATCACTAACTGCCGAGCACGAGCCCTTTGCCGTTTTGTTTGGCCCTAGAGAACCACGTGCAGTGCCTATGTTCACTTTTCTTTCGGGCATTTTCGTCTTCAGAGGAGCGGCATTAGAATAAATTTGAAATGAATGACAGCAATAGATTCATCATTCTCGTGCTATGTTGGCGCGACGTTTCTCATTGCGGTAGTCATTCGTGACGGTTCTGTGGCGGCGAAGAATAGTGCAGCTTCATATGGAAGTTATGTCAAGGCGGGTGCATGCAGCTGGTGGCAGTCATTTTACCACGTGCATTACGCTGTGAAGCCACAGCCCGGTGCGGTCATTTTCTTCTTTGTTACGGTCATAACCACTCCGGAAATATCGTTGCAAAGCGGATAGCACACTACAGCAAGCAGTCATGACGTTTGGGGATGATTCTTTTCATATATCAGACACGAAATAAAACATGCGCTCGATTTCAACCTTCTGTTTTTGTCGTTGAGTAGGACAATACATTCAGTGTGGTGCAAAAGGAACACAAAGGTCTAACTCAGCAGTTCTGGACCAAAGCATTTTTCAACGGGAAAGAGTTCAGGAACGCAATTTTTTTTTTTCATATTGCAACGGATATTCACAGAAGACGATGAGAAGGAAGTGCCTGACTGGTGTGCGCGCGCTATTGTTCGGTGCCTCCTGTGTTGTTCGCTCTGCGCTCCGGTTGCCCTTGCTTGTGACTAGCCTTTCGGGCAACGCAACATCTTTGGTGGAGCGTGCCGGGTATCGTTCCCAGTACCACGGAGCTCCGAAGCGGTCGTCAAACCGGTGCTACTACCATCATGGCCCCACCCAGCGAGTCGCCGACCACTTCTGCTGCTCCTTTCGTGGTCATGGCTTCGTCCCGTGACCCCGGTACATTTTCGGGAAACGACGGCACCGATGTCGACGACTGGTTAAGCCTTTACGAAAGAGTAAGCGCATATAACCGGTGGGATCAAACGTTAATGCTTGCTAACGTAATTTTCTATCTGAATGGAACGGCGAGGGTGTGGTTTGAAACCAACGAAGAAGAACTTACAAGTTGGGATATATTCAAAGAGAAATTACGAGCACTCTTCGGAAGACCTGACGATAGGCAGACCACTACGAAAAAACAGCTTGCTTCTCGTGCGCAGTCGTCGACGGAAAGTTACGTGGCCTATATACAGGATGTATTGGCACTTTGCCACAAAGTCGATGCCACCATGACCGAGTCCGACAAGGTGGGCCACGTGCTGAAAGGCATTGCTGACGATGCCTTTCATCTGCTCGTTTGCAAAGACTGCACAACTGTTGACAGCATTATCAAGGAGTGCCGTCGCTTCGAACAAGTCAAAAGCCGTCGCATTTCTCAGCAGTTTTCCCGACTTCCAAACACAGCCGCTACATCTTCTTGCCAGGACCAACGACTTCAAACTCAAGTGCCCTCAGAGTCTCCTCCTGTCACCGACACTGTGACAAGAATTGTTCGCCGTGAACTAGAAGCCCTAGCCGCTGTGGCAACATCATCGACCACACCTAATGACACACTGCCTTCCGTGTCGCTTATTCAGGCTGTCGTGCGGCAAGAACTCGCCCATCTCAACCTCCCTCCGGCTTTGTGCGCAATCGGAAACTCGTCCCCACAGCCACCACCTCCAGTCCCTTTCCGTCCCACCTATTATTCACCACGGCGTTACCGCGATCCGAATGAGTGGCGCACGCCAGACGACCGCCCAATCTGTTTTCAATGCTCTCGGGTCGGCCACATTGCCCGCCACTGCCGCAGCCCCTGGTCGTCACCCCCGCGAGACACCTCCTACTACCGTCCAAACTACACACGCCGCTTTTTACCCCGCCGCCCATTCGAGACGCCTGAGGCCGCCGATCAACCTCCACGACAGTCCTCCCGTTCGCCTTCGCCGCTAGCCCGCCGCTCACGCTCACCGCAGTCGCCTCGTGTTTCGACTGCTGCGTCCTACCGCCCCTCTCATCGGGAAAACTAAGTGATGCAGCTCCCGGAGGTGACGCTGCATCAACGACCCGGACCTCAAACCCTCTACTGACGACTCGACCCAATCTGCTAGACGTTACAGTTGACGGTGTTCCTGTGCAAGCCCTTATTGACACCGGTGCCCATATTTCCGTGATGAGTGCTGCCCTCCGCCGTCGCCTACGCAAAGTCCTTACGCCTGCAACGTCCTGTGTGCGCGTCGCGGATGGTGCCATGCCTGCTGTCGAGGGACTGTGCACCGCTCGCGTGACAATCGGTGACCACAGTACGCCGGTTCAGTTCACCGTCCTTACCACATGCGCCCATGACCTCATTCTCGGTTTAGACTTTTTGTCGGATCATTCTGCCCTCATTGACTGCTCGCAGGGTGTCCTTCACCTTGAGCTTCCCCAACTCAATCCTGACCCCATCGACTCGTCGCTCCGGTTGACCTGCCCCGACTATGCCCACCTGCCCCCTCAAGCCTTATCTTTCGTTTCCCTCACACCTTCTCGCCCTGTTCCCGATGGTGACTACATCGTTGCGCCAGTCCTTGACCTCGCACTGACCCGCAGTGTTGTCCTGCCCCATACCATCGCCACCGTCACAGCCAACAACCTGTCTCTACCTTTCTTGAACTTCGGCTTCTCCTCACAGCTGCTTCCAGCCGGCATGTGTGTCGCTACGTTGTCCCCACTCGCCCAGTGCCATGTGGCTACATTAGATGCCTCTCCTAATCGCGACCCACCAGACCCACCGCGGTCCACTCCGCTGCCCTCGGACGCATTCACGACCATGATGCCCACCGATCTCCGCCCCGCCCAAACTTCTCAGCTTCGTGACCTTCTGCAGTCCTTCTCCGACATTTTTGACGTCTACAACACCTCACTGGGCCAAACTCTCGCTGTGACGCACCGCATTGACACCGGCGATGCCCCTCCCATTCGCCGCAGGCCCTACCGTGTCTCCCACGCCGAGCGCAAGGTCATAAACAATGAGGTCTCAAAAATGCTTTCCAAGAACATAATCGAACCATCCCACAGTCCCTGGGCCTCTCCAGTGGTACTAGTGAATAAAAAGGACGGCTCATGGCGGTTTTGCATAGATTATCGACACCTCAATAAGATCACTAAAAAAGACGTCTATCCCCTGCCGCGTATTGACGACGCCCTTGACTGCCTACACGGAGCCAAATTCTTCTCCTCCATAGATCTTCGTTCCGGCTACTGGCAAATTGCCGTCGATGAGAAGGACCGTGAGAAAACCGCTTTTGTGACCCCTGATGGGCTATATCAGTTCAAAGTAATGCCTTTTGGCCTATGCAACGCGCCAGCCACATTTGAGCGCATGATGGACGCCCTTTTGCAGGGATTTAAGTGGACCACTTGTCTGTGTTATCTGGACGACGTCGTTGTATTTTCGCCTACATTTCCATCCCACCTAGAAGACCTTTCCCAGATTCTTTCCCTCTTTCGTCGTGCCGGCCTACAGCTGAACTCCTCGAAGTGCCGTTTCGCGAGACGTCAGATCACTATTTTGGGCCATATCGTTGATTTCCAGGGGGTTCACCCTGATCCCGATAAGATCCGGGCCGTGAAAGACTTTCCCCTTCCCCGATCTTGCCACGACGTCCGAAGCTTCTTGGGGCTCTGCTCGTACTTCCGTCGATTCATTCAGGGCTTCGCCGAGCTCGCCCGTCCCCTTAACGACCTATTGAAGAAAGACGCCACCTTCGTCTGGGGACCTGACCAAGAACGAGCCTTCTCCACTTTGATCGCCAAGCTGACCACCACACCAGTTTTGGCGCACTTTGATGTTGCGGCCCCCACCGAAGTCCGTACTGACGCCAGTGGCTACGGCATCGGCGCTGTGCTCTCTCAGCGACAATCCGGTCAGGACCGTGTCATCGCCTACGCCAGCCGCCTTCTTTCTGCGCCCGAGCGCAATTACTCCATAACAGAACGTGAGTGCTTAGCTCTTGTCTGGGCAGTTGGCAAATTCCGTCCTTATTTATACGGCCGCCCTTTTACGGTTAAAACCGACCACCATGCGCTATGCTGGCTCTCCTCTCTGAAGGACCCTACAGGGCGGCTTGGGAGATGGGCATTGCGTCTGCAAGAGTATGATTACACCGTGACTTACAAGTCTGGCAGGTTACACCAAGATGCCGACTGCCTCTCACGTTACCCCATTGGCCAGTGTGACTTGTTTGGCACTGCCACCGAAGCCGACCTGTTTTCTATCTCTGTCCTTGCCAACATAGGCGAAGAACAGCGCCGCGATGACGATTTGAGATCAATTATCGACCGCCTCAATTCCACTCCGTCTGATTCCTCGATGCGGCGCTTTGTGCTCTCTGACGGAATCTTGTATCGCCGCAGCCTCAATCCGGATGGCCCCAACCTTCTACTCGTTGTCCCCAAGCACCTTCGTCCTGCTATCCTTCATGAACTCCATGATCTCCCCACTGCTGGCCACTTGGGTGTATCGCGTACATACGACCGTGCGCGACGTCGCTTCTTTTGGCCCGGCCTGTTCCGCTCCGTACGCCGCCATGTTGCAGCCTGCGATGAGTGTCAGCGCCGGAAACGCCCTGCTACTCTCCCAGCTGGCACACTTCAACCTATTGACGTGCCCCCAGAACCTTTCCATCGCGTCGGCTTGGATCTTCTGGGTCCGTTTCCAGAGTCCACCTCCGGCAACAGATGGGTTGCAGTTGCCACGGACTACGCCACCCGTTATGCGTAACAATATGTTGTAAGATTTCACTATAACAATGAATATTTCCGCAGCTCTCCCGTCTACAGGCTTACATTTTTTTTTTGCTTGTAACGTTTCTGCTATCGTCAAAAATGTTCCTTATTGGTTTTAAATGGCAGTGTTGGCTGCTCGATGCGAGCAGAGAAAACATTTTAAAAGAAATATTCGCTATGCACTTAGGAAGAATGGATCAATACATTGAATATTTTCATAATAGTACCTTACAGTATTCCAATATTCAAAATTTTTTCCGATAATGCAAACAATCATATTAACGTTCGTTAGCAAGTAAGCAATAACCTGCAAGGCTTCTCAAGACTGTAAATGGTCGCATCATGCACGAATCTTTTCTCGCCATCAACTTAGTCATTTTTCATGCGTGGTCACTTTTTGCATCCCGTTTGCGCGTCATCTATCCAGGCACTTTGCATTTACGCCTACCACTTGACCTTTTCTTTCCTGATGAACACTGTCTTCTGCAAACCATTTCCTCATCGTACTGCCATAGCCGCTGACAAAAGAAAAGAAAACGCGACAAAGTAGCATAAATATACCAGTGTCTTGGCAGTAAAACCACATGGAATTTGCATAATTAGTTCAAAGTAGAAAACTGTGCGCCTGGACCACTAAATGCACGGTGAAGGGTCGTTGAACTGACCGTCCAAAAGTTGCCGGGAATGAATGTGGATGCGTTGTTGTCTCATTCCATTCCACTTCTTTTCTCCACCTCGCAGCGTCGAAGGCTACTTAAGAACGGTGCTCCGAAGATGCGCAAACACCCTAGCGGTGAGAGTGGGCGTCAACTGACGTGTTCGAGTCATTCTCAAGTCGAACTCTAACAAACCAGACGAAGCGACCACTGCTTCGCTCATTCGGAAAGGAAAGTCGTCGCATGAGGAGCGCTGCGGGAGTATATATCCTTCTGGGTGGTCGCTCGCCTCAGTGCTATATATTTAGCGCAGCGCCAGGTACAATATATATTCTTCGTTCCGCAAACACCTCGTCGTCGTCAAGTGGGTTGCACTGGTGCTACACCGAAGCTTCAGAGTAGCCGGCACTGAAGCGGGTTAGTGGGTTCCTCACATACAGCTGCTGCTCAGCCCGTTCTGCTGCTACGTTTCACGGAGCTGGTTGACTGCTGACCGCTTTGGCAGCCGCTTTGCGGTACTGCAAGAAAGGAGAAAGTTCAGCTCCTCCTTCTGCTCTGCCTCAAGGGAATCCACGCAATCGGCATTGATATTATACGTCTCACTGCGGAGTTTCCGATATAGCTTTTGCAGTCCCTTTAGGGTAGCAGTCACACGCGCAACGCAACAAATCCGATATGTTAGCGACAGAACTTCGAGTGTCTTGAAAGCAATCCGAAATCCAAACCAGTATTTTCCAGTGTTAATGGGGCATTGATGGCCCATACTTGATCACTTCGACAATACCTCTGCGAGTTCTCGAATGAAATATCATTTCAACGCAAGTAGTGTTGTGTTTCTACCCCCCCCCCCCCCCTTTAACTCCCTTTGTGTTATTTATTCACAAAGGAAAATTGGGTCACTGACCAAGTCAAGAAATGAAAAATGACGGTTCTCTTTGTGTGTTCCCGTCACACCTGTGTCCACTTCGGACCACGTGGGCCCGATCAAGCCGCTACCGTGAACAATCGCCAAGGTCGACAACCTCGCGACGACCATGGGAAGTGAGAAGCTTGGAATGCCCCTCCGAGCCTCAGCGGATTAGTGTGGCAGGGATGTCAAAGGCCATTGTCAGCCAAAACCCCAGCGAAATTCCTTGAACGGAGTGCAGCGGCGACGAAGGCAGGCGAGGCCCAGGAGCTATTGTCCGAGCAACCACCGTGAATGCGGAGGCGACCTGGCGGCGCCGTCACGCTGGCGGATAATTGAAGAATTCTGTGTCCCCGACTCGCGTTCTGGGCAATCGGCGGGGAGGCAAGTTCATTCCCCTGCTGAAAGACTTCAGGAGATTCCTTTCCCCGCGGGGCTGGATGAGTCAGCAATCTTCCCCTCTCTTCGACCCAGCTGCGACAGAGTGGACAAGCTCGCACCTGCCCAGCCGTGGGCGGTAACAAGGAGGTCCCCTTCGGTCCATCCGATTGGACAGTGCTCGTCGACCATTTTTCCTCGGATGGACCGAAGGGGACCTCCTTGTTACCGCCCACGGCTGGGCAGGTGCGAGCTTGTCCACTCTGTCGCAGCTGGGTCGAAGAGAGGGGAAGATTGCTGACTCATCCAGCCCCGCGGGGAAAGGAATCTCCTGAAGTCTTTCAGCAGGGGAATGAACTTGCCTCCCCGCCGATTGCCCAGAACGCGAGTCGGGGACACAGAATTCTTCAATTATCCGCCAGCGTGACGGCGCCGCCAGGTCGCCTCCGCATTCACGGTGGTTGCTCGGACAATAGCTCCTGGGCCTCGCCTGCCTTCGTCGCCGCTGCACTCCGTTCAAGGAATTTCGCTGGGGTTTTGGCTGACAATGGCCTTTGACATCCCTGCCACACTAATCCGCTGAGGCTCGGAGGGGCATTCCAAGCTTCTCACTTCCCATGGTCGTCGCGAGGTTGTCGACCTTGGCGATTGTTCACGGTAGCGGCTTGATCGGGCCCACGTGGTCCGAAGTGGACACAGGTGTGACGGGAACACACAAAGAGAACCGTCATTTTTCATTTCTTGACTTGGTCAGTGACCCAATTTTCCTTTGTGAATAAATAACACAAAGGGAGTTAAAGGGGGGGGGGGGGGGGTAGAAACACAACAGTAGCTACAACTGCGTTTGCCCTTCCTAAGTGCATCTTAGCGTGGTTGTCATATGCATATAACTGCGATTCATTTGGTGGCGGAGAATACCATAAACACGAATCAAGCATATTTCTGCCAATTCGATAATTTCGCAGAAATAGCTAATGTAGGTGACCAGCTAGTTTCTTTCCTTGCGCACGAAATCATAACATCGGACGCAGCATGTCATACTTGATGTTTACAGCAGTGAGATGCGCAAGAACGAAGCGTGAATTTTTTTCAGAATATTTATTACCACTCTGTTGTTACTGAGCATAGGCACATCGGAATCTTTAGCCCTCCTGCTAAATGCTCTGCCGCGGACCAGGCTTGAAGTTGAAATTGAACAAAGTAATCATCTACTTTCACAAAGGACTCACTCGCGGTACAAGTGAAAACGAAGTGGGCCGAAAGATGGAGACTCACAGTAACTACAACTCAAAAAAAAAAAATCGATGCTGCCTCAAAACGTTGTCAATAGTTCATCAAGACAGACCTGTTTTAAACAGGGGAAGTGTATCGTCTCCGCAGGATATTGAGCACGGACGTACGAGGCCTACTCAGGAGGCTCTTTTTTGCCACCTTAAGCTATTCAAGGGATTTTAGAACAATGAAACTTCGCTCAGAAATATTATTAACTTGCTTGTATGGGGAGACGTAAATATGCTCTCGAGGAAGGCCAGCGAGAAGTGAGAAAACAAAAGTGCAAAGACAGTCAAGTAAAGGACTAAAGAAGGATGGAAACGCAGCGCTGCGGGGACCGAAGAATTGCACTGTAATTGCGCGCTGTTCTTTTTCTCGTTGTCCCGAAAGTCTTACGTATTGTGCCCCTGCAGCGTCGTGCTACGGCTAGTACCATTGCGCTGCTGCATTATGAAAGAAAACAAAAGGTGGTGGGAATGAAATCACGGATTCATGACGCTCCACTGAAATCCGCACGCTCTCCGCGGCCGCAATTAGCACACCGGACCATTCCTTGTCTCGTGGTGTACATTTATTACGGGAGGGAGGGAGACCTACCCCCGCTGAACCGTGTCTCACGCAGCAGGACACAAGAAATGTACCCGAAATGCAGCGGACCACATTCTGAAACAAAGGCATCTCTGGAAAGCAAAGCCGCGTATAGTAAACAGCTCCTCTAGATCAACTAGCGATTTCAATACACTGCCGTCCCAGAATACCGACGGACACATTGACGCGCCGACCGCGAGGCGGCTCTTTTCAGGTCACATTCTCACTTATTTTTTGTTCATTTTTGTTTTCGTTCGAGCTGGGGCAAAAACTCCCATTCATTACAGGTGTTGTCGAAGGACCGGTCAGCATGCTCTGCAGGAGGTGCGCGAAACAGCAATGCAATAAAAAGCCGATTAGTAGTAAAATTCCATCGCATTCTCTAACTTCCTGATAGCCATCATATGATCAAGCGCGGCTAGTCTACCTTACACCGGTGAGATCAGGGACTCGATGAGGTGAATGATGAGAATGGAGTAAAATATAAATAAAATGAGTCACTTCCCTATTTCTGCCCGGTTCATTTTGTGGATTTCGACAGGCGCATTTGGAGCGCGCTCTTGCAGGGACGCTGCAGACAACTTCACTCAATTGCTGTTCTCAGCAAAAATTGATTCTGCTGCTCTCTCTCTGGACATGTAGACGTTCTTCACGGTATCAAAAAAATAATAATTTATGGCTGGGAAAATTAAATTTAAAACTTTCCCCACCTCTCGATTCACACTCGTGACGTCTACACCGACGGTGACTGGTTGCCACCGTTTCTGAAGTAAATGGCGATGCAGCCTAGCCTCCGAGACCTGCGTCTAAAAATCAGTGATGGCTCATGCATTTTGCTTGTGAAATCTGCTGTGATGACGAAAGCTGTATTTTGCTTTTTATTTTCTAACAAATAAAAAACATTGTTTTTGTTGAGTGGGGTCTCTGATTAGAAAGCGGCACCCCATCGACACAGGTCCACTTCTATTCGACATTTATGTCCCTTTTTATCGGTATTACTCCCAAGCTGTATGTAAATACGCACGACAAGGAGTAGCCACCACATCTCCGAGCTCGGTTTTTGTACCATTTGATGTTATTTATGGCTCCGTGAAAGCAGTGACACAATTTCTGAGCCTCTGTGAATTGATGCACTCTCGAAGTCATCCTCCTGGACACGATTGTGCATGTCCTACGAACCACCGACATCTTTGAGCACAGCGTTTTTTTTTATAATCATCATCATCATCATCAGCCTGACTACACCCACTGCAGGCCAAAGACCTCTCCCATGTCTCTCTAATTAACCCTGTCCTTTGCCGGCTGCGGCCCCCGTTTCTCCGCAAACCTCTTAATCTCATAGGCCCACCTAACTTTCTGCCGCCTCCTGCTACGTTTGCCTTCTCTCGGAATCCACTCCGTTAACCTTAAGGGCCAGCGAATACCTTGCCTTCGCATTACATGTCCTGCCTAAGCCCATTTCTTCCTCTTGATTTCAATTAGAATGTCCTTAACCCACGTTCGTTCCCTCACCCCCTCTGCCCCCTTCCTGTCCCTTAACGGTATGCCTAAAATTTTCTTTCCTCGCTGCGCTGTGCTTAAGTTTAACCCTTTTGGGGCCAGGCCTTAGAAAACGAGCAGATTTCCCCTTTAGTGCCTTAAGTCAATTGATAGCACTTCTAGTCTAGCTGTCAACATTTCCCACTAGTTAAAGATCCTATGTTTGATGCAGTACGTTGCAAATAGCGATAATTATTTTCTTGCTTCAAATGGACACTTTTGGAGTCTAATGGAACCATTGCCCAATGGATAACTAAACGAAATCTTGGCAGTCCTGCTTCGTACATAATTCATTCTTGACAACTCAGGCTCCTTTTAGCTTGCAAGTTTCGCGTGAAACGCAGATATCTCTACCCTGGTAGGTATTAATGCACGCTGATAATGCTCAGACGAAACCGCAAAAAAACAGTGCAACCCTATCACAGGCCAAAATCACCTCGCGTTTCCTCCACTGCATGGCTTGCGCTACGGCTGCCCTTCGAGCGAAGGAGGAGCCGCTGGTTGCGTAAAGGGCTCCCATCCGAATATGGGAATTTCATATTCATAGCGACCCCATATTGCATGGGCGAGCACAGCCTATATGTATTCACGCCGCCCCACAAAGTACGCGGCTCGCAGGGAGGACGACCGGCCCGTCACGCTCTCCACTCGGGCTTTCTAGACGCGCATGTATGTGCATCGTCGAGCATACAAATCACGACACGGGGCCACAAATGCCTGCCGGGCCCGCGCGGGTGTCGACCTTGCTGCGACGTACGACGCGACGAGAGTGCACGTGCTGGAGGAGGTGTGTCCCTCAGGCGCTGAAATGTCGCGGTGAAAATTTAGCGTGCGCCGACATACGCATTCAAGGTGGCTTCCGCGTTTAACGCCTTATTTAGGTCAGCCACTCTGGTACTTCTCGGTAACTTGGTATCTCGCTCCTCCTAGGCAGAACCAGTTCGTAAGGCGGCAGATCGAGCTAGCCCTCTTTCACACTGCTTTCAGCACTGCCTCTAAGTAAAAAAGCTTGTAAACAAGCGGGGGGTGTCGCATTTCTTTATTGTGGATTTTTTTTTAGCTTCCATTTTGGCACCAGATGCCCGTGGTTTCAAATAGATCAGGGACCGTACTTTGTAACGCTTTTATAGTCGGATACAACTTAAGTCTGCAGTGTCTGCCGCCAAGAATTCCTCCGACACAAAAGTAGTCCTCTTTTGACGCGATAGCATTATAGAGAGCTCGAGTCGCAGAAGATCCGGCGGCGTCGTCGGCGCCGTTGACCGTTAGCAAAAAATCCCCGATAAATCCCCAGACGAGCAATCTAGGAGGTAGGCAGGCCAGCTGGGTCACGTGACCTTGTGGCGTGATCACAACCTGCCCACCAGATTGTGAACAAACTGTGTGCCGTGGCATGTGGCAGTTAAACTAATGGCAGCAAGCATATGCAACCATAATTTGGATTCCGAATCAGCAATATCTTGTAGAAAAGGTTGAACGTGTTCAAAGATTGGCAGTAAGGTTTATATTTTCGTGATACCAAAGAACGCAATCCGTATAAGAACTTATTTTACGAGCACAGTTACCAACATTGGCTATTCGCAGAAAAATTGCTAGGCTAAGTTTTTTTATCAGCTTTATCACAGCATGTTCAATCTGGATTCCAGCTTGTACTTGAGACCACCCGGAAGACTGTCATCGCGTACTAACCATCCCATCGCAGTTATGCCATACATGCCGAGAGTTGATGTCTACAAGTTTTCGTTTCTGCCTAAAACAATTATAGAATGGAATAACCTTGACCGACACGTGTTCAACAAAATTTGTTCACTTTGAAACTTTTGTAAAAGAGCTGGAACTGTGTTGTACTGACTGACTATACCATTCCCACCCTCTAACAGCCCGCAAGGGCTAACAGTATTTGGAAATAAATAAATAACCGCTGCACCAATGCGCCAGGAATGGCACGAGGACCCCCAGGGATCTGTGAACGATAAGTAGAGACTACCCAATTCTGCATGTACGGGCATTGACCAATTAGCTATCGTGTCATACCCATTAGATGGAGCTTAGGTGCCCCCCCCAATTTTTAAAGCTTTTCTTGTTACCTTAACGAAAGCTAAGAACCAGACGAAATGATGAGGTCAGGAAAGAGGGAATGAACTTCATTTAGAAACTGGTCGTGAGAGTTGTCTGGCGATCAGATGGGTGGGGTCCTCATTCCAGGATTTCGGTGGCCCGAGCTGCTTCACGAACCTGGTAGATTAGCTTTAGCTGATCTTCCAAAGGTACGCTAATCATTTGAGCCTCCCATTGCTCTTAAGATGTGTGTTTCGTCTTCGAAGGTTCAAGCTTGCCCGTGCACCCCCACGAAACGTAGGAAAGAGTGGGACTCTCGTCACACCAGGGGTAGGTGTCAGGGTATTGAGTAGGATACATTTTACCTCATTTGTGAGGGTTTCGAAGTGAGTTTGCCTGTATTTTGCGTCAGGGTACAGCATCTATTGTGCTTAGCTTTTTGTGCGGCGGAGGGCATCTCTTGCGACTAACCCGCAGTGTTTCTAGCTCAATAATTTTGATGCCTCTCGTTTGATATATTCAAACGTCAAAAAGCTGATTTAGTTTAGTGTTGTGATCCTTAAGTGGAAATACACAAGATACCAAGGATCATGCCCGTTGTTACGAGCTGCAAATTGTATCCTACAATGATACTGAGTTAGCCTTTGGCCTTTTGTCGGCATCAAGGACCGGGTTTTGATACCGAAGCCAGCGTCTGATATCTTTCGCTCATTATCAGCCGTAGCGTTGAAGAAGCGGCAGCTGGCAATGGCAAAGGCCCAAGTTAGTTAACAGGTAAAGGATCGACTACAAACACGACCTAAAACTTGTTTTTCGAGGCTGCTATTTGCCCTTAAAGATTTTCCAATATACACTTAATAGACTGTCTATTAAAACAGTTTATAAACTGTCCGTAGACTCTATATATATATGAATTGGCGGAAAAATTGTTTACAAGGGTCAGCTCCCCAAGGCAACAACTATAGACACTTTAGAGCCTCTAATCTGATGCTTTCATATTCATGTAGCGTCTGCGGACAAAATATTACCGTCCACCGTCCACAGCTGCCGATGGCAAAGAAATAAACAAGATCCTCACTTGTACTCAAGAGGACATGAAATTCCGAGGAACAAAGAGAGAGCAAATCGAAATCCCTTTCTGCAGATCAAAAACTTTTATCCAATCATTCGTATACCACGCACATCGAGCGAGTGGAATAACCTTCCTTCTTCAACGACCACCATCACCGATCATCAATTATTCAAGAATGTCATAGATAAGATTGTCTAACTAGGATTCATTTTTACTGTGTTATCGTTTTTTTTCTATTTCCTGAACGCCTTAGCTAGTAATGTATGTGTAGAAGTCATGTTTGTACCTTGTCTGTCTCCTTAACTCCTGTTTGTTGATAGCATTTTTTTTTTGTAACCACTCCCCTCTGTAATGCCGTAACGGCCATGAGGGTACAATAAAGAAACAAATAAATAAATAAATCAGTAAATAGATGTAGTATTCCCCCTCCTCGAACCTTAATGCTAGCAGCAATGCCGCGTTCAGCGAGCATCACTGGTCGTTCAATTCGTGCTAAGTCTGCCATATGCAGGCCTGACACAATACGTTACAACTTATCCAGTTGTCTAATATTAATGAGTCTGCCTTAAGCGCGATGCAGGACAGTCTATTTTGAAATGGTGCCACATATTACATCCTTATCTCTAATCTAACTCAGAAAGGCTGACCTAGCGAAGCCCTAATTTCCGATATAGAGGCGCCATAATTCCAATACACAGTGGTTCTTAATGCTAGAACTAAATATACGAAAATCTGCGGTCAAGAGCAAGCGCGAGCACCGATGCCCGGAAGTCTTCAAAGAGGGTCCGGGGTCGGCGCATTGTGGCATTTTTGTCATCAAACTGAGTGCCACGACAGAGCGGCGCTCATTATCTAATTAATGCTAGATGCCGCCATTAGCGCAAGTATTAAGTAGAGATAAAAAAAATCGAGGTGCTTCGTTCAGTTGAGGCTCTTTTATTATGTATGTAGTATCAAATACTCGTGACCGCAGTAGACACACGCAGTTCCTTTTCGTTTTCTGTGCGTTAGTAAACGGCAATGACGAGCAGCATAAGTGTGCCTGAAATACGTCAAGATATTAAGAGCTCGGACAAAGGTACCGAGTGCCCAAACTTCAGCTGTGCAAATTAGTAAAACCCGATTCACGAGTCTCTGCTTTACTTGTACCGGAAAAAAAATATCATTCCGTCGGGAACTCAGCGATGCAGGCTGTTTGGTTTTTATCCGTCGTTCGTCTTCTTCGACGATGTTGATAAAGGGCTCTCTCTACCTGTTTTTCCTGGTTGCACGGTCCTCATACGCCTTGCTTTCTGCTTAGGTTGGCCTGCGGCATATTGAATTATCCTTCATTGACATTTAATTATAATTTTATAAAGCTAATTTTCTCTTGTATCCTTTAAACAGTTTTGTTCTGTAATAATATAATATGAAACATATATGTCTTGGCTAAAATAATAAAGCTAAATAAAATCAGTGTCGTATGCTGTAGTGTGGTATGGTATGGTATGGAAGAAAGTTAGGTGGGCGGATGAGATTAAGAAGTTTGCGTGAATACGGTGGCCGCAACTGGCAAAGAACAAGGTTAATTGGAGAGACATGGGAGAGGCCTTTGCCCTGCAGTGGGTGTAGTCAGGATGACAATGATAATGATGATGATGGTGGCAGTGGTGGTATGGTACGGTATTGTATAGTATGGTATGGTATTGTATGGTATTGTATGGAATGGTATTGTATGGTATGGTATGGTACCTGGACGGCACGTAGACTGCGATGGGTGCCGTAGTGGATGGCTCCAGATTAATTTCGACTACATGGGGTTCTTTAGCATGTGCTGGCATCGCTCAGCGTGTGGCTGTTTTCACATTTCGCATCCATCTAAATTTGGCCGCTGTTGTCGGCTCCATATAATTCAGTCTATATTCCTGTATAATTCAATGCGGGAAACGAACCCATCAGCGCCCTGCAGTAGGATGTGGAGATCACTGGGTCGTTAAAGACTGTCAGCCTCGGTTCTTCCGGATAGATAACCTCCGCAGAATCGAAAACAGAAATGGAGTATTAATTCCAGCTGATACTTTAGCTCAATTCCACTAGTGGTATAGCATCGACCTCGTATGCGAGGGGTGCTGGGTTCGATCCCCACTTCCGCCGGGTGCTCATCGATTTCCAAAGTAAGCAAGCTTTCTCCATTCTGGGTGCTCAGCTTATGTGGGAGGAAATACTTGAGAAAAGGACCTTCGGCTTACCTCCTTCGACGGGTCGTTGATGGGTCGAAGCTCTAAATCCTCCATGTGTGGGATGGCTAATATGTGGCCTGTACGGGGCCAGCAATGTGGCATGATTTTCAATTTTTCACTCTACAGAACGCCACTTGCTGGGCGTGTTGGTACATCATTCTTAGAACTACACAGTGCAAAAACAAACACGGACAAGTAAGGAAAGACCACAAAGCGCTCACTTGTCCGTGTTTGTCTTTGCGCTGTGTAGTTGTAAACTCTACATAAGCCGAGCTCGTAAACATTTCAGAAACCGGCGAGTAACCGGCGGCAATACTAGCGGGCGTATTAGCTCCAGCTAAGTGTAGCGGCAGAGGAACGAAGGAGCCGACGGCTAAATCGCGTGGCGTAAGAGTCATAATTGTAGCGCTTCCCTTATGTGAAGTGGAGGTGTTGTTCTCTACAATCTCTTCCCTGTCAATCATAAACTCAAGGATCACTCTTACAAACGTACAAGAAATAATCTCACAGAACATAGAAAGGCTGGAAGGAACGGCTGGCCATTGCAGCAATTCTTATAGGGGAGTCGCGGCGCGAAATACTCGGCTAGTTCAATGAACCTCAGTCTTCAGTGAAGTTTCGCCCCTTATTCTTTCGGCCGAAACTCCACGACATAGGAAGCCACAGCCTATATAGCTATCCCCCCGTCACCGCCGCACGAGCAACTCTTCTGAGAGCGCCAAGAGGTTGCCAGTCTCCGTGCAACAATTACTCAATAAGGCACACAACCAGTTCACGCTCTCTCTCTCACACGCGCGCACACACACGGTGCACTTCAACGTCAAAGGTGACCTCACGGCAGGCCCGATCAAGGTCAAGAACGTCTTTAGGGCCCGTTCACGGCCACCCCTTCGCTTTTGGAGCCCCAGAGAAAACGGGGTTGCGCGCGGCGGGCCTTCCCTCGAACACCGCTAAGCCGAAACTTTCTTTTTGCGAACGCCTCGCTTCGGCAAACGGCACACAGAGGAGCCCCGCTAGGAACAGCAAAAAAAAAAGTAGAGAATATAAGGCGGGAGCGCGAAGGCTTCGATACGCAACCAAACTCCAAGAAGCCCGGAGACCATCGGCAACGATATACGCCTAAAAGTGCAGAAAAAAGGGCCGAGTAACGCAGGAGAGAAAGAAGAGCGCGCAAACGAAAGAAAGAGAACAGCGAGTAAAAGAAAGAGTTGTCCTGCTTCCTCGAGTTGCCCGTTAAGCCGCGGTGGAAAAAGAGTAAGCACGAAGCCGCGCTGCGCGGACACGACGCCGCCGGTATCGGCTCTGATCTACACCAGTGGGCACGAGCCGCATTCAGAAGAGGCTGGGAGGCAGATAAGCAGAGAAGGAGCGAAAGTGGTTAGGGTGTAGAATGCAGAAAGCTCTTTCCCAAGGGAAGAGTTGTGTCTGAGCCGGCTGTACTTAACGGAGTGTTTAGGCTGTTAAACATGGGAATTTTTGGGGAGCGACCACCCGCAGTTTCTAAGTCAAGTTTGCGGCAGATATTCTCTGTTCCTTAAAAAAATATGGCTGAGGCTTAACTTGGTTAACCCTGGTCAGATGCGAAGCATATTGATGGCTAGGCTTGGTAATACATGGCTTTCCTTGTTTGAATACTTGGTCATTTTAATACAACCACTAGAAGCCTTCGTCGTGGGGGAAGACAACGGCATGGCTACAGCGGAACGCCGACTAACCCCGAGACGCGCGTTGGGTGGGCGCCTTGATTGCCACGGAAGCCGCGTCCGCCTGCCCGGTGGAGCGAGAGTTTCACCTACACCGAGTGTGAACGCGCGTTCGAAATGCGCGGGAATGCCGCTCGAGGACATTCCGGTGTCTGGGCGATGGCATCGTCCTCCCTCTCCCAGCACGTGACGGCGATCTGTCGTGACGTCTTGTGTCACGTGGTATGTCACGTGGTGTGTCGTCACTGTACCACGTGGTCTGCACGGCGTGCAACCACAGCGACGGCGCGAGGTGGACCCTCATCTTCCTCTGTCGTGACGTCATGTGTCACGTGGTATGTCACGTGGTGTGACGTCACTGTACCACGTGGTGTGCACGGCGAAGGGCTGTCGTGTACCTCCGTCTTCCTCTGTCGTGACGTCATGTGTCACGTGGTATGTCACGTGGTGTGACGTCACTGTACCACGTGGTGTTCTCGGCGTGTAACCACGGCGAAGGGCTGTAGTGTACCTCCGTCTTCCTCGGTCGTGACGTCATGTGTCACGTGGTATGTCATGTGGTGTGACGTCAGTGTACCACGTGCTGTGCACGGCGCATAACCACGGCGAAGGGCTGTAGTGTACCTCCGTCTTCCTCTGTCGTGACGTCATGTGTCACGTGGTATGACGTCACTGTACCACGTGGTGTGCACGGCGCGTAACCACAGCGAAGGGCTGTAGTGTACCTCTAGTAATATGGTTCGCATAAAATGCAACCACATAGCAGTGGGAGGCAGCGCTTTCGAGCCAGGCTCTTGAGAGCCAACGTCGCTTGGTGACTCGAGCAAAGGTGGCAGCAAGAGTAAGTAGGGCCCTGGATATGAGACTCCACCCGAAGCTCCGGCAACACCAGTTATTGGACAAAAAACGCTTTCTTTCTTTCTTTCTTTCTTTCTTTCTTTCTTTCTTTCTCTCTTTCTTTCTTCCTTTCTTTCTTTCTTTCTTTGTCATGAGATGAAAATTGGTTTTGAAGGAAGCAGTGGCGCGGTGACAGTCTCATACTTAGGTGGAACCCACAACCGTGCACGTCGTGAACGACGGGAAGAAAGGAGGGAGTGAAAGAAGGAAGAGAAAAAGATGTCCCTTACTGGCGACCTCCGGATGGATTTCGACCACCTAACGTTCGTTCATTTGGGCAGACATTGCACAACACACGGCCGCATTTTGCGCATCGCTACATCGAAATAGCGGCCGTTGCGGTCAGGACTGAAGCAGTTCCCTCGGCCTCATCAGCCGAGCGCTCTGTAGGCCATCGCATTTATTGTCAATGGGCAAGAAATTCGGTAATGCTCGGAAATATAAACTCCACTGTTTTCCCTGGATAAGATGTTTACCCACCTGTGAATCGACTGTAAAAGCACGAGAAGCTTCACGAATGTTTCACGTTTTTCCTTACAGCTAGTAAGAACATTCGCTTTCCAAACATGAGTTGTGAACTTTCTAGAAAAAAAAAGCAAGCTTCAAGTTAAGGTGGCACCTAACTCCTCTGTGTAAGCATCGCCGTTGCTGAGGTGCTTCCTTTCTGGCCTTCTTCGTGGTCTGCAATCGTTGACGTCTTCTAATGCAGAGCCAAACGTATACCTGATGAGTGCGTTGACACTTCACAGCCAACCACTGCAGGAAAGCAGCATCATGTCAAACACATGGTACTTCGTGCGACCGTGAGCACCACGGTCCAAATTCTATCTATGGACCTCAGTGAAAAGACTCTCAGTTGCAAGTAATGTTCGCACCAGCTGTAAGAGGGCCACTGCAGAGAGATTCTTGATAAGGATCACAAAAAAAATTGTTTTTTCTAAAAAAAAACCAATGACATTCAAGACAATGAAGATATTCATTCTCAGATGGGCGCAAAGCTTTTTCATCAAGCAATCGTTAGGTGGTGCATGCCACTGCACGCTTCAGCGCATAGCATCTGCTCTGTGCTGTGGATGAGAGCACTCGAGCGGAGAATACGTGCTCATCGCTATAGCACGCCGACCTGGTTGCTGTGATAATCAACGTATACGCGCTCATTCACGCTGCTTTAAAAACGCTTGCTTGCGCTTGCTTTGTAGGCAAAAAGTGCTTCTCGGATAGTTAAAGCGTGAATACCTCATTGCACCTCATCGTCGTAGGCGTTTGTTTGTTTTAGATGGAGTTAGAAATGCCTTAGAAGATCTAAATTCAGAGGGGCTGAGGAGACAAGAACGCTGTGCCAAGCGACTCGTTTCAAAATTTCTCAGACGTACAGCATTCCGCCTAATGTGAGCCGAGATACCATCATCGTGCTATCTGAGCGTGGCGCAGACTGCACTCGCAGCGACTGTCGGCATTTCGGAATGTAGGTTCTCCGCGCACAGCGCTTACGATGTGAAATGACGCCCATATTTGAGCAAAAGGCATCAAACTATAGATAGAACTCAAAAACGAAGCGACAGATGCCTTTCAAAGCAGACCCATCCAGCCAGTGCCGTCGACCGATTCTCCCGCTCTCCTACCTCAAATAGCAGGGGGCATGGCAGATGACTGGAGAAGTCACCACTGCTTAATGGCATTAACTGCGGCGTCATGAATAACAGTCGCCGCCATTGTCTGGAGGGCCTGCTTTCAGGTGCATCTGCCACTTCGTTCTTGAGTTGTATCCAACTATAGCAGGGCGGAAATTCGGGCGAGTTGGTAAGTATTCATCATTTTGCTTACAGCGCAACAAGAACGGCCCACGAGACGAAAGACTAACTCAAACAAGCGCATTCTGTGTTAGTCTGTTTGTGTTAGTATTTGTGTCAGCGCTTGTTTGTGTTAGTCTTTCGTCTCGTGTCCCGTTCTTGCTGCGCTGTGAGCAAAATTATGTATCCTACTATAGTTGGTTCCTTTTATAAAAAGCCACGAAGATTTGCCCAAACCAGACGGCACACAGCAAGCACACGGGAAAAGAGCGTACTCAGTCTTGACTGCTTGTCTCCGCGTGTCAGATGACGATCAAGCCGTGTTTTGGGGCGGGGGCCCTCTACCTCCTCACTCCCAAAGAGAAAAAGAAAAAAAAAAGAATATGCAATCCGCGTACAAGCGTAAACCACCGGCTCCTGTCATGGAGGCATGGACTGCAAGGTCCTGTTCCTGGCGACAGAGAACAAAAAGGTGCCTACAAAAGAAGGAGCAGCAGCAAAGAAAGCACGAGAGGGAGAGGAACGTGCGAGTGGGACAAAGAGGCGCCGGACTCGCCCGTGCGTGAAATCTGGCCGACCCGTGCGCGGCGCATTCCTGGGGCCGAGGAGGGCCTCCTTGCGGAAAGATGACAGATAGCACACTCGCTCCCCGGCCGAGGAGACGTAAGGGGCCTGAAAGAGAGAGGAAGAAGAAAAAAGGCGGCTAACGGTGACCTCAACGCAGCGAGCAGGAACTGCGTTGGGAGCAGCTGGAGAGCTGGACGCGATATGGGGCTCTGCTGGGTATTTCCCTGGCGCCGGAGAAAAAGTTCAGTGTGTCGGCATTGGTTTTGTTGTTCCCGGCTTGGGTTTCGGTGAAGCGGCCATGGCGGCCACCCCTTTTGGCCCGGCGCGTACCGACGCATCTAGGAGAAAGTCGATACCCCTTCTCGATTGCTCTGGTACGCAGCTGACCTGCAGAGCTTTTTCGAGGTAGCCAGCTCGAAGCTGTCGACCTGTGCAGCTCTTTCGAGGCATTGTTTCCACCGTCGCGTTTGAATAGAACCTTTCAGTTCCAACAGGCTTTGATTGCGGATCATGCTGATGACTGGTGAACCATTAGCGCATCGAAATGCATTCACTATATAGCACAAACCTCGGTAGACCCAAAAAGGAACCAGAGAAATTGCATAGCTAGAGTACAGCATAACTTTCTGCTCTCGACGCAATTCCACGTCTAAATGTAAATTCACACGAGCAAAAGAAAAGGTGGCGGCTGTGCTGAGCCCGCCACCTCGTCGAGTCTGGGCCCACCGTAGCTTATTGGCCCATTTCGACGTCTGCATCCAAGCTTCCCTCCATCACGTTCGTTTATTAATGGCTAGGAGATGCTTGGCATGTCAGCGAAAAGATTGTATTCGGAAGAACCACGAACACTACTTCTGTCGGTAACCCTGGCGTCTTACTTTTGTGTTTGCTGTGACAGCGCAACTATTGTAACACTAGCCCCAGCCCTTCTCCCTGTTCAAGTCCGTCCCAAGTAAAAAAAAAAAAGACTCCTTCAAAAATGTATTTGACCTTTATTTATTAATTAGGGCTTTGTCTATATACAGTCGTTAAGCATTAAACATTGTAAGCAGGTGATTTCCCTTTATTTGTTTACATGCCCTTCGTCAAGGATTCCGAGACACGATGAGCCAGAACCACAGAGTCAGCCTCGACCTCTACATGGCACTAAAAAAGTGGCTCAGAGTGGGGCGACCGTATAGAGTTTCTCGCTCTCGCAAGCTTTCTTCACCACTGCTCTCGCATTTCGAACAGAGGCTTATAACGTGCACAGTGACGGTCTTCCATTCAATTTCAATGTTTGAGGCGATACGCATACCACACAATTTCCAGCCCTGTCGCTGCGCCAGTTATCGGTGTTCGATCTTGTCTGGCAAAATACAGTAATTTGCCATTTAACGCGCTGTGTGGCGCATTAATGCTGGGTATGGGCGAAGTGACCGCTACCTGTCTGGGGAAACAAAGAAAAAAGAGATATAAATCGGGCGTTCCCGAAGCGGCGCATGGCTGTGAGGGATACCATTATAGTAGAGGGTTTCAGAGTAGTTTAGAGCCCCTGGGGATCTTTAAATTGCATTGACATCGGAAAGCACACGGGAGTATTTGTATTTCGCCACCATCGAGACACGGCCGCCGCGCTGGGATGGAACCCGCGACCTTACGATTAGCATCCGAGTGCCAAAGCCACTGAGCCACCCGGCAGGGTAAAAAAATGAAAAGCTGCGAGCGTCTTCAGACCTACTTGAATGAATGCTTGCGTGACCCTTCTGTTCTTTCAGTGAGGACAGGTTTGATTCTCTGTCGGTAGCCATGGATATGGTGGAGCTCACATCAACACCTCGAGCAGCAGTGAATATCAAAGGCAATCGGCAATGAATGTTTATTTATTTAAATTTATTTTACTAATTACAAGCGAATAAAACGAAAAAAGATAAGAATAGCACTTAATGAACCAAATCAAATATCAAATTATCAGTGTTTATTTCACCAACAACGTGCAGGTGGTGAAAAAGAGCGGTGCATAAAAAGCTTCTTCTTCTCAGCTTCAGAAGAGGTCCGTCCACCTCTGGAGCAGTGACAGGGTATCTTCATGTAAATTACATGTACAGTAAAACAAAACAGCAAATCAATAAAGGTAGTTTCAATCTCAGTCTTCGGAGGCATTAATTTTAATCGTGTGTTTGGCATCGAACGGAAAATAGTCATGTCGGATATCAGAGCAAGTATTAGAGCTATCAAACAGTCCATTGTGGCTGTGCGTTCTGTCTTCAGCAGACTCTGCGTCTTTTTGTCCAAATTTTATTTCATATTGCGGATAGCTACTAACGGTTCAAACACACTAATTTGCTCAATTCCACCCTTACGCTAATGAGCCTTAATATTACTGCGCGTGACAAACTTGCAACAACATCATCGAGTGGATCAAATGCCACGTAGACACTGCCAACGGCTCAGGATAGCTGATGACTTATGGCCGGGGTTAAGATAGCCAACATGGCATGAGAAAACGAGGAAGAATGGAAGGAACAAGAAGGATGGGCAAGAGCCGACTACCAAACCTTCTCGTACGGCTTGTTTCTCCCCTACGTCCTCGTTCTTACACTGAAGGGCGTACCGCGCAGCCCCCCCACCCCCCCCCCCCTCCCAACCTTTTCTGGGGAATTTCCAGCGTAGCCCGTCAACATGTATATGGTCATGCGACTGTCATATCATGGTGACACGTGACTGTCACATGACCAGTCTCGTGTCACCACGGTACCAGGAACAGGCATGTTACCGTGCACCCGTTGCGATCGTTGTATTGGCCCTGAATGCAACAAAATCTGTAAGTCAGACTTTGCTGTAGGTGTTAACTATTACGAAAAGACAGGCAGCCTTACAGTGACAGCTTTCGCTGAGTTTAGCACGTTCCACAGCCTAGTGTAAACAAATGGCAGTTCCTTAGCACCATGTCAACTTCGCCCTCGACTGGGTACGTTAATTTCTTAAATCGGCGACAGCGACGGCAGTTTCCGGACCAGCTGCTGTTTCTGTACGTATAATAAGGCCACTCCTTGCTAAGTTTACACTAAAAAGGCCTGGTGACCCCTTGGGTCCGGCCCAGAGCAGAAATACTTTACTGGAGCCTTCGTAAGGCCGACGATCAATGCGGTTCGAGTTGCTGATCAGTTTGGCTTCGTCCTACCAACTCCTAGCTGTCCTGGCTGATTAGTTGTTTTGTTGTGAATGGAGCAGCGCGAAAACATGACCAACGGCCATACCCAAAATTCTGGACAAAAGCATTTTTAAGCGGAAAACAGTTCACGAAACGCAATTTTTTTATATATTGTATGATTTCAGTATAACAATCAATATGTCAGCTGAACACCGGACAGCAGCCTTGCTCTTTTTTTTTTGGCTAATAGCGTTTTTGCTATCGTCAAAAGCGTTCGCCATTAGTTTTAAATGGAAGTCTTACTGCTCGGTGTGATCGATGGAAAGACGTTAAGAGAAAGATTTTGTTACACATCAGAAGATTATACCGTTTCCTTCAATATTTCCACAACAGTATCGTAATATTTGTCAATATTAAAAAATTTTCCCGAGAATGTTGGACATTAAACGAAGGCAAACACCGTCAAGCTAGCCTCTGCTGGAGAAAGAAGGGGGAAAGGGGGGGGGGGGGGGATAGCTTCTTTTGTCAAAACAACTTGCCTATACAGGCGGTAGTTTTCGGTTTGTGCACGGGATTCGGATAAAATTCTCCTCAAGTACCGTCCGTTGCAGAAGTTTACAATCCACTGCGCCGTTCATTTCATTAGCGCGGTTGACTGTAAACTTTTGCAACAATACGGTACGTAAATTCCAGAAAGCTGTCTAGTTTTCTTTTTTGGACGTATGGCTGCTCTTGGGTAGGTGTCTGTAGCTATTATTCTTTTCCCCGAAATTATATTCTGCCCCAGATTCCTTGCCTAAAGACACTAGGCTAGATCAATACCACTTCAAAAAGTGGGAGCCTAATGAAGCGCTTGCAACTGGTTGCCGAAACTTGCAGAAACAGTACAGCGGGATATAAGCTCTGACTTTGCAATCAGAAAGTGGATACTACAGCGGCATGGTGTTGAGCAGAAATATAGAGAGCATAATGTAAGAAATTCTTGTATGAAATCTCATTTCTGCAATACTTATCCTGATGCATGTTGGATGGAAACGGCAGCTCCAGCGAAATCCATTCTCTATACTGATTGGGATAACATGCTCTCACTTGATTATACTTAACCAACTAGCCCCAATTGCAGCCTTGCTTCCATTCCCTGCGTTACTGCAGAAACGCACTCGCTTTGAAGGGACGCTAAAAAGAATTTCAATAATGCCTCTTTGTTGTAGACTGAGGCGTTTATGGCACTACTTGACCTTCACTCACGCTTTGATAATTTTCGTGCGAAAAATAAATTATAAAACATGTCACATTTCCGTCAGCCCTGGAATAAACCTCTTCGCACCATTCGATGCCTTACCAATCTGATCCCTAAATTTAAGCATGCCTCCGTGGTAAAGTTTTACTAGTTAGTGAAAGGTGCGCTAGGCGAACCAAAAGGACAAAGCCGAGCCAAGGAGCCGGTTTATGAGAATATTTGTTTCTAGTTAGTCGCCCACCAGTGCTTTTCAATGGCATCACGAGTAACATCGTCGATCGCGTCAACAGCGTGGTAAATCCAGAAGCTTCATTGAACCCACCTTTCTTTTAGAGCGCAGCTCTTATTAAGCGCCCGTTCGTTGTTTGAGTCGCCTCGCCACCGTCGGTGCAACCGAGCAAACCACAAGTATATAAATAAGTGAATATAAACATTGCCGTGGCTGGGATTCGAACACGTGACCGCGATTCACTGGCCACTGGACGAGAGCACTAGGCTATCGCCGCAGGCGATCACGCCTCCTGTTAAACTGCAACATACTGCCCTGCTCTGCCTTGCACAACGTTGTTTGTTTGTTCATTGGGTTTTAACGTCCCAAATCGACTCAGGCTATGAGGGACGCCATACTGGAGGGCTCCGGAAGTTTCGACCACCTGGGGTTCTTTAACGTGCACTGACATCGCACAGCACACGGGCCTCTAGAATTTCGCCTTCATCGATACTCGGCCGCCGCGGCCGGGATCGAACCCGCGTCTTTCGGGTCAGCAGCCGAGCGCCGTAACCACTGTGCAATGCTGCGGGCCGCACAACGTTGCCTTCTTCATCTAATACTGCTATGTGACTAATATACGCATTCTCGCGCGCTGTGCATTGCACATCGTCTTCATCAACTAATGCTACTGTCGAATTGATATCGTCGCCAGACGTGCCGACGACCCAGCAAAGCAAGACAATGAGCCTACACAGCCTGAGACACCGACAGAGTTGCACTCAAATTTAGCATTAGGGAGAATCGCAATCGTTTTTAGTTTTTCTTTTTTTTTACCGAACACCCGTCAAAGTGTGCGTGAAAATGAGCGAATGTGGTCTAGAAACGCTTAACTCAGATTTCTCGACGAAAAAGAACAATGAAGAAAATTGCCTTCAGCAACACACCCGTAACGCACTTCATAAACGTGTGGTAAGCACGCATATATACAACTGTGAGAAAGAGAGTTGGGGTTTGATGTCCCATCAGCTAGCGCCGACGAAGGCGAGAAAGAAGAAGGAAAACGAAGCAGACGAAGTTCGGGTTTGCGCTTCCGAACGCCGGCCTGCTGCGCAGCACCGCTGGAACAAAGACTGTGGCCGTCCATACTAACTGTGCTAGTCCCCACATTACACAACTTATATTTAATATGTACATTAAAGGAAGAGTGAACACAGCTACGTCCAACTTTTGCTCTTAGTATAAGTCTATTCCATACCTCGTTCCAGTTATGTTGGTTGTTGTTCGGAAGCAAAATACGCATTAATTGCTGGGAAATTCCGATTTAAAACTGGAACATCATTTTCCCGCCACTGAGTTCAAATTCGTCACGTTAAGGCCGTAAAGAACTCTGTGGTCACTGATGGAACGTATGGGTTCCTAAGTGGACACAGGCCACCACCCACCGCGGGTTCGAGCTTCGCGCGAGCCAAGGGCCCCGATCAGCCGTCACCACACACACACTGGGACACCGATGCGGTGCACTCAACCTCCGCTGGGAGGAGAGCGATTCGCCGCAAAGAAATAGGCCTCCAAGTTCACAAAGGAGACGTTTATTCACGTCGTCCTCCAGCAGATACACACACACTCAATAGTCACCCCGTCCCGGGGGCGCGCGAGGAGCAAGGCTCCGCTGCGCGCACGAAGCGACCAGAGTAATGCGCGCCGCTAACACGCCGCTGCAGGAGAATGTCCCCGCGGCAGTGCTGTGATCTCTCTCTCGTGTCGACCGTTGGGCCGGTTGCGAGAGAGAGTGGGCATTCAACGCAAGGTACGCCTGTCGGAGGTCGCTGGACCCCGCTGGACAGGCTCGAACCGCTGCAGGTCAGAGGACACGTGCGGGCGAGCTCGAGTAAGCACTGGTCCGAGCGGCAAAGGCCGGCAGGGACAAAACAGTAACGTACGCACCTTACGCTGTCTCGGAGGGCTCTCTCTCTCTCGGCCCCGCTCGGACGGTCGCGCGGCGCGCGGCCGCCCAAAGCGGGGTCCCGAATTCCCGCCAAAAGGCGCCAATGGCAAAGGCCCTTGGGGAGCCGGGGCGGAGCTGTGGCTAAATGACAGTGATTAGTCACCCAGCCGCCTCTCCACCGCCTGAGGCGGGAGCAAGGGAAAGAGGAGAAACAACGCGGGCGGCCGGCACAGCCGCGCAAAGGCGACGGCGGAAAGCCAGATTCCCACATCCCCCTCTCCTTAAATGCCCTCCTACCCATCGGCAAAGCACGCGGCCAAAATAAAGAAATCAATACACAAAAAAATAAGCTACACTTCAGTTCCAAAATAAAGAAATGAATACACAAAACAAAACTAGCTACCCTTCAGTTTCAGCCAGAACAACGTAAAAAAAAACAACGCACAGACAAATAAAAAACAAGGCAAACAACACTTGCATACGCTTCAGTAAATCAAAACAGCTTGCAGATTATATACACGGTTCACAAGGAGATGTGAATAGAACTGTACAGCTATGTTACAGGTGGATGTCAGCCTCAAAGTTCGATGGCGCGGCCCAGTGGGCCGGTCGGCGACTCACCGCTCGCAGACTTCAAGTTGAACGGGTTGGGAGGGCCGACGACTGATGCGGTCTTCTTTCCGTTGATGTAGGGTGCGTTGATGACGACGGGGCCGCGGCAGAGCACTGACCTCGCGCCCTTGGACACGACATTACGTTCGGGCACAAGAAAGTTAGTGCACCCCTTTCACGCCGGCTGAAACGGGCGAGGACGTTCGGCGGCGTCCAGATGTGTAACCTTGTCCACAGCGAGGGGTCCTTCTCATCCTCGCGCTCACGCAGAAGGACACAACGGCACAACTCACAGGCGTCGCCTTGGCTCATGGTTACGCGCGCACACAGCCACAGCCGCAAACACGCATACACCGGCACGTGCGCGGACGCTGGTCGGCGACAACGATCCCCTCATCAGAAGCGTCCAGAGGCGCCGCGGCGAGGGTCAAAGGGTGCACTTTCCGCCCCCCCCCCCCATCGCCCCAAACGCCCCGCCAACTTCCCCTCCATACGGGCCGCACAAAACTCGCACCGCGACACACGGCTCCTTAACGAGCCAACCACCCACAGTCGGGCCGGAAATGAGAAAAGGCGCCGTACAAACGACAGGCAAACTCTGCGCTTCAAAAGATAAGCGCAAGAGAGAGCGGCTGAAGTATACATATGTACAAGTCTGGTTAAAAAAACTGAACGCCAACGCAGACGCATGTTACCTATGTACATCTCGGTACGTTAGAACGAAAACCGACGAACAAGCTGGAAACGAAAGTGGCTAAAAACTGACTAAACAAAACAAATAAATAAACTGATAAACACACAAGGCTGGAACTGAGCATGCTGCAAAAACAACAACAAAAAAAATTATCACACCGTGCTTCGCCTAGGTAGGGCCTGACGAGAAAGCTCGCCAGCTAGCTGAGGCTGCGTGCCTTCGGTTGCGGAAAAGTCCGCCGTCCGGCATTAATCACACCGGTGACCGTCGCCTCAGATTGTACCGGTGCTCCGTACGCTTGCGTTCCGCAGCACCAGTTGTGCCTTTGCGCTTGCCTTTGATACCAATGGGTACCGGCGCAAGCTCGTCAGACCGTGACGCGTAGGCCTTCAGGTCATTGAACCCCTGCTTGCTCCTGGGGAAAGGCCCCATCAAATCGCAGGTGGCCATCTGCCACGGACGCACACTGTCAAACGGTTTCATCATTCCAGGCGGCTTGCCGCCCCGTGACTTCACCGCTTGACAGACATGGCAGGAACGGCAATAGCGGAAAATGTCACGCTTCATGCCAGGCCACGTCACCGAATGACTCAGTTTCGCGAAAACTTTGGAGCCACTCAGATGACCGGCCAGTGGTTCGTCATGAGAGAATCGCAAAAGTGCGCCTCTCAGACTTTTGGGGATAACCACCTAGAACGGGTCGATGGACTCGTCATCGGTGGCTATGTACTTCAGCACGAGCCCGTCATGGTCCAGCAAATATGACTCCCCGGGGTTCGCCGCGACACACGCTGGCTTCTGCCCCCCTGCGCCCGCTACAATACAAGTAGCGTCACGGCGCTCCGTCTCCCTGAGACCGTCGCTCACCTCGCGACAAAAGGGGTCATTTTGCTGGGCTTTCAGTAGCTCTTACGGCTGAAAACGATTCCAGTCATCCCAGAGGGGAGCATGGTCTCGTCCCCACTCAGGTTTGCAGCCAAAATTTCCGTTCGCGTCGGCAACTCCGAGGCGCTCACGAAGAGCTTTGCCTCTCGTCCGCTTTGCGAAGCGCTGCTTGCCTTTTTAGCGGAATGGGTTAACCCGTTTGCGGGCTCCCCCTCCTTGCCGCCTGGCGGCTCGTCCGCTGTTTCGCCCCCTCCGCCTACAGGCGTCAAGGCGCCGCTGGCGAGTGGGGCACGGGATAGCGCGTCAGCTACCACGTTTTGTGCTCCCCTTTCGACACTGCACGGAAAAGTCGTAATGCTGTGTCAGGAGAGCCCAGCGCGCCAGCCGACCCGCAGGCTCGCGGAGCCGCATCAGCCAACTGAGCGCACTGCACCCCTGCCTCAGTGGAGGCTTGGGCGGGCTACACGAACGAGGGAGGCAAGGCTCCTAGTTCGATGAGCGGCGTGGTTTCCACAGGGAACCGGGCCAGCGCCTCGCCGTTCCCAGAGCAGAATTGACTGCTCGCGGGGCACGGCTGCTGCTGTTCGAAACTGCCGGTTGCGGCAGCGTGACACGAACTGCTTTCGCACTGGGCGGAAAGCGTGCACAGCTGAGGCATGTGACCAGCGGATGCACCGCAGGGTGCTTCCGATACAGCTCCAATGGGAGCCACGTGGTCAACATTTTGGGTTGTGTCACCGTAAACCCCAATGGGGGCCGCGGCCAACCACGGTGTCTAGCTATTCGAAGGAACAGCAGCCAGCGGATCAAACGACGCTACAACTCCGTAGGGAGCCGACATGTAGCTGCCGAGTGCCGCGCTGGGGTTGGTAGACACGGTGCGCAAGCGTGATCGTCAAGGCGACCTGCTCGGCTAATGTGCCATCAAAGGCGTAAGCGCCAATGACTTAGCACGTTGGGCGCCAGTTGTGGGTTTCTACGTGGACACAGGCCACCACCCACCGCGGGTTCGAGCTTCGCGCGAGCCAAGGGCCCCGATCAGCCGTCACCACACACACACTGGTACACCGATGCGGTGCACTCAACCTCCGCTGGGAGGAGAGCGATTCGCCGCAAAGAAATAGGCCTCCAAGTTCACAAAGGAGACGTTTATTCACGTCGTCCTCCAGCAGATACACACACACTCAATAGTCACCCCGTCCCGGGGGCGCGCGAGGAGCAAGGCTCCGCTGCGCGCACGAAGCGACCAGAGTAATGCGCGCCGCTAACACGCCGCTGCAGGAGAATGTCCCCGCGGCAGTGCTGTGATCTCTCTCTCGTGTCGACCGTTGGGCCGGTTGCGAGAGAGAGTGGGCATTCAACGCAAGGTACGCCTGTCGGAGGTCGCTGGACCCCGCTGGACAGGCTCGAACCGCTGCAGGTCAGAGGACACGTGCGGGCGAGCTCGAGTAAGCACTGGTCCGAGCGGCAAAGGCCGGCAGGGACAAAACAGTAACGTACGCACCTTACGCTGTCTCGGAGGGCTCTCTCTCTCTCGGCCCCGCTCGGACGGTCGCGCGGCGCGCGGCCGCCCAAAGCGGGGTCCCGAATTCCCGCCAAAAGGCGCCAATGGCAAAGGCCCTTGGGGAGCCGGGGCGGAGCTGTGGCTAAATGACAGTGATTAGTCACCCAGCCGCCTCTCCACCGCCTGAGGCGGGAGCAAGGGAAAGAGGAGAAACAACGCGGGCGGCCGGCACAGCCGCGCAAAGGCGACGGCGGAAAGCCAGATTCCCACAAACGTGAAACACGAAGTAGACTAACCTGAGGAAGTCGCATTTCAGAGATTAAGTTGACATCACTGTGGTTTACTTGCGCAAACGGCGTGTGGTGACGATACCTGTAGTTAATTTTCTTTCGTTACCTTTTCTCGCTAATAAGCATTGTTTTCAGCGAAAGTAGCTCCTTTTTCATTAGAGTGCGGTAATCTATCGGTTCAGGCCAACTTCAGTTGTTCCTGAGTATTTTCCTGAGTATATTCCTGTTCATGAGTATATTCGCCCACGACGGCTGAACAGTTTATCATCGAACTTATTTTCTTGACGGCTTCGGTTTCAACTGCCCAGTGATGGCTATGATGTCAAAGGTCAGTATAGCCTACTTGGGGCATAAGAAAACAGCATAATCAATGCTTCGTCGTTTTAATTCTCTACAACGCTAAAGTCAGCCTGGCCCATATGCCGGAACGACGTGACATAAAGCTGCGATTGAGCTAGAATTTTAGACATGCCTCACGAGACGTATACTGACCTTTGACGTCACAGCCATCGCTTGGCTGCTGAAACCGACAAAGGCGAGAGAAGAAATTATTAGTGGTCATAGGCTAAATAATTATTAGTTATAAATTAATAGTTATAAATTATTACTGCTCATAGGCTAAAACAAATGGTGATCCATGTGGTGTTCGCGTCATTACAAAAAAGTAAATACGCAACCGAAATTTGGTGTCCATATTCTTTTGAGTAGGGTCTCTGTCTCAGGTATTTAGCTACTTGGCAAAGTCGGGAAAGACCACACCTATAGGCGGTACTTTTGTTCTAAGCTAAAAAAAATAAAAATGTCAGGGCGCCTGACATTTCTTGTAACAGGCAGCTGGACGTCCAACTTGAAGCTCGACTCCAGATTGTCGAGCAATTGAGCAGAGTACAGTCACGAGGCACAGGCACGCAGGACTCGCGCACTTGTGGAAGCCATCGCCTTGTGTTCGTACATTCCACTCCGCTGCAAAGAAGTCGTGAGATGGAATGTCTGATATCGTGATTTTGAAGCGAGAAGCTTCACTAGGCTAGTCAACACCGCGCTTCGCGCGAGCCACACTACGGATTGAAAACTTTCTGCGCATGCGCGAAACCGAGTGACGTCACGCACGGCGCAGGCACTCGCCAGGAGAAGAAGAAGCAACAGTCGGACGGCGCAGAAACAGGCAGAAGTTGCAGTGCGTCCAAGGTCTTCACGGCAGACTTTGTGAACAATCCGTTCGGCTACGTGTGTGACGTTTGTAAAAGTCTATGGCATTTGCGAGATCTTAAGCCGGTAAGTGATGCCATGCGGCAGACATTGAGCTTAGCATCTGTTCAGTTGAGTGAAACCGTGGGTAGGGTGTGTGCCTCATGTAGGGCATTTGTAGTCAAAGAGAAAGACCCTCTGTTCAGTGTTCGACCTTTCGCCGCAGCCGTGCGCAGTGCACATTTGAAAGGAG
Organism: Amblyomma mixtum; assembly: GCF_055824585.1. Classification (NCBI taxonomy): domain Eukaryota; kingdom Metazoa; phylum Arthropoda; class Arachnida; order Ixodida; family Ixodidae; genus Amblyomma; species Amblyomma mixtum. The sequence continues at coordinate 197,448,962 of NC_143012.1, read as the reverse complement.
GGGTATATAAGGCGTGCTTGCCCGTAGAACAGGCGCAGACACTCGCCATGAAAGGGGAAAAAGAAGGAACAGTCGGACGGCGCAGAAACACCGATCCAGAAGTGGTAGCTTGGGAGTTGGCTGAAAAGCAGCGAGAGCTTTTCGCTTCGAGATATCCAGGCTTAACCTTAGCTAAGCCGCAGCCATTTTTTTTCGTTACCCTGCGAGCTCTTATAAACCTGGTACCAATGAATTTTTTGCCCGACTGCAGCCCTGCTCATTTTCAGCGGCAAAAGATTCGCTTCAGTGGGACCGGATACCAGCGCGCGGGATTCACGTCACCATTCGCGAACCATTCGCGTGGCACGCTGGCGAAGAACGCGCCGGATAGCTGAAAAAAGACGTGGCTTAGCTGAGAAGCGGTTTGTGATCACGGATAGCTTCCTTAATTTATTATAAACGTAAATAAGAACTAACAAGCTTGTTTTAAGAAGCTTTACTCACACGCAGGTTTCCTTGAAAAATAAGAGATCATAAACATTAACACAGTCTCAGATCATTGTTTGCATCGATAAATTTGTGCTTTCCATGTTTTCTCTTTTCTTGAAACTGTCTTCATCCGATTAAGTTTTCTTTTAAAAAGAAAGTCCGCTGGTATGCATACGTAATATGCGCCTTGAGAAAACCCGATAATACTTATTTCAAGAACAAAGGAAAAGTTATTTTTAAGACGTAAGTATTAAAAGTTATTCATAAAAAGTACTTAAAACGTCGTTAAGCTGATTACAGTACTGTCTATGTTCCCTGTGTCTGCTCTTTCCTTACTTTTTCTACTTCTTAATATCTCGAATTCACGCTGATAGCTCCCTCACGCTTTCTGCATTGGTTTCATCGCCTCCTGCAAAACGGCCGCTCTAGGAGCAGGGCTTCGGCTTCGCTTCGGCTGCTGAGCAGGGTATACGGGCCAATTTCTCTAGCTCCCAAACTGTACTCCATATTATAAGGATCTGTCCTTGTATCGATGCTCATATCCTCCTTGCCTTCAACCTTGCGACCTCGATCACCTTCAGATATCCTTTCTTCCCATATTCGCCCAAAGCACTCAGGTACATTTTGGTGCATTCGGTATCTCATCGCAGCACTTTCTCCGTAGTATCTCTTCCATCAGAACCATACGCAGAGATCTGATGTGGCAACAAAAGGCCTCGAATTTCCTCCTATGCATAATAAACGTTATCAATAATAAAAACAAACATACCTTAAGCAACGCGAACCAGATGTGGCCACAAATAATTTGAAAGCCAGATTATGGCATGCAATACAATTACGTTTTCGTCGCTTTGCGCTTTACAGCTTATAATAATTGTATAGGTAGTTTCGTACCAATAGGAAAAATTTATTCACTAAGTTCGGCAAAATTTATTTACTATCTGAAATGTTGCAGGTTGAATTGAAGCTCCTGAAGCGTTATTCTTGCGTAGTATAGCCTTTGCTTTCTGGAAAAACCAGAAATTATCCATTTCCACTCACCAAGTCGATTCCACAGCGCTCGGATTAAACCCGCCTGAAAGGTGCCCCAAGAAAATGTACACTGCTAATGCAAAGACCTCAGTGTGCCACAGAGAAACTGGTTGATATCTTCCACATATTCTAAAGCAGCAGTTCAGTTTAGGTGTTAATTATATTAATGATCTTTTAATGCTTTTTGTTTATTCATAGCATGGTATAATACCTCGTGTACCTGTTCGAAGCGAGCCCCCTAACCGCAGGTAATCACCTGCCGCCTTATTGCCATTGCCTTATTGTCAAGCACCAACGAACCGCCTTCTAAAGGATAAAATGGTTGTTGTGATTTGTGTATTTTAATGTGTTCGTCATCATAGTTCATCTGACTTCATCAACACCATCACTGTCATCATCATCATCATTTATTGTTTCTTAAGGGCCTTGGGTAGGGCATTGCACAAGGAGAGGGGAGGGAGGGAAGCAAGAACGTGTGTTCGTGGTCCTATTTTAATACAATGACAAGCAAACAAAAAGCATGGTAACGTTATACATGTTACGCGGCAATATAGAACTATACGCGTATACATGTTACGCGGCAATGTTACGCGGCAATATAGAACTATGCGTAATGAAAGTACAATGCGAAAAGCAAACGGACGACAAGAACACATGGAATTGAAGCCGCCGCGGTGGCTCAGTGGTTATGGTGCTCGGCTGCTGACCCGAGAGACGCGGGTTCGATCCCGGCCGCGGCGGTTAAATTTCTTTGGAGGAGAAATTCTAGAGGCCCATGTACTCTGCATGTCAGTGCACATTAAAGAACCCCAGGAGGAAAAAACTTCACCGGAGTCCTCCACTACGGCGTCCCTCATAGCCTGAGTAGCTCTAGGGCGTTAAACCCCACGAAACCATAAACTCATGTGATAACGTTCGCGTACGTTTACAAAATCGTTTTACCAGCAGAACACGCACAAAATATTGCGCAGGCACAGAGCAAAAGGTAGCATATAACTGACATTAAAAAGCGCAAAATTTCAGCTTCAGACCGGAGCAACCAGAAAAAACGCACGCTCAGAAACACACGTCGACGTCAGGTAAACACACTTCTGCGGCCCATTGCCCCGCAATCGCAGATGGAAGCCATTGGCTGACGCTTCTCTCTTTGCCGCCCCTACGCCGGCGCATGTGTAATCGTGCATGATGACCACGTTCCACTTTGAGGCGCCAAGTGACCCGTCACGCTTCCGTAGGCACGGCCCGTGTAAGCGGCACCCGCACGAACAACAGTGCAGGTGGTTTTCCATCAATCACTGCCTTACGCGGGGAGCGCGCTTTCCGTGTTTCCTCGTTGCTATCCGTGCGCTGCTGCGTGGTGAGCGAATCGTTATGCTGAACAACGCGACTGCGGGTGCAGTGCACCGGCCATGACCACGCCGGGGTGTGGCGACCGAGGCCAGCGAACATGCGGACACTTGAAGCAAGCCTGGCCTGTCCTTTTGTCCTCGCTGATATCACATTCAAGTGTCCCCTAAATGTCGCACTGAATTTTTTTTTCAAAACCTCTTACTGAATTTATTTGTTTGGCTGTTTTGATGTTCTTATTCATTTATCACAAATTATTTTATTAGCATCGTGTTACATTCGTAAGCGGTTATGAACAAATATATAAACAAGAATTTTTTTTTTCAAAATCTCTAACTGAATTTATTTCTTTGGCTGTTTTGATGTTCTTATTCATTTATCACAAAATATTTTATTAGCATCGTGTTACATTCGTAAGCGGTTATGAACAAATATATAAACAAGAATATCTCGTACGTGATAGCGTAAAAGTGCGATGAGAGTGCGGCATTTGGAATTGAAAAGGGTGGCTTTTAGCTTATTCAATTTCAGGTTTGGGCATTTTTAAACGAATCAGCATTTTCTACAGCTGGTACGCGAGGACTGTGAATGATAACGCAAGCCACCGTTCGTTCTTGAGAAAAAAAATGCGAAAAGATTCTTAATGCGCATTTTTCTTTCGGTACAAGATGAACCCTAAAAGCCAAATAATGCCTGCTGCATGGCCTAACCTTCAAAGCAACCGTAAATGTAAATGAGTTAACATCGTCAGCCTAACTACGCCCGTTGCAGCAAAGCCGCTACCACATCTCTCACATTAGCACTGTCGTGTGAGCTGCGGCCACCCTATCCGCACTAACCTCCTAATCTCATCATCCCAACTGACTTTCTGCCACCCTCTACTAAGCTTGCCTTATATTGGAATTCAGTCCGTTACCCGTAACAAGCGTCAGTTATCTTGCATTCGCATTGCATGCCTTGCTCATGTCCGTTCCTTCTCTAGATTTCGACTAAGATGTAATTAACCCGCGTTTGTTCCCTCACCCACTCTGCCCTCTTCCTGCCACTTACGCTACACCTATCATTTTCCTTTCCATAGCTCACTGCGTGATCCTCAATTTAAGTGCGACCCTCTTTGTTAGCCTCCAAGTTTCTGCCCCGTAGGTGAGTACCGGTAAGGTACAGTTGTATGCTTTTTTCTTGAAGGGTACTGGTAAACTGCCATTCATGATCTCTTGTCGTAATTAGATGTACTCCCTAACCAGTTCCAGCGCCTCGCGGCCTTTCGATGTCAGTGCACGCTAAAGAACTCCGGATGGTCGAAATTTCCGGAGTCCTCCACTACGGCGTCCCTCATAGCCTGAGTCACTTTGGAACTTTGAACCCCATAAACGCTCCCTATCAAGCACCGCTGTGACCTTCATGGACTGTGGAAAATAACTTTAATTCTCTGCCCATTATTTTTAGACCGACCTTTAATCTATGCCTGTATAGGTATTTTTTATACTTTGCAGTTCGCCCCCTAATATAATTAAAAAGGCGGTGTCATCACCAAGTCTCAGATTATTGTAGTGTCCTCTATTAACATCCTTCCCCCCCAACTCTTCCCAATCCGTGTCCCTGAATACCGTCTTGTAAACACGCGCGGTGTTTAGTGCTGGAGAGATCGTGCATCCTTGCCTAACAGCTTCTTTTTTTGGGATTTTATTGCTTTCTCGATATATGCGCTTGCCTCTTCTACAACGTTGTACCGCAATGCCATCATGACTTCTGAATTTTCGACTAAATAAAATGTTTTCTCGTAATCTATGAAAGGTACGTATAGAGGTTAGTTATATTCTGGCGCATTTCTGTATCACTGATAACGGGAATAAGGTCTATTGTTGAGTGGACTTTACGAAAGCCGCTCTGGCCCTTTGGTCGATAGATCATTCAGGTTGCCTGATTCTATTAACGATTGCCTTAGCAAACATCTTGTAGGCAACTGACACGGTCTGAAATTTCCAAGACACTGACGTCTCCTTTTTCATGGATAAGCGTTCTTACAAGATTCAGGTATGCTAGTGGTCGTAAGGCATGCGCATACAGAGTGGCCAGTTTTTCAAGCACAATCCCGCCCCGTTCTTCAACAGATCTGCTGTTACCTGATCCTGACCACCAGCTACTTCCCCCTTTGCATGTTCTTCTTCTTCTTCTTCTCCTCAGTAAACATGGCACATACCCACAGGGAGAATTGGCCAAGGTATGGTGGTGAATGCCAAGAAGGTATATAAGCGAGAAAAAAGAAAGTAGAACAGTAGAATGACTGGAACTGAAAAAATGTATCAATTGTTGAAATTTTTAAATAAATAAACAAGTTAGAAACACCAGGAATAAAATAAAGTACACTTTTTGGACATGCATTCTTTCTGAGGCTTTCTTCACTTCCTCTTTCGTTACTGTTAAATTTGGATGCCCCATTGCTGAGCACTACTGCCTGTCCTATTAACGTCCTGATTACATTGGCTACCGTATACATTTGTGCAGAACTCCTCGGTTACCTTGACTATCTTCTCCATTACTGGTAACAGTATTGCCCTCCTTGTCTCATAGCGTGTACCTCTGATTTTGCCGATACCTAGTTTTTTCTTGACCGCTTTTGGTGTACTCTTTAAAGCATGCTCGATTCTCTCCGTCCTATACTTCCTTAAGTCGGTTATCTTAGGCTTATTGTTTAGATTAAGAGTTGTGCCAGTTCTATTCTATCTATGGGTTGAAAGGCTTTCATTTTTGGCGCTTCTTAATCAGTTTTTTCCCGTCCAGAGAGAGTTTATCAGTATCGTGCCTATCTGTCCTACAACGTACTCCCATTGCGCACTTCGCAATGATACCTGTGAGAACGTATTTCATTTTTTGAGCACTGAAACCATTGTCTTCGCTTAAAGCGCAGTATCTGTTCTTCAGCAAGATCCTGAATTCTGCTTTTCCTCTTACCTCTAACGCTTTTACGGGCTTCTTTCTTACTAGTTTCCTGCGTCCTCTTTTGAAGTCTATGCTAATTCGAGACCCTATCTAGAGTCACCACATCTGGCCTCTCCGAGCACCTCCACATCCTGCTCTATGCTAAGATGATCGCACAATATGAAGTTTATTTCGTTTTCAGTCTCGCCATTCGAGCTCCTCCACGTCCACTTACGGTTGTTTTGTTTGAGGAAGATGACCTTCATGATCCGTACATTATTTAGTTCAATGAACGCTACTAATGACTTCCCTCTGCTATTCCTAGAACATATGCCGTAGCCAGCCACTGCCTGGTGTCCTGCCTGCTTCCTTCCTACCTTAGTAGAACGTTAAGTTGGGCGAGTTGGTATAGGTTCATGGTTGAAAAACAGCGCACAAAAGACTAGACACAAGAGTAAAGGCGACGACAGGACAAGCGCTGAACTCACAACTAAGGCTTTATTGCAAATTTCAATTTTGTTTTCATGATTATGCCTTCCTTATATACCCAGGTTTTTGCAATAAAGCCTTAGTTGTGAGTTCAGCGCTTGTCCTGTCGTCGCCTTTACTCTTGTGTCTAGTCTTTTGTGCGCTGTTTTTCAACCATCTTCCTACCTTGGCACTGAAGTCGCCCCTCAGTACATTGTACTGTGTTTTCACTTTGCTCAGTGCCAAATCCAGTTCTTCATAGAATCTTTCGACTATCTCGTGATCATGACTGCATGCAAGCGTGTAGTCTCTATGCAGAAAATAGTAAAAAGCGGGTAGGCTGTTTTATAGCGCACACCCCCTTAAAAATGTTGTGCGCGAAAGGACAGCTGACACCCGTTTTGCTCTCATATAGGCGTATTCGTGTTTAGAGGGTAGAATTCCTCCACAATTGCACCTAGTTATCCGCTAAACTACGATAACAGAGTACGTGCCCGTCCTTTAGCACTGTATATGCTTCATCTGTCCTCATAACCTTGCAAACCTGTGACATCCCGGTTAATACTCCCTAGTTCCTCGAACAGCCCTGCTAGACTTACCTCAATGGGCGAAGTTCAAGCGGTAAACGTTGCCAATGACGGCCTGTCCGGATTCAGAGTTTTATAGCGGCCTCCGCTGAGTGACAGGTCTGGCCGCCATCTTAGTCATTTGCTCCGCCACCGCTGTGGGTTGAATGGCGTATTGGTAGGTGGTGAGTAATGTTCTGGTGAGACGGTGCACCGTGTGTTCTGGGTGCCGGGAACAGGCTGCATCTCAGATCTGATAGTTTAATTCCATCGACACCCATATTTCTCTTTTTGTCCGATGGAAAACTACAGCGGTACCTGGATTCAAACCGCCGTCCTTTGCATGTGAAGCAAATGACTCCAGGACTTCGGGTGCTCCAGCTCTAAGCCAATGCTGCTTCTCTTGAAAGGAAAAGAGCGGAGTCCGACCGGCTCATTCTGACTAGTCATGTGCACAAATGGGCAGCATGGCTGCTCAAAGATTATTTTGGGCTGCATTCAAATGTTGTCCCTTTCCTAAGTGTGCGCAACACATTTTTTTTTTAATTTTGCCTCCATCGAATTGAGAGGCCGGCAGCATTTGGATGTAGGCAAAATGCAAAAAAATTCATGTTCTGTACGATGGACCCTGTGGGAATCCTGGCTTTCGCCGTCGCCTTTGCGCGGCTAGCCGGCCTCCCGCGTTGTTTCTCCTCTTTCCCTTGCTCCCGCCTCAGGCGGTGGAGAGGCGGCTGGGTGACTAATCACTGTCATTTAGCCACAGCTCCGCCCCGGCTCCCCAAGGGCCTTTGCCATTGGCGCCTTTTGGCGGGAATTCGGGACCCCGCTTTGGGCGGCCGCGCGCCGCGCGACCGTCCGAGCGGGGCCCAGAGAGAGAGAGATCCCTCCGAGACAGCGTAAGGTGCGTACGTTACTGTTTGTCCGTGCCGGCCCTTGGCCGCTCGGACCAGTGCTTACTCGAGCTCGCCCGCACGTGTCCTCTGACCTGCAGCGGCTCGAGCCTGTCCAGCGGGGTCCAGCGACCTCCGACAGGCGTACCTTGCGTTGAATGCCCACTCTCTCTCGCAACCGGCCCAACGGTCGACACGAGAGAGAGATCACAGCACTGCCGCGGGGACATTCTCCTGCAGCGGCGTGCTAGCGGCGCACATTGCTCGAGTCGCTTCGTGCGCGCAGCGGAGCCTTGCTCCTCGCGCGCCCCCGGGACGGGGTGACTATTGAGTGTTTGTGTACCTGCTGAAGGACGACGTGAATAAACGTCTCCTTTGTGAACTTGGAGGCCTATTTCTTTGCGGCGAATCGCTCTCCTCCCAGCGGAGGTTGAGTGCGCCGCATCGGTGTCCCAGTGTGTGTGTGGTGACGGCTGATCGGGGCCCTTGGCTCGCGCGAAGCTCGAACCCGCGGTGGGTGGTGGCCTGTGTCCACTTAGAAACCCACAACTGGCGCCCAACGTGCTAAGTCATTGGCGCTTACGCCTTTGATGGCACATTAGCCGAGCAGGTCGCCTTGCCGATCACGCTTGCGCACCATGTCTACCCCCAGCGGGGCACTCGGCAGCTACATGTCGGCTCCCTACGGAGTTGTAGCGTCGTTTGATCCGCTGGCTGCTGTTCCTTCGAATAGCCAGACACCGTGGTTGGCCGCGGCCCCCGTTGGGGTTTACGGCGACACAACCCAAAATGTCGACCACGCGGCTCCCATTGGAGCTGTATCGGAAGCACCCTGCGGTGCATCCGCTGGTCACATGCCTCAGCTGTGCACGCTTTCCGCCCAGTGCGAAAGCAGTTCGTGTCACGCTGCCGCAACCGGCAGTTTCGAACAGCAGCAGCCGTGCCCCGCGAGCAGTCAATTCTGCTCTGGGAACGGCGAGGCGCTGGCCCGGTTCCCTGTGGAAACCACGCCGCTCATCGAACTAGGAGCCTTGCCTCCCTCGTTCGTGCAGCCCGCCCAAGCCTCCACTGAGGCAGGGGTGCAGTGCGCTCAGTTGGCTGATGCGGCTCCGCGAGCCTGCGGGTCGGCTGGCGCGTTGGGCTCTCCTGATACAGCATTACGACTTTTCCGTGCAGTGTCGAAAGGGGAGCACAAACGTGGTAGCTGACGCGCTATCCCGTGCCCCACTCGCCAGCGGCGCCTTGACGCCTGTAGGCGGAGGGGGCGAAACAGCGGACGAGCCGCCGGGCGGCAAGGAGGGGGAACCCGCAAACGGGTTAACCCATTCCGCTAACCAGGCGAGCAGCGCTTCGCAAAGCGGACGAGAGGCAAAGCTCTGCGTGAGCGCCTCGGAGGTGCCGACGCGAACGGAAATTTTGGCTGCAAACCTGAGTGGGGACGAGACCATGCTCCCCTCTGGGATGACTGGAATCGTTTTCAGCCGTAAGAGCTACTGAAAGCCCAGCAAAATGACCCCTTTTGTCGCGAGGTGAGCGACGGTCTCAGGGAGACGGAGCGCCGTGACGCTACTTGTATTGTAGCGGGCGCAGGGGGGCAGAAGCCAGCGTGTGTCGCGGCGAACCCCGGGGGTTCATATTTGCTGGACAATGACGGGCTCGTGCTGAAGTACATAGCCACCGATGACGAGTCCATCGACCCGTTCAAGGTGGTTATCCCCAAAAGTCTGAGAGGTGCACTGTTGAGATTCTCTCATGACGAACCACTGGCCGGTCATCTGAGTGGCTCCAAAGTTTTTGCAAAACTGAGTCATTCGGTGACGTGGCCTGGCATGAAGCGTGACATTTTCCGCTATTGCCGTTCCTGCCATGTCTGTCGAGCGGTGAAGTCACGGGGTGGCAAGCCGCCTGGAATGATGAAACCGATTGACAGTGTGCGTCCGTGGCAGATGGCCACCTGCGATTTGATGGGGCCTTTCCCCAGGAGCAAGCAGGGGTTCATTTACCTGATGGTAGTCGCTGACCACTTTTCCAAATGGGTTGAGTTGTACCCCCTTCGGAAAGTGTCAGCACGAGCGGTGCTGGATAAACTCCAGGAAGTGTTCTGTCGGTTCGGCTTTCCGGAAAGACTGATCACGGACAATGCGTCCTATTTCACCGCTCGGGTGTTCGGTAACACGTGCCGTTCCCTCGGAATCGAGCACTACACCACTTCACCCTACCCGCGGTGGGTGGTGGCCTGTGTCCACGTAGGAACCCACAACTGGCGCCCAACGTGGGGCCCGAGCTTCGCGCGAGCCAAGGGCCCCGATCAGCCGTCACCACACACCACTGGGACACCGATGCGGTGCACTCAACCTCCGCTGGGAGGAGAGCGATTCGCCGCAAAGAAATAGGCCTCCAAGTTCACAAAGGAGACGTTTATTCACATCGTCCTCCAGCAGTACACACGCACTCAATTGTCACCCCGTCCCGGGGGCGCGCGAGGAGCAAGGCTCCGCTGTGCGCACGAAGCGACCAGAGTAATGCGCGCCGCTAACACGCCGCTGCAGGAGAATGTCCCCGCGGCAGTGCTGTGATCTCTCTCTCGTGTCGACCGTTGGGCCGGTTGCGAGAGAGAGTGGGCAATCAACGCAAGGTACGCCTGTCGGAGGTCGCTGGACCCCGCTGGACAGGCTCGAGCCGCCGCAGGTCAGAGGACAAGTGCGGGCGAGCTCGAGTAAGCACTGATCCGAACGGCAAAGGCCGGCACGGACAAAACAGTAACGTACGCACCTTACGCTGTCTCGGAGGGATCTCTCTCTCTGCGCCCCGCTCGGACGGTCGCGCGGTGCGCGGCCGCCCAAAGCGGGTCCAGAATTCCCGCCAAAAGGCGCCAATGGCAAAGGCCCTTGGGGAGCCGGGGCGGAGCTGTGGCTAAATGACAGTGATTAGTCACCCGGCCGCCTCTCCACCGCCTGAGGCGGGAGCAAGGGAAAGAGGAGAAACAACGCGGGAAGCCGGCAGAGCCGCGCAAAGGCGACGGCGGAAAGCCAGAATTCCCACAACCCCCAGGTAGTATAAACTGAACCGTAGTCCTCTACTACTACGTTCCTCATAGCCCATATGCTGTTTCAGAGCATTAAACACCCATTACATAACGCGACTGTACATAACATAACGTAGCGTAACATATACATAACGTAATGTACCGTAAGGTAGCATAACATAACATGAAATATTACGTTGCACGTTATGTTATAGCATAACATAACATAACGTAACATAACGCAGCATAACATAACACAGCATTCTGATCGATGAAGCACGCTGCTGCCACTTGAAAAGAGCAGCTTGCTGGTAAAAAAAAAAGCCTATTTCGCATGTGGAAAAACTTTCTCAGTAAAATGATGGTCACTTTTTGCGGTTCTACAAAGTATTTTTTTTTAGCAAATATGAGTCTTCCTTTACACCACTGAAGTAAACATCACTCAAGGTCACAAACGTACGCCCTCTTCCTTTTGCAGCGAACAATATTGCTAAACATTCACCCATTGTCCTTTGCTCTATAAACAGAGGTCCTTATGCGACATTAAGCAATGACAGGATGGACGGCGACACAGGTTACTTCTGCTGAATTCCTCAATTTCGGAAGTTTTTCAAGTTGAATGGAGCAAAGCGGCTATGACTATGCTATTTCATGTTTCTTTCCTATGTCACCATCACATTATTGCTGTCATTGGGAAAAACTCATTTATTTGAGTACTGCAATTATCAGAATGATGCAACCAGAAATGAACAATCTGCCATCTGCTCAATAATTTTGGCTTAACAGAAACAAATTCAGGTTCAAGCTCGTCATGGTCATGTATAGATGACATCAATTTTCTGTTGTTCCAATTTATCCTAGGTAAGCGCGGTTTAACGTCATAAACCTGCTCGTTGTGTATGAGGGACGTCGTAAGGAGTGCTTCGAATTAATTTCGACCACCTAGGAAGCAGATGCGTTGTTTTAAAATACCAGCAGCTGGGACGGCCCGAACGCATGAACCTTGCGGGCAAAGCACACCAAGACATCTAGCGCTCTCTTTCGAAACGGTGACTTAACCACGATTGAATCCGCCATGGCGTTCAAGATTCTCCGCATAACACAGCGCCGGGCTGTAGCGCTGAGTAATGATGTCATCTGCGGGAGCAGTTAGACTTCCGTTGCATCCGCCTGCACCCGAATTCCGCCAAGGCACGCTGCGCGGGTTCTACCTTGGGTGGAGTTAGTTTCCTTCGTTCAAGCGTTCCAGCTAGCGGTTCTTCGTTAGAGATGTACAGCCGCGTAGATGACGTCATCACCCCTCCAACCGGCGCTGGCTGTGCAGAGCAGCCTGAACGCCATCGCGGCTTTAACCAGCGATTGATGGTGACGATTTGAATTTCAATGGAGCCAGGGCAGACCCTTTTTTCCAAGCATTTCACTACTGGGAAAGCCAAGCATTAAGGCAGGGGAAAGCATCCCGTACCCATCGGAAAGCTGGTGGGTGCCATACGACACTGGGGTTCAAACCCCGCCCCAAAACCGCGGATTCCAAAAATACTAAACCACCGCTACAATTCAGCAGTTCAAATGCTAGCTCAAACAAATATTGGCCTGTCTTACCTCCGATGTTCACCCATTCGAAACCTTGTTGGTCGAATTGTAAAAACTTTCCCTTTAATTTGCCCTAACACCGGACAGCCCGAGAGCGTCCTTCCATCTAGAATACATCGAAATGCGAACGCCGTACAGCCGAACACCAACACCCTTAGTCCACTGTGGTGTGTGTCGTACCAGTTTATGAACTTGTCGCTGCCTAACAATGAGTTGCCTATTTCAAAAGGGCCCATACGACGACCGCTGGACAGAATTTAGGGCACCGTTTCCCCAATTCCGTTTCTGCAGGCAGCGTCCTAATTCGACGACAACGAAGTCCATCGCCCAAGATACCGCGAAAAGAACGAATTTTGCGCAACACAACGTGCAACGTCCGTGAAGTGGGAAAAAAGCGAAAATGCCCCCGGCGACGTCGGTGCTGACAGCTTTCATCTTCCCTTGCTTTCCGAACCGGCCCCCCGTCTCGTCTTCCCCGACCGATTTCTCCTGAGACTCGTCCCACGGCTCGGCGCAGGCGCCTATCTTACCCGAAATACCTCGCGTGCGAAAGCGCTGACGTCTTGTTTCGCCGTCGTTTGGCTTCTTTGACAGCACCGCCCGGGGCGAGCGTGCGGTGACGGATCGTGGGAACTCTCATCGGAGCGGTGGGGTGACGATGGCTGGCGCTCTCGCAGTTGCATTGTTTTCCAGTTAACTACAGCCTGTGCCGTAACCAAGATGAGAGGTTGTCTCGGTGAATGCCGTAAGAGGACGAGTGTTTTGAAGCTTGACCGCGATAAGTTGTAAGGTGTACCCTGATCGGATCGACCTGAGACTCATTTGCCGCCATGGAAATAAGAACGAAGCCCGTTTATCGGTAATAAGACTAAAACAGCGCACCGGTACAAAGACGAGGGAAACTGAGACAAAAACAGCGCTATTCTTGTCTCATCTTCCTTGTGCAGGTATGCTGTTTTAGCGTTACTATGTCCTACCAATTCGCCCATCACTCTGCGTTCTTCCTTTCCTTTTATCAGTGACGAGGTGGTGTATACGCACCAGGAGATCATGTGGCGCACAACCAAAGAACAGAATATAGACGATACGTTATACAAAACAAGGTCCACAAGCAAGCCAGACGTCGGGATCGTCTCGTTTAACCCTGCTGTCTAACGTTCTGTCTGTCGGCTACGTTCCCTTGAATGTGTGTCACCGACTGATCCGCAGCTACGCCTTCCTAAACGCAAATCCACAACTACATTGTGCAAGTCGAAGTAGGCAATACAGCACTTATGCATCGGGAGGAAAGCGAGTTGGCTTTATTTTCCTAAATACTTTTGAAAACCCTACTAGCAGAGACAAACACAACGCCACATAAATTCTCTCGACTGCTGCTGCAGTGGTTCATGTCAATAGCTTTCTCTCAGAAACAGTCTTTTTAACGCACGATTTCCACTGTTCGCATCGAAGGATGCATCCCCAGCACATAGCTGTGCGTACAGTGGTGAGCAGCCTTGTCTAGAGCGCTTGAGCAGTGCGCACTTGGTAACAAAAACCAAAATTAGAGAGCAGCCCCTCATTACAGGGCAAAGTTTTCGTGCCTGCTTTGTTTACGAGGCTATCTGGCGCTACTTCCGTGTAAGCGTTGCAGCTGGACCCTACAGGCTGCCACAAAATCTGGATTTGTTTGCAAGGAAGTGCACCGCCCGAGCGCTCTAGACAAGGCTGCTCACCACTGTACGTTCGGTAAGGTACCGTAGACGTTCTGCCAAAATCTGCTCCATCTTCCTGTAAGGTCCAGAATGCCAATGCCTTATTTTCATTACTTTCTTTCGTGAGATGCGACGAGCAATGTCCTGTTTCATCCGTGACCTTATGTGCAATGCGGCTAGACTCCTCTAACGCCTGCATTTTTTAGGCAGTAGACACAGCGCCCCATCAGCTTCACAAGCAGGAAACGCTTGCCCACCACACCACGTGAACGTCAACCTGAAATCTCGGCAGCAAAATGACGTTGGCCCGGTCATCGTAGCTCGTTAACTCGCCCATTGGTTCACTCCTTCAAATGTTATTAACGTGAAATCCAATGTACGCCGCCGCTACCGCTAGAACCTAATAATAATTCAACCACCATGTTGTACTTGATGACAGGGGCCCGTAGTAAAAGCTGCCCATTGAAAGCTCGACAAAGCCCCGGACCCCCGCGTCCGTGTTCTCTCCATTCGCACTTTCATTGGCAGCGGGAGGTCACAATTGAAGTTCTTCTTTCCAAGCGGCAGTCTCTACAAAACCGTGCCCTCGTGTTAACACCGCCACCGACGCGGTTACGCGGACTTGGGGAATGAATTGCGCGTCTGAGCCAGCCGCACTTTTGTGATCAGCGGCTGCTCGGCGCGAAAGTGTCTGGTGCCAGCGATGCGAGCAATGTGACAAAGCAGCCTCTCGTCTGGCTGCTGTGCCGAGAGAGAAAACATGGAGGCAGCAGCAACGGCAGCGACATCGAGCCCGACGTCACTCGACCGACATCGGCGGCTGCGGCGTGGCTGGGTCCGGACAATGAGCGACGCGGACCGCCCTCGTCTCGCACGGTGCGCACGAGAGCCTGCGGGGCACTCCGTGAAGTATTCGTCCTCCTCCGGATCGTGAGGGCGTGCCAGACGCCGTTTTTCAACGTACAGCGTCCCGTACCGCGTCCTGTTTAAAAGTTAGCGGGCAGAGTTGTATACTACCAGGCTATGAAAGATTTCGTGCAGTCACATAACTGGCGCCAGTCCCAGGTCACAAAGCACTCAGGAGGAGGAGGAGGTATAAGTACCTCGGAAAGAAGTCGCGTTGCGTGATGTGGCACAAAACCAAGCAGACCGTACTGAAATGCGTGGCGAAGAAAGGCACGTCTATTTGGTACTGATGCAAATTTACTGAAACCAGATTAGTACCGCCTTTGTAGTCCAGCTAACTTTGAAGCAACGCTGTGCTTCCCGGTGCCAGAGCTCAGCGATTTACGTGTTGTTCAGCTTCGTGCAGACTTTAGTGCAGTAAACAGTGACCAGTTGCAGCGCGTTACGTGTTTACTCACCTACTGTATAACGAATGCTGAAGGGCATGCATTCATTCACGTTTTTATTTTGGATGTAGGGTCGATCTCTGCTGTTGAAAGACTGAAGCTTTCGAAAAGCGATGTGCTGTCCGAACCTGGGCATTTAAATAGGACCAGCATGAAGGAACCAGCAGTCCTTTAAGCGACTTTCCGCTGCACCACCGTACCTTTGTCCAAATAAGGGCGCACCACAATAGATTCGCTTGTGTTTCGCCCAGCGCTGCAGAAAAACAGACTTCCACTCTTCAACCTTCGCAGGACCCTACAAGAGACAACAAAAGCTGCGCCCCTTTCCCTTCCTTCCTGTCTTTTGAAGGGGGCCCAATCCCTTGCGTGGGGTCACAGTTTAATCTTATATACACTACGGTTGCGCTGCTTTCGTTGATACATCCTGTCTGGCCGTGTACTGTGCGATGTCAGTGCACGTTAAAGAACCCCAGGTGGTCGGAATTTCCGGAGCCCTTCACTGCGGCGTCTCTCATAGCCTGAGTCGCTTTGGCACGTTAAACGCCCGTAAACCAAACATCCTGTCTGCCAGCAGTCGGTCACGAGACGGACCGCAGATATGGAACCCATTTACCGGTCGCGAGGTGTCGTCAACCAGTTTTCGGTCACGACGTACAACGTCGGCCATACGCCCGGCAACTACGCACACAGCCAAGTCCGAGAAACCTTCCCGCTGCAACTTTAGTAAAGCACGCGTCTTTGCCGCGACTGCACCGTCCAGTGGACCCGCACTGTTTCCGCGTAAGACCCACGTTACGTACTCGAGCATAACGCATTGGGTCCTCATGCATGTTCTCTGCTGCGTGGAACGGCGCGGTGGGGAGACAGCCTGCCAGCGAGAGCTGCTCGTCCCCCGGGGAGGCATACACACCCCGTTCGTCCCTGGCCTTTGCTCTGGACGGCGGCGCGTGCTGCCCGGGAGCCAGTGGAGCGTGAAGCCGACGGCGGCAGGCCGGCCGCTTCTCGCTCCAATTGTCGGGGCCGCCCGTTCGCCGCTGCCATACTGCTTCCGTGGTGCGTCGCGCGTGCCGCCGGCAGCAGCGCTAAGGACGCTGCCTCTTTTTCTCGCCCAGCATCGAGAAAGAAGAGGGTGCGAGGTGCCGCAGGGCAGCTGTCCGCACTTACGCAACGCCTTTCCTGCCTCCCCCCCCCCCCCCCCTCCCACCACCACTTCACGCCAGGCTCCCTCGTCCACCACGCACGTCTTCGTACCCGCGGCGAAAAGGACGAAATAGCAGAAACTTGTTTTCTTTTATGCCTTGAGTACGCAGACGATGCAGGCTGGTGTCGTTGCAGAGGTCTCTGTCGGAAAGCCGCTTGCGGGCCGTCACTGGTGAACGCTAGTGTTATTTAGTGTTCTTTGAATTTCTGAACAGGTTTTACTCGAAAGCCTGCGTAATCTATCATCGTTAGATAACGAGGCGAAAACTAACACGTACAGCTCATAATTTTGCTCGAGTACAAGCTAACGCTTTGTTGCAAAGTTTCATGACCAAATGGTTCAGGTTGATAAACGTCGTCCGGCTTCCTAAGCTATGGTCGAATGCAGCTCGAGAAGGTAGCAGCAAATGCCCTGAATGGAGGCCCTCCAGCTAATGGCATCGACCGCTACTCATGAAGTCGAGTTCAATTTGCTAGGGTAACGCAACAAGTGAGTGGCATGTGCCCCTGTGAAGTGGCACGAACCGCGACGTCACGGGAATCGGTCGACACCATTGCCTAGAGATCCTTCTTTGAGGGGTATTCGCCGCTGAGTTCTTCAGTTGTATCCGGCCACAGAACATTCTTTCCGGCTAGTTAGTGCATGCTGAGTTGTAATAGTTAGCGAAAAGAAACGACAACAGGTGACAGCAGAATGCAGTGGATGCAAAACGATGCTGCTTACAACTTCTATTTCGAGGTGCAAGCAGAGACTTCGCAGTGAGGGATCTGTCACAAAGCAGCATTCTGAGCCAATGATCAAGGATCGCTTGCATTGAAAGCACGAACGATATGGAGTGCGGTACTTCGGAGAGCTGTGTCTTGCGAAGGCTTCCAACCCACCCACATTCGTCGTGTTCCATAGGCGAGAAATAGACAGACGATAACTGATTGCAAACATCACAAACTCCGACATAAATATGGTGCCGTCTAGGTCATCTCGTTGAGACGGTGTCATTGATACATCACACTGCGGCACTCTGTGTTGGTATATGACGCAACTCACAAGTTAAGAGAAGTCACAGTTCCAGCTGCGCCTCGGATACCTGAACTGGAACCAGCAGAAAACACAGCCGTGGACTGCGTTGCAATTTTCTCACGTATGCCGGGCGGATGAATCTGTTAAATCCGCTCAAATGGTCCGAACTTAAAATAACGCCAGGAGGTCAAATTTGCAAGCATGCTCCGCTTGCTCCTTTCGTTTGAGTTCGCTGGTTTTATGTGTGTGCATCGTGACGAGATCACCCATACATACACTGCTATCCTATAATAACAGGAGAACCATACATTCAAAAGCACCAGAAGTGAAAGTGGAGAGAAGATCAAATCGACCTTCGTGGACACATCAGTACTTGGCTGCCAGGCATTGCTGCAAGGCATGTCCACTAGGGGTGTGCGAATATCAAATTTTTCGAATACGAATCGAATACGAATACTTAGTTCCGAATATCGAATCGAATATCGAATAATCAAGGAAAGACGCATTTAACCACTGCAAAACATTTATTTGAGCACCCAAGAAGATCACAGCTCAACTATCAATAAGTAAATGAACACAAAAGGTGTGTGTGGCTGCACAGAAAGTATCGAAGTTTAGAACATTATTCTTAGAAGAGTGGAATTTTCACAGAAAATGGCTAGCACACAGCACTGATTGAATCTAGCATGCCATCAGCGCAAAAGCGCGTTGCTGGGATGAACATTAAAGTTTGTTGTGAAGGAAAACCACCTGCCCCACATGGTCAGGCAGGGGCGTTCCCTTCTAGCTGAAACGACTTCTCCAGAGACCCTCCCTCTCACTTGGCACTGAAGTGGCAGGTATTGCGAGGTACTTCGTGCACAGCTTTGACTATACCAGCTTCGCAGGTATAGCCGCAAAGAAGCTCACAAGCACAATCAGCTACGGTATGGCCCAACATTACGCATGGCTCTGGACGTCGCCATATTGTTATGTCTATGTCGATTGGACTTGCGCACCGAAAGGTACGCCGGTGCTCGCAATAAAATATTCGGCTAAGTACGAATATTCGCATGGGATCGAATAATCGAAACAACACGAATACTTAGATTTCGAATCGAATACGAATAGCAAAAATTTAATATTCGAATTATATTCGAAAATTTCGAATATTCGCACACCCCTAATGTCCACCCTTCAAGAGAAGTTCTGGCAGTCGTGCGTAAAAGAAAACCGCTTCACTGTTGGTACGTCGCGTCGACTAGCCAGCGGTGACAAGGCGCGCTCATCGACGGTGTTCGGAACGAGGGAACAGCGTGTCGTAAAGCACTGCAGTGCAGTCCTCGAGGCTAGCGAGCGCAAACGGCGACCCAGCTGATTGAAGAGCGAGAACAACGCTTGCCTTCACGACGCACGCGCCCACGTCGGCCGTGAAGCCCGTGAGGAGAGGAGCAGCGAAGCGACATTGACAATGGCCCAGATCGCTACGAGCCCGCGCTCTCCTCCGGGCACCGCCGTGCCCGTCGTGACTGACGCCACCCGCTCTCTCCTGCGCCGAAGCAGCGGCCGGGAATCGGGGCCAATGGCTTCTTCTCCTCGGGCGCGACCGGCCACCGGTCCACGTTAGGTCCACGATGTGAGCGCCCTTTCCATGAGGGTCGACTGTGGCCAGGCGTTCGCTCTTGGTATGCAAGCCCGTGCCGAACGTTGTTGAGCGTCGTAAGAGCCCGTTCGCTACGTCAATGCACTACGAGTGGGAGGGCTTTTTTTTTTTTTTGCGTCCGACGTGAGCTGTCGTCGTCGTCGCCGCTGGCTTCGGGCCGAGCGAGAGAGTGGCCGTTACGTTACCAGGCGAAGAGGGCGAGCGTGGTTGCGGCCCGTCCGTCAAGGATCGAAGACGTCCCGTTCCAAGCATCTCCTCCCCTCCTCCGTCGTGCGTGTAGATGAGCGCGGCAGCGGCCATGTTCGACCTGTCATTTCTCGGTAGAGCTCGCTCCGTTCTCGCTTTTCGCCACGGCTGTTCTCCTTCTATCCCCATTTGATCGCTACGTCGCTCGTCGTGTCCGGGAGAAACCGGCTACATTTCTGTCTGACGAAAGGCTTGGACCTCACAAGGCAGAGCGTAATCTATTGGCTTGCAACGAAAAGACCTCTCATGTGACGCTTGAAGGCGGTGTGTCGCAAATACGAGATCGGCCTGGCACGAGACAGACATTCGTCTTATTCAGCGTTCGCTGCGCCGGGAATACTGCACAGATTGACGAATGGAGAGGCCTGGGATGAGGCGACCAGCGTTACGTTTGAATGTGTTTGCATGTCATTCGAGCAAGGAGCCCGTGAGGACGTCGAAACGGACAGGCGGAGAGCAATGGCCTCTTTGCGGAATTAATGATTATCTGCATGGTTCAGATGTTAATGATTGTACGCTTTCTACATTTCCAGCAACATCTCCCTCTTTTTGGGGTTTTCCAAATGACTCTCGGTGAGCATTTTTCGACAGGTTAATGCCCTTGCTGGCATCTTGATGACGGACAGCTTTCTACGTACGGGCGCCCTCAGGAACAGTTCAGCGTTTAATGACTCGTTTCTTTCGAATACCCTTATTCTTAACACCAGACGCTTTATAGAGAATTCATATAAAATAGATTGTAAAAGAAAGGGGGGGGGGAGTGTTAACGTAATAACGTAGTATAGTGACAGTACAAATCAAAATATGGACGCCATAAGGAAAAGTACGAAGAAAGAATGCCACCCACTGGAAATTAGGCAGTTCAGCCCACACATGACACAGCCTGTATGCGTGCTGTCGTTTGTGACGGGCAGAGAATATAGGAAGGCAGGGAGTACACAAGAAAAGTTATGATTACCTAGTGGCCCAAAATTTTGCTCCAACTTCTCTGAAAGATTGATTACCATAGGTTGAACGAATGAATGAGATCTGAATTTCAAATTTCCCTCGAGAGATTTGCGACTGACCAAATGTCGACTGCGCATTATGAGATACAAGCTTTACTCAGACGATCGCAGCAACATAAGGCCGGGAGGAAAACATATCGCTGGAAAACAATCTTTTCTGCAACATTATAAGTTGAGGTTATTGGTTCAACATTAGAGGTTGTGGTTATTGGTTTAACCTCAACATATAATGTTGCAGAAAAGACTGTTTTCCAGCAATATGTTTACCTGTCGGCCTTATGTTGCGTCGATCGTTTGAGTAAAGCCTGTATCTCACAATACGCTAAGAGACCGGAATTGTTAAAAAATCGGAAGCGGGCAGAGTGTGTGAGGGAACAAACGCAGGTTAATGACATCCTAGCCGAAATCAAGAGGAAGAATTGGGCTTGAGCAGGACATAAGAAATGCGAAGGCAAGATAACCGCTGGTCCTTAGGGGAGTGGATTCCAAGAGAAGGCAAGCGTAGCAGGGGTCGGCAGAAAGTTGGGTTGGCGGATGAGATTAAGAAGTTTGCGGCATACGGCGGCCGCAGCTGGCAAAGGACAGGGTTAATTGGAGACACATGGGAGGCCTTTGCCCTGCAGTGGGCATAGTCAGGCTGATGATGATGATGGTGATGAAAGGATGAGGTGGCAAGGAACGCCAAGAAAACATTACCGGATAAATTTTAGAAATGTTTACTTATAACGTACGGCAAAAAAAATTAATTAAGCTGGAACAGTTGTAAGAGTTTCATTGAGAGCAGATGAAGCTGCTGGGAGAAACCTTGCAGCTGCGTTTTGTTGCGTTACGTGAAGTTAGGCAATACCGGAAGCTTTTCGCGGAACAAATTAAAAAAAAAAATCCTTTCTTCCGATGTCGTGCTTATGCTCTCTCGCGCAAGTGGTTTGTCGAATCACGTAAGCTCAGTACAGAAGCAAGTGTGGAGTGAACACCATCCTACAAGCGAAGTAATTAAAAGAGCGGATATCCAATTTTCGAAACGAGCCCAATATCTCTTCTATCACTTTGCCTGTCGACGCTCTTCCGCAGATTTCCTTTCATGTCTTCCGTGAAGCGTTCAGGAAGGCAGGAGGTACGGGGCGGGCTGTAGAGCCTACCGTCGCCGTAGCTTTCCCATTAAACTAGGTCATTGACCGCCGAAGGAATATTAAGCAACCTTTTTTATTTGGTAAATTTTGCATCATTTTGAAGTTGCCGAGTAATTCCTGGGGCACTATATTTCGCGAGGTGGATGGAATATGGTGTCAGAAAAAACCATCGATGTGAATTTTATAAAAGTGACCTTGAAGCCTTTCAGATTCCCATCGAGAGTCGCTTTCGTTTTGCTGCATAAACCTTATCGGTAAAAGCTGAGTTTTGATAACACAGGGTCTTCAAATGTGTCTTAACATTATGTGCTGGCAGGACATCGGACTTTCATTTCTTTGATAGAGTGTACTGTTTAGTTGTTTACGAAGCAAGTTTTATGAGGATTTTAGGCTGTTCGAAGCAATTAAGTGCCCCCAAATTCGATCATTCAGAGCAATCGAGATCTAACTGCAGTTCGCGATGGCAGTTTGGAGCGATATTTCTCTTCCCGGCGTAGAGGACAGTACAGGTTGCCGTGCGGCTCAATGCCTCGTAGTCTCCTCAGCACTGAAGTCCAGAAAAGTGATACGTGATTTCGCGAGCACGTCTTAACGTGGCGCATGAAATGCTTCGAACGAAATGCCCGGAACACGATAATTATGAATATTTGTTCCATACTTCATTTTTTCCTCATCGTGGTGTCTTTCATGCCACTTTCCAAACGCACTAATTTCTGTTTAATGCGAAGGAATTATATGGCTCAGCGGTGCCTAACCCGGCGTCGGCGTTAACCACCAGCAGTGGTCTAAAGATACCAGACGACGTCATCCAGGCATTAAATAAAAATAAAATTCCTTCCATAGGTGCGGGGAAATGAACCCAGGACTATCAGATTGCGAGGCGAGCACGTAACCCTAAAGAATTGGTTTATTGGTTTGGTTTATTGGGGTTTAACGTCCCAAAGCTACTCAGGCTATGAGGGACGCCGTAGTGAAGGGCTCCGGAAATTTCGACCACATGGGGTTCTTTAACGTGCACTGACATCGCACAGTACACGGACGTCTAGAAATTCTCCTCCATTGAAATTCGGCCGCCGCGGCCGGGATCAAACCCGCGTCTTTCGGGTCAGCAGCCGAGCACCGTAACCACTGAGCCACCACGGCGGGCCGTAACCCTGAAGGCTGGTTCACACGCAAGCGAATGAGCGATGCAGCGGCGCGCCGCAGCGAAATTTTCCAGCTTGGAACCTCGCCGCTCACCGCCGCGACGACTCAAAAACATATTTTCGCTTTCGTTTGAAACAGCCTTTAAGCCATAAAACCGCATTGCTGCCTGGTGAAAAAAGGCGAACCTAGCATACCCGCTGCCTTACGACTCTATGCTAATGAGTAGGAGGGTCTTAAGAAAGGAAATGAAAAAAAATTAAAAACCAAATAAAAATAAAAATAAAATGAAATAAAAACAATGTCTTCGCATTAAAAGCAAGTAAGTAGTCTTAAATGCCCTCTGCAAGTTTTTTTTGGCGTTATTTCCTCGTAACTTCCTTTTCTGCGTAGTTCGTGCCTCCGCTCGCCCAACATCGCGCAACTTCCGTTCGTCCACGGCCGCTGTCGTGGAAGCCCTTCACGACGATCACGCTCCGCTTTGTTTTGCATCTTTATCCTCCCGAAAGCACAGGCAACCCGCTGCACATGCCGCCCCTTCCTCCTGGTCTCGTCCTTGCTCGAATTCTCGCTGACATTGCGTCGAATGTGCTCAGCTTGCGCGGCGTGGCCGGTGGCCCTTGTAACGAAAATCGTGACACACTTAACAGCGTCGCTCCAACTCGACCCGCGGATAGGAGCACGGTGCGAGACGCGTGCGAGCTGCTTCAGACCGTCGTGCCTACTTCATATTTTTTTTTCTTCTGGACTATTGCTTCCTTTCCTGCCTCTTTTTTTTTTTAAGAAGTATCGCGAAGCGCCTGAGCTGACGTTTACTTCCTCTCACGTTTCTTAAATTGCGTCACACGTCTTTCGTGACTTATGCTGCTTCATTGTGGTAGACTTTATCTTCCCGGCTTTCTTGTTGCGTAACAGGAACGTCGGGTTTCTTTTCTTTTTTATTTTTTCACATGGTCGTAATTTGGTGCTTTAGTTTGTTGTGTTCCTTCATCTCCCGGTGTTTAGTGCGCAGCTTTTTCTTCCCTTTCCAATTGTCGGCTTTCGATTTTCCGAGATTCTCTAACCCTAAGGACCAAATTTTGTAATATTCCTTGTTTCACTGAGGATTCCTTAAAGGGAAAATTCAGGTTTTTTTATATTTTAGTTTGATAACCACATCTAATTCTTATGAGTCTTTTCTCTTCGGTATAAACAGAAAGGTTTACAAAATACCCGGTAGAAGTATCGAGAAACAGGAAAAACAAGGTAAACGAAACTAGGTTCCAGCGGAACTATGATGTAACGATATACGAGCCTATAACGTCCCGCATACTGTCCCAAAAATTATTGTGTGCGCTTTCATTGGGTGAAATTTCGACTGTAAGCGACAGCATGGGTGATTATTTGTCCGAAGGGAGCAAAAGCAAGCGCGAACTTTTGTCATTCAGCAAACGCAGGACAAATATCAACGAGCGTGCCAAACTGTGACGTCACACACACACGGTTGTCCGTAGAAATCGCCCCGACTGAGGGCACGATATGAAAACATTTTAAATTTATTTCCGCTGCAAGAAAACGCAGCCTGGTTGCGAAATTTGGTCCAAGTGACGAGAAAACTCCGAACAACTTACGCTCAAAGTTTCTGTAAAATACATAGAGATGCGAAAAACGCCGGAATGACCCTTTAAAAGTGGCTTACCTTTTTTCGATCAGTTGTTAAATACGCCTTATTATGGAGCCCTTAGTGAGGCTTTCCTTCGGGCGTCCTTTTCATAAGGCAGGCAAAATGTTACACCTTCTATTAACTCATTCATCGACCTGCACACAAGCTTCACTGCCCAACAACTCGCTCTGCGCAAGCGCAGTGGGACGTCTCAGCGGCTGCAGCGACGCCGAGCTCACAGTGGCAGAGCAAGCACTCGATGCAGCCACTGCACTGCCGCTGCACTGTAAACAATGAGATGTGGCCAGACGAACTACATTTCACCGCCAAACCATCTGGTGCGCTGGGAAAAACACGCCTGAGATCCAAAACGAGCGCACGTAGGCGTGTTTACCTAAAACCGGATGCAAGGTAAAAGCTGTGTTCAGGCTTTTTTTTTTCTCAATTTAAACAAATATGTTTCAATTATAACGCGCGTATTCTCGACACCTGACGCGCACAAGCAACTCGTCATCATTCTGAGTGCCTTCTTACCCAAGGAGCGGCTAAGGACGGTTCGAAAATCAGATAGCTCCCTCCAACGCTCTCTTGAGGTAAGGAAGCATGGAGGGCTTCTTATCTGAGGCAAGGAAACCGTGCAAGATAAGGGGCGATCTTAAATTTGTCCCTTAGTGCTCAGTTTACGTACCTTTGGTCAGTAGCATCTGGCACCATTCAAAAGCTTCCAAATCAAGCTACGTAAGGCGCCAACGGGCCTCTTCTTTAGTCAATCTAAGCTGGGTGCCTGAAGCCACCGCGTCTTGTATTGAAATCTCCCACCCACTTTCCTGCCACCGTCCCCGTAAAAAATAAAAATGATCAGCATAACGCTCTAATGCACCGCTGCAGCAAGCAGATCTTTAATAAACTGTTCTAAGTAGGCTGTAATAAACCACACATCCTTTCACGCCGATGCACATTGTCGTGTACGTTATATTCTCCAAATGCTGAAGGTACTAAAGTGCTACTCGGTTATTGTGATTTAGAATAACATACTAGAATGGGGCTATGTTTCCTCTTTAGATGCCACATCTACAGGCACACTGTCGCAAAAAAATAGAAACAATTTCGCAAAGTTTTTGGCTCGCTGGGAAACATGGATTTCATGTTCCTTTTGAAAAGTCGGCAAACCTCATTTGTGGACATTTTTCTTTTTAATGCATTGGACAAATGGAGCCCATCGCAGTTTCCCTGTTTACTCGGCGTGGTAGACATATTTTTATTTTGTTTATTTATTTTTTTGCAGCCGGAAGACTCGCGACTGAATTCATTGTGTCAGTAGAATTTCTGACGTAAAACGCCAGAAAAGCGTCAAACGGGCCGTCGATATACCGCGCACCATAATTCGGTTCTACGCGCATGACGATACCGCTGCGGCCTGTTTTAGTTTCACCCTTTGGATACTTTTATTTTTCTAGACTCTCACGACCTCCAATGTGTCATATTTTATCAAGCACTGACCGTTGAACGTCTGGGGTATGCACACCAGTGATTTGGTCAGAAAATCTGGCAATCTTTCTCAAAAACCTGTAAACACCTATAGCGGACATCGCGGTCGAGTAAAACTCGTTATATATGTGGCATTAACTTTATTTCTTTTTCAATTGAAGTCAAGCTTTTTTCTGCAGACTTCATCCTTCCGTGCGCCTACGTTGCAAAAAAAAGTTGGCTATCTTCTTAATTTCCCGCGGACTGCACCAACGTTTATAGATGTTTTTTTAAAAGTATCTATAAACGTTGTACTGCACCTATCTAGCCTCGATATGGTGAGCCGTGAGATTAAGCCTAAATTCTTGGAACAAGCTATAATAACTGTCAATCGGCACACGCCACCTAATGACTTACCACCCATTCCAGAGCTACTTATGTAGCTATTACTTAGTTAATTGGATGAAGCGACAGAACACATACGCACTCGGCCCAACAGGGCGACTAAACGCCGGATACATTACTCAGAGGTTTGTTGCAGAACAGATAACGCAAGAACACTATAAATCACTTAAGCTGTCAGTATTAATTACACAATGGTAATTAAAGAAAGCGTATTTGCTCAATGACAGCAAATATAGATATTTAAATTGTTATCTTAAACTATAATAAATTATTACAATGATGAAAAACTTTGAAGGGAAAAGACCACCCTCGTAATGGTATAGTAACAGGACGTGAAACGACGAACTACCGCAGCCTTTGTCAAAAGTTTAAAACCAAGGAAGGTTTGTTTGTAAGCCCTATAGTAAGGCTATAGCAGCATCTGTGAGAACTCTTACTTTCCGAGATGGGATGACTACAGTTCCTCCTACATTCAGAAGATTTTTAACACTGGGGATGCTTAACGAACCACATGGCGTGGGTCCTACAGCGCACCTCCCTGGCCTCTAAACTTTTGAAAAGAGATGTACGTTTTCTAGATATAATTTATTATTCGATGGAAGAGGAAAGAAGGTAAGATTTAGCACTTTTTACAAAACAGTTCTGCGATACAGATTTCGGTACAATTTATATGATTTCGATATTTTTTTTAGAATCGAGGAATCAATGTGCTAGCTGCATTGTTCCCAACTTTGTTCGCGTAAAGTTTGATCAGCCACTTTACGATTATCAAATCTGATCTGAGAGGATGCGTACTCAGTAATATTCAGCGGATTGCTGGGATGGGATGCGTATAAGTCGTATAAAATTCAGCGAATTGCAATGATTAAGCTTTACTTTACAAACATGTATCAATAGCTTAAACTTAAATAACTGTTTCACTTCATGAGAGAAGCCAAATGCTACAGAAACCAAGGGGCGCAGGGGATTTTTTATTTATAAACTTATTTTGTGGTGTTGATCAATTTATATTACTGAATATGTTATCGCTTAAAGCTAATTGATTAGAAAAGCAGAAGAAAAAACAACCACATGCCGCCGATGGAATCCGAACCCACGACCTCCGAATTACGCGTCCGGTGCTCTACCGCTGAGCTACGGCGACGGCTGTCAAACCTTCTGCTTTCGGGGGTATTTATGTTTACAAATAACCTAACCTTGGGAGTGTTCACTAGCGCCACCCACGTTCTTAAGCGGCGTCACTTTAGGAAAGTCAAGTTCATAAAAGTGCGAACCTGTACGATAATTTTATGAGGCATTTTGATACGTACAGTCTTTGTCAAAAGTAACCAGCCTGCATGGTTTGCTTCTATCTTGTATAGTGGAGCCCTTGTGACTCTCCTGAAGTCGAAAAGTTGTTGGAAGGTAAGAAGGCCCCCGGTCCTTACATTTAACGACCATTTCAGCTTCAGGGAAGCTGTAAGGGCTCCACTGTACGAGCTAGAAGCAAACCATGCGGCCTGGTTACTTTTGACAAAGACTGTACGTACATAACTTCTCCTATAAACTCGTCGACCGTCTTAAAATATTTTTGTTTTTCACGCGTAGGTCTCTCGCCGAATGAACAATGAAACAATAAAGCGGATAAATGACTATGTAATATAGTGGTAAATTTAATAACTTAGGAGTCAAATTTCTAATTTCGTACTTTAGTCGGATAAAACTATGGAACTATGGCTGATGGCGCTCAAAGAAGGCCCTCCAGCTAATGGCGTCGACCGATTTCCGTGACACCATGGTTAATCCGATTATACTGTGATTGATCCGCTTTTATCTGCCACCACTTGCGACGTCACGCAAGCAAGTTCGAAAGGACCATGACGTCACAAGGTTCGGTCGACGCCATTGGCTGGAGGGGCTCCTTTGAGGGGCATTTGTCGCTTCGTTCTTGAGTTGTATCCGACTAGAGACACTAAGTCGCTCTAAGATGCTCACGTGATTCATATTAATATGCAAGTGACAGAGCATTAATCGAAACGGACGCCTTATAATTCTGAGGCAGAGCCACGCTTCAATGCACTGTTTTCTCATCTTAGCTCCGATTTGGAATCATCAGTCCTATCACGTGCTTTGTATTCAATACGCTTCGTTTTAAAATTTATCCCTTTCTTCGTTTTCGCCCATAATTGTAATTCATGAAAACAAGCGCTAACCTGACCTTCCGCATTTTAAAGATGCGTTCCAGATAAAACATGTCATTGTCATTTGCATACAGAATTACATCATGAGTTCTTGTATGACCACGCAGCAAAAACCACGAATCGGTAACGGACCCATGCAGAACACGATTATTTATTTTTTACATCGAACAGATGACCGGTTAAGTCCGTTACGCACGGCATGATAGATAATCACGAAATATATTTAAAGGCTCCTCAAAAATCTGAAAAAATTCACAGTGTAAATGACCCCTGTCAAATATTACTAATTACTGTTTCTTCTGTACTAAGAGCACAATTTCACTTCACTTAGTTTCACGAAATCTCAACTGCTTTTTGCGTAAGCTTCTCTTGTGCTCCCAAAAAGAAACATAATCTTATTTTATCACAAATTCGAGTAGATTTCAAAACGGGAGAAAAATTACAGGTCTACAATCAAATATGTTATCAAATGGGCCAACCTTTAAGAAAATAACAACCTTTGAAATTTTTACATCCGCCGGTCTCGAAAAACAGCGTTGTCACTAGCAGCATTAATTATGTGCTGCAAGGGTTAGCATGCGAGGTCAGGAACACCCATTCAGTCTTATATTAGTTACATTGGCCACAGTGCATTTATCTAGAAATTTAAAAATTGATTACTTCGTATTTACTGCATGACTGAAGTAAATATAGTCATGCATTCGTTGTACACTTTTGATGTGAACGTTTTCACGCTTGTGGCGGAAATGATTCATCAAAGCATATAGATATTACATTCGTTAACTAAAGTAGCGCTCACTCATTGAAACTTATCAAATGTTACTGCGCTTAAACTTTTGTCAGTAGTAATTCCTGGGAGGTTATTAAGACTTCCGAATTTTCCTCGGGTTATTAGGTATGGTTGCAAACTTGTTTCTATAGCGCAGTGAAATACCACTTGAATAAACTTCTGAGATAAATGATCTTCTAGAAAAATGGCCGCCGAAACACCCTTGTTTTGTCGTTGCAATTAAGTTATAGTTGAACGATTTTCAACCGTGTAAAATTTCAGATTAACGAACATTTTGAAAAGCACTAATGCGCGGCTCCGAGGTCATAATGTGCCATTTCGGCAGGCATCCAGCAATTCTCTCCTCCAAAACAGAGAAAAGTGCAGTTCCAGAACTGCGCCCTAGCTCTGAGCATTTCGCAGGCTAAGCGGATGTTGTTCACAGCACTGTTGTTAGTACTGTGGGTTGCACTCTGCCTTTCCGAAAATGTGCAGAATGTGACTGACTTGTGCAAGACTTGACCTACTACTCAAGAAATATGAACCGCCCCGACTCGGAAAGAAGTGAAGAAAAAACATGTTTGAATAGAAAATTACGCGGCAATTTCAGCAAGAGAATCAATAATGCATCTGGCGAAGAGCAAAGCATTTGCCTTTCAGCAGGCATCTGTACTAGAAAAAGTATCCAAAATTAAAATTAAAATTAGCCCAGTTTACTATGATAGCAGTAATACAGCCAAAGTTGTGGAGATTATTTTCTCAGAAGAGAAGTATGCTACGTATGCGTGGAATTTGAACAATGGGAAAAAAATTCTTTAGAAACTATTCCAATGTTTGATATTTACCTATTAATCACAAGAAAAAAAGTTGCAGCCTGATCACTTTCTTTGACCGAACTTTAGACAAGCAAACATTTCTTCAGACTCCGCTGAAGTTCGTTCAAGTAGTACTTCAGCGTATTTGTTCTGAGCTTTCCTTATATCTTATATTGATTTTAATGGCGCAAAAGCAACTGAGGCTATGATGCGCCTTTCCTTATATCGGAACCTAATTTATTTTTATAATTTTGGTGTCCTTGAGTTTCATGAGATTTTCAGTCAGGTGAATTTGTCTTAGTTTGCCACGTACTTGAATACTTTTGCACAATTCACGGGTAGCCAATAATTTTCAAGGCCTTTCATGCGTTTTTGCTTTAATAAAAGGAAACGCGGTATCATAAACGTTTTTATTATTGAAAAAGATATGCTTAAGGTGGGATTTACTTCGTTGCAAACATTCTCTAGTTAACGCAGTCAATAATTCGACGGGACACGGATAGATAGTATTAACACTTCGATATAATGTTGGTTTGTCAAGCCCGAGAGCAATGGCAAAATATCAGCACAGCATTAGTTTAGCTTGTGATTTGTCGCAAAAGGATATATTAAACTGCCTGTCTCTAAAGCTCACCTTGTTAAATACAGATGGAAATTAGTGCAACTAAGTGTATTGGTGACTTCCTGAGAAACCGCAGTGATCAGCTTATTCGCAATAAATCTGTAATAAAACTACAACAAAACAATGCAATTTAAGGGTATTTAAGACATGCGTGATCAAGGGGATCACACGCTAACGCAATGCATTTCATGGTTTCACTTGGCGGTAGTCGGTAAATGCAAGTAAACAATGTCGCGAAACATTTTATAAGAATGTACCCATAAGGGTGACAAAACAAATACTCAAAATTCGACAGAACTTCATACTCAAGATTATATTTGATGTTCAACGGAACGCACCCCACCCCCTCTCACTCCCAACGTTTGTTCTTGACGCCAGTTACAATTTGTATCCAGTTTCAGAGAAAATTAATGCCACGTTGTTTGTCAGTAAAGACCAGAGTATCAATGGATCAAGGAACCTTGAGCAGTCTTGGTTTCAAAGTTGTTGTTCTTTAAGCTTGCTTTCCTGTGTTGCGTAACTTATTCAGTTAATATGTCTATAGTGAACTCATTTACGCGACTTTATTTTTATGTTCAGGCGCGGATATCAAGCAGATGACCAAGATATACTCAACCATGATCATTACTACGTGCCAGCGGTTAATCCCGCGAGATGTAACGGCTGTAACAGTGGTTATGCTCAGCTGATAACATTTTTGGTGCCACTGTAACATCGATGTTCCGACAATTCTGTCTTGACCATTTTCTTGTTCTGCAACTTATGGGACACGTGCGCGGTATTATCTGAAGTGATAATAGTAATTCTTTGGCAATAAACGAGCAATTATTCATTAACATCCACCTCACGCGGAGCTGTATGGAAACAAAGAGAAGCTATAGAACTTTCAGCTTTTTCTTTGCTCCACCTTGGAGGATTCGCCTAAAACACATCGGACTAATATCATTGTACAAAAGTTTTGTCATTTATGTGATAATTTCGCTTGAGTAATTGAAAGGATCATACTTTTGTATTTCGTGCATTCGTTGTTAATCAGGGGAGTCGACTATTTGCTTTCAGGCTTAATTATCTACCGATGAGCATTTTTGTCTTTCCCTTCATCGTGCGAAACAAATATTCCACTAGAAGGCTCCGCTGAGTTGACACAAGCGCCAAATAAGAGCCCTTGTAGACGTAATCAGGTATTTTTTTTCTCCGCAATGCAACAAAATCAGTCCAAACAAGGACTACATTCGCTCGTGCACGGCGATAATTGCAGCAAGGATCAATATCACACGAGAATAAAAGCCGTGAATGTCCAATTTGGCGATCGAAGAGCGCCAAGGTGACATTGTAGTACAGGGCAAAGGTGATGAAGTTCGGAGGCTGATCATGCTTTTGAACGCTATACTCTTCTGCAGCTCCAAACAAGAGGGTTATCACTGCCAAATTACATGGCAGTATTTTTTCCGTATAATTCATGGCCAGTAGTGGCTTTCTCACAACTAGCTTTCGCAGCCTTCCGAGAGCAAAATCAAAGCCTAAACGTTTCGCTACCTCAAAATTTAACTTTGCGAAAAATTTGAAACACAAAGTATTTCGGAGGTACCTTCGGGAAATAAATCGAACGTAACTGAATAATAATATATGTGGGCTGTAGAATACGAAAGAGCCATTTTGCAATTTCTTGCTTACAAATCATATGTACATCGGCATCTAAACCTTGTTAAGTGATGAATGAGGGCACTTCTAATTGAAGGTCCAAACTTTCCGATTCCTCTTTGCTTGTCGCTAAGTCATGTTCGCGTTCAAGCTTGATTCAAGCTTGAATGCCAATGCGCTTGACATAGCTGATGGGTACCTCATTCTATTACAACAGGCACAGAAGTGGCCAGATTTTTGTAACTGATCAGCGAAGAGCTCTTAGGACAACCTATAAACCAACGTCGCGTACTACACCGGCGCACTCATAAGACCTCGGCAATCCTCGTGGCTCCTCAGGAGACCGCGCCAAATAATCACGACCCTGCGAATATCGCCCTGAAGACGTACATCGGGGCTCGGTGCAAACCACAGCACTCCGGTGGTCCCGCGTGTTCCCGACCTCGCTTTCGTTAGCACCCGAGACACGTTAGCACCATCTGCTAAAGACACGTAGGCCGCTACGACGGGAAGATTTGTGGCTCCCGATTGCCCAAAGCGAAGAAAGAAAGCCGGACCACACCCATATGAATGACCGCGGCTGCGAATGAACGAAGACGGCATGCGAAAGAAAGAGGGAAGAAGAAAGAAGAAAAAACCGGGCGAGAATTTCGGTTTGCTTAGGGCCCCACGGAGAAGGGGGCGGGGCTCCATCAGCGACGCAGCACGTTACATCCAACAAGTCGGTGCAGGCTCCCCGCTCCTTCCTCCCACTCCAGCAGCATTACACGGCGCTAATCGGCGCCGGAGTGCGCGCGCGCGACCCGAAATCGAGACCAAAGTAAGCGGCAGGGACCATTTTTCACCCGCGTGAGCCCGCGCACCCCTCTCGGACGCCGCCCCATTCGACAAGGTGGCGCGGCACAGCGTACTGAAGCGAGCGAAAGAGAGAAGGATCGAAGAAAAAAAAGAAAGGCAGCTTGAGGCGAGCAAAAGGGACTTCGTCTCGTAACAAGCAGGAATGCACGGAGTAAGCTCGGCTTCTCCGGTCCACGCAGGAACGGCCCGCCTCTAGCCGATGGAAGAAGCGTCCAGTATGTGCCGCAGCGGCGTCCGCCGCATCGATGCTCGGGCACGATCGCGCGAGAAGATGGCTTCGTTCGTTGAGACCGTGGGAGAGGACGCTCGCGCGTCGGCCATAATACGGGAAGAGGAGGGCCCCGGGGTATCCACCGCACACTCCCCGCTTAACACACACGCAACCTGCGTCGGTGTATACAGTTTCCTGGGGGTGACCCGCGGGCGAAAAATATTCGCCCTCTCCATCGCTCTCTACTTTTTTCTCTTTTTTTTCTTGAATTTTGCCGCTTGCCTTCGGTGGTCATCGCGGCTGCTCGGACGCGGAGGAGGGAAGGCACGCATTCCGTCCCAGTGAAAACGTTTGCCGGCGCCGCCGCCCGGGGCGCTGTGTGTGCCGGCTAACCCAGATTCCCAGACACGCTCCGTTCCAGATTGGAGCGCGCGGGGGAGCACCCCCACGCGCGGGAAATGACCCGAGGCTGGCGCGTTCGCAGCATCGACGCCGCGCCCGCCGCCGTTATAAATGACGTTGCCCACTCGCCGCTTTTTAAAGCCCTTCCTCCGGTCGCAGTGAGCCCCCTTTTACGCGGCGTTGTGCTGTGCGCTTACGCAATGGTCCCAATAAGAGCACCGCACGCAACTGCTGCTACTCGCTGCCGCTGAACCCACTCCTTGCTTTGACGTCGGACGTCAACGCAATTACGGAAAGGGGCACTGATGGCCTCTGCGGAGATTAAAAGTTTTCAGCGTACAATGCCCCGTTATTACGCATTCAAGAGTCTGTCACAGCTTACCGAGTTCTGCGCACGGAAGCTACTGATTAATCTGTAAGCAGTGCTGTTAGTATGTCGTTCATTTCCGCAGTCTTCCTATGTGTCATCCTTGGAATCATTGTTTTATCTCATCAGGCCGTATTCGGTTGCGGCTAAATCGTACTTGTGCACTTTGAAGACACTAACGCTTTCTTTGACTGCACTCGGTGTGGAAAAGGGTAAAACGCACCTAGCTGCGCCACATAGACCTTGAGAGCAGCTAACCTGTGGAGAATTAGTCTGCAGTGACTAACTGCGCCTGGTGTCCGTTTGCAGTCAATCTCCTAAGGAGCAATTATTGTTTCCTGAGGGATTACTGCATGAGGCAATGCGGTTAATCCCCAGGAGGACTAACTTTTACTCCTTTGTGGTTTCGAGTTTAGTTGGTTGTTGTTGGAATGCCTACACACACAGCTGAAGGAGACGGGACGAAACACGATAGACAGAACAGGCACTTCGTCTTCGGACTGCCCTTGACCTTCAGCGTCTTCTCTTACAAACCGCTTTATGTCGGAATGCGCCAGACCTTTACGAAAAGCACAACACGGACGCGAGACATAGCAGGTTCACAGGACGGAGCGCGACTATCAAACCCGCTTGTTTATGAAATTATATGCATGTTTTTTTACATCGAAGAAATAGGGCAGGAAGATAGGATTCTTGGTAACGCAAAAGAAAGTGAACAAACATTAAGGGGAAGCATCAACCCTCTAGCCGACGTTTCAACAAAGACAAGTCCTGTTATCAAAACGATGGCTGGCAGACCAATGCTCCCCCATCAACCCTTGTTCCCGTGGTTTTTATATGTTAGATGAGACTCCTATCAATATGAAAACGTGCGTGTGCATCTGCTATGTTCCTTCTGCTCTCACTGCTTGCTATGAGCCTGATTTTTTTTGGCTTCCCACTGATAGTAATGCTAGGCTAGAGCAAACGCAGCTTTTGTCAATGATATAGAACGCACTCCAAATTCGCTTGGTACGCCGTGCAGCGGCGAATATTGAGAAACGCTATGCTGTATGGGGAACTGAAGGTGCCGTTTCTAAATTATGACTGATACAAAACAGGTGGAAACCATGAGAAAACGCGTTAAATGATTCACAGGCGTAATAAAGCACAAGAGCGGTTGCTCACTTCTGATATTTTTCCGTTGTCTTTTTGTCCACTTTGTCTCATATTGGTTGTGTTCTCTTGTCAATGCCGGTCCGCCTCATCTCTTCGTTTTGAAGTACCTGCTTACCGAACTCGGCTAAGTTAATGTTTGGATCATGATCCCCGCTCGTGTCATAAGTACGTAATCGTGTAGAGTACCCTGCCCTTTCTAGACTGATGATTCTGTAAGTTATTAACCTAAACAGCCACCTTCTAGAAATTAGTTCGACTTTTTAAAAACTCGCGGTCCCGTCCGGCTATGCGACAAACTACTGTTAGAATAGAATTCTGTCGTCACTGTATGCCATGAAAAGGGAGGCTTGAACGCAATCAAGTGAACTTGCTTCACTTTTTGTTGAGCCCCTCTATTGTGTTTGACAGAAATAAACTGAATTTAAATTTATCCCGCAGTTCAAGTTTCACTAAAATGTGTTGTGCATGTATCGAGTGTGTGCATGTATCAAGTTCTCTTCTGCTTAAGAGCAAAAACAAGAGAATGCTCTTCGGATACAAGCTATGTTTGATGAGCGCATCAAACCCGTTTCATATTGTTACGCTACGGCCAGCCGAAGAATGGGGCGCAATGAACGATGGACAAGATATGATTTAATGATGATGATGATGATGATACGGCCGCTGGCCTTGAGCGAGCGCTCCGTCCCGCGCCACTGCCAGCTTCGTCTTCTTCGTAACAACATCATTAAAGGGACCCTGAAATTATTTCTATGGGCGTAGTCTAGGGCAACAGATCGGTAAAGCCGGTTCGATCTTGTGAGTAATCAGTCAAATTTGAAAGCTCTGCGTGAACCCTATAATTTATAAATAATTTTTAAAAATCGCTGCTCGCAGTAGCTCGCAACCGATTAGGGCAGTACACCTCACCGAGCGTCCACTACCCCGATTACGTCAGTGGGCAGAAGCGCCAGCCTTCAAGTTCGCCCCGTCTGGCCACTGACGTCATCGGGAAAGTTGATCGGTTGCGAGCTACTGCGAGCAGCGCCTTTTAAAAATTATTTTTAATTACAGAGTTCACGCAGAGCTTTCAAATATGACTCGAATACCCACAAGGACCGCCATTACAGATCTCTTGCAGTAGACAATGCCCATCGAAATAGTTTCAGAGTCCCTTTAAATTCTGTTCTCATAAGCATGGTCTATCATCCGGACCGCACGTTGGTCCTATTTGCTCGACAATGTGGACCATGCATGCTAATGATGTGATAGACAAGTATTTGACCCTGAGGAGGAGCAGAAGGGACGGGGAAGTATTGATGCGTACCGCATGCTTTCTATTATGATCTGGAATGGGTACTATATCCGATCGTGGAGACCGTAAAAACCGAGTTCTGGGAAGGCCGGCCGTTAATCACGAGCGTCAAATTCGCTCTATATCCAGCCCCGCCGCGGTGACTCAGTGGTTACGGCGCTCGGCTGCTGGCCCGAAAAACGCGGGTTCGATCCCGGCCGCGGCGGCCGAATTTCGATGAAGGCGAAATTCTAGAGGCCCGTTTACTGTGCGATGTCAGTGCACGTTAGAAAACCCCAGGTGGTCGAAATTTCCGGAGCCCTTCACTACGGCGTCCCTCATAGCCGGAGTTGTTTTGGGACATTAAACCACCACAAACCAACAAACCAAATTAACTTCCCTTATTTTGTATAAAGTTACATTTTTCCTAATAAAAGTTAGAGGAATTTAGCTGCGTTACCTTTTCTTACCAAAAGAGTTTAATATACAGAGTGATTTATTTTCATCGTTTACAAATTTTATTTTCAAGACAGTGAGATACGTCGGTGCGGTTTTTGCAGGTGGATTGCTCAGTAAGCCGGACTTTAAGTGCATGATATATCCAATCATTAGAAAATTAGCAATCTAAAATTAACTAATCAACATTTATTTTTGGATTTTAGAAGGCAAAGTAATATTGCGAAAGCGAGGGCCACCAACATTGACGATGAGCTCAGTTTATATATAAAGTTTTTTTATCGTTAATGTTGTTCAAAACATCAAACGTGAAAATTGCGCATTTCAAAGCTCGTTGAGTTTGCTTTCCCACACTTCATATTTTTCAAATGGTGCCACTGTGAGTAGTATCGCCGCTGAAAACACGTCAGCTGCTTCTACTTCATAACAAACAGAAACGGCGCCTGTGCTTGCAGCATTGTAAATTTGAGCGGCAACATTTTGTAAATGCGCTACGCGGGAAAGCCAACTAGCTTTCAAAAGCGTATTTTTTAAGCTCGATATTTCGAATCCCATTAGTGATTAGGAAAATTTAAAAACTGCAGTCACCTTCGATGTTGACGCCCTTCCATTAAGGATATTAATCTTTGTTCCTAAAATGAAAAATAAAATATTGATTAGTTAATTTCAGTTTACTAAGCGTAATTTATTTGCCCTAAATCGCGCACATAATGTCCTCCTTTCTGTACAATCCACGTGCACAGACGGCGCCGACGTATATCGCGCAGTGTTTAGAATAAAATCTGTCTTCGTTCAAAAAAAAACTCACCCGGTATTCTTCCAAAAGCATTGACAAGTTAGTGACCTAAATGCAAGTAAAAGCACCCGAAAAAGAAAGGAAGTTTTTTTTTATTATTTAAAGAATACTACAAGCGCTGTATCGCCACGCACATTTGATTAAGTATCATGTGAGGAATGAAGGAATTTTTATTTCAGGGTTATTCTTTCGAATAAAGACTGCTTAAATTATTCTCCCTAAGCAGTTGACGCACGCAAGCAGGTGTTTAATGCTTATACCTACATTACCGGCTTTTCAGCGAAGATATGAGGCAATATATGAAAACGCAATTACTGAGTCAGGAAGTTGATTTCTTCAGAATTTTGCCACCGATGACAGAAGGTTAACAGTGTAAACTACTAAGCGGGCTACTTATCAATGCGAGAGCATTATATGACTCTGTCGCGTCAGGAAAAAGTGTCCGCAATGATGTCCGGGCGATTACGTCGGTCTCTGAAGATAAGTGCGTGAAAGTGTGATTGCGACAGATAGTGTGTGACGAAATGTTGTTGTGGGAAACATTTCGGTGATGGGGTTTAATTAGGTGATTAATTAAACGCGAAAAAATACACTTAGACGTCAAAATAGCCATGGACGGCGATATAGTGCATGGACGTCAGAACAGCCACGGGCGTCGATAGAGTATGTGGACGTTTTGCTCTCGCATTGGTCCAATGCGGGTCGCCGCCGTGATCTCAGAGTTTTTTACAATTGGACACCTCAATGTGTTGAGATATTTTGAGCTAGGCATAGGTAGCACCTATACCAGTAGAGATGCCCCGGAACTCGATCTTCCATGGCGCCGCAACTCAAGGAATTCTAGTTCCCTGGGAGCTGCAGCAAGCCGAAGCCGCGCTGCCGAAGGGCGCGTACAGCCACAGCCCTAAGAGCGCACTACTCAGTGGACGGCGTATTTGTCGCGTCTACTTTTCTGCGGCACCCGTGTCGCAGGAATCGCGCAAGAAAACTGATATTGATTGCTTGAACTGAGATCGTACGTCCGACGCTTCTTATCATCTTCCTACTTGAGGGGCGCGACGGCAGCAAACGTCGGGCCACGGCTGGCCCTTTGAGTCCTGTTGCCATCAAGTACTACACGTTCCACATACACTCTAAACGGAAAGGAGTTAAAAAGGAGTAAAAGCTCTCCTTTATGGCACACTCCCTTTTATAAACGGAAATGCACGAGTGCTTACTCCCTTTTTAATCCAATATATAGGAATATTTGTGTTTAGAATGTACGCTGGCCTGTGACCTGCGCTCCTGAGTGTATGGTAGGGTGCGCTCTTCGGCAGGTTTGCCGCTTCTGGGCAACCAGAATCACTTCCGCTTCAGTGTCGACGAGTAGCGCGCTTTTAACAGTCGCTAGACTGATATGGACACTACTTAAGACCCACTTTAAACCTCTAACTCCAACGGGAAGTCTTTCTGTAATTTTATGAAATTATCTACAAAGTTAATGTTAAGGTTCTGCGTTTTCGTTTAAAAGCTAGTCTTACCCGATTAGTACGTCCTGAACAGATTTCTTAAAATGCGTGTTAAACCGGTTCATAGCTTGAATGCGACATCTAGAGAGCTTAGTTTTCCATTGTACAAAGCTGAATATACCGCGTGAAAATTAGAGGATTATTGTTCTTACTTGGGAGCGGTGCAGGTAACTGATGATTTCAAACTTCTCTTAACGGTTGTCATTTTTGAGGCGGCTTAACGAGAGGAAAAGTGCGGAAAGTCTGTTTCAGAAGCGCGACGCCAAAACACGGGCACTGACCAGACGTTTTATTGGCACCACTGCAAAAAGCGCTACTCACGCCATCGACGTCCTGCTCCCCTCATGCGCATTTAAAATGGTGGCTGCGGCGTTGAAAGTTGCTGTAGTGCACAAAACAAAGACAGGCGCGCCTTACACAGACGCGGAAGTGATGCGCTGTAGATGCCGATGTACGCGACAGAAAGTTCAAATAAACAATGAAAACTATGAAATACGTGATTTTATAAAGAACAACTAAGTGGGCCTCACATTTCCATATTGTTCATGGAAACAATCTGCAACAACAGAGCATATAATGTAGAGCGTAGTAATTAGAGCCAATAATAAATTGTCCTTCCCTGCACAAAAAATTATCCGATAGGCACGAATCATTAAACTGTTTGCCGAAAAGCCTGACTTGCACCCGAATTCGAGACGAAAGAATGTCGCACTATGTTTACCTCCGGAATTCTGGCAAAAGTAAAACCCGAAAATGAAGGGTCCTAATTATAATTTCCTCACGGGTCACCTATTTTCATACGTCCACTCTAACTGGCACTGGGATCCCGAAGAGAGGATGGTTTGACCTTGAAAACGTTATTCGTAAACACTACTGAAAATCTACGTTGATGACGTGGTATACTACGTGAATACTCCTGCGTAATAACAGCAAATACCTTACATTAAACTAGTACCTGTTTTCTATCTCCTTGTGTTGCGGAAACTTCGATGCTGTTTCTTCGGGTCTGATGATGCATAGGTGCTATTCTTGCTCAGCCACGGAAAGCGCCTGCACGCTCCAAACAAAAAAAAAAAAGAAAAGCGGTAACGTTTGAACGTGGTTAAACAGAGTAGACGTGCGAAAGCATGTGTTCCTTCTTCGTCTCTTCTTTCTAGCATCTGCATGTCATTTTACCTCTCTCCCCCTCTCCTTTCTACCTGTCCTCCCCTCACCTCTTTCATTTCATTTCTCCAGTCTGCCTGCTATCCGTCTATTTCCGCTGTCCCAGCTCAGGTGCTTCCAGCAGCGATAGCAGATGCCGGGGTTAACAAAAATATTTTCCCTCCTTTTTAATATTATTTTAAATAAACTAATACTACTAGTACTATTACTACTGCTACTACTACTACTACTACTACTACTACTACTACTACTACTACTACTACTACTACTACTACTACTACTACTACTAGGCGAAATTCTAGAGGCCGGTGTACTGTGCGATGTCAAGTGCACGTTAAAGGGCAACTGCAGCACTTTTTTGAGAATTTCGCGACATTCAAGGATACAGATCTTTATAGGCTGCAGGTAAAGCATGCCAAGTGTTTTTTTCACTAGCATTTAAAATAGTGACGTAATCGACGATTGAATTTTGCGCTTCTCCTCATTGCACCGGAGAAGTGCAGGGAAACTCAGCGTGACGTCATGGAAGGTATGATTTCAAATTACCGCTGTCGTCAGCCACACCCTGCCCTGACGCGTTAGACGCTGCCAAACAACTCTCGGCAGGGTTCGCCTTCGGTGGCGTTGGTTTTTTTCCTTCAAAGCACGCGTTTGTGCGTTGGAGATGTACCCATACCTTCGATGACGTCATCATGCGCCCCCCACTTGGCGTTGTGCGCTGCGGAGAAGCTGGAATGGCGTCCGGATTTTAATCGGCGATTACTTCACTATTTCAAGTGCTAGCCCAAAAAGACTTCGCATGCTTTACCTGCAGGTTTCACACATTCGACCCTCTTAAGCTCGTTGATTTCTAAAACCTATGCAGTTTCCCTTTAAAGAACCCCAGGTGGTCGAAATTTCCGGAGCCCTTCACTACGACGTCCCTCATAGCCTGAGTTGCTTTGGGACGTTAAACCCCAATAAACCAATTAACTACTACTACTACTACTACTACTACTACTACTACTACTACTACTACTACTACTACTACTACTACTATGTGCACGCAAGCACGGCTCTCGTTCCTCATGTTCACACCCTCTCTCCACTCGACGGTATCTGGCGCGACGCTCATCCAAACTTACCCAAGCTTGCTCAAGTTTCTCCGAGGTTTCAAACAAGATTGTTGGTTGGGTTTGACCCTTTCGCACTAAAAAAGTACTCATGGTTTCGTGCCCTAGAGTGTAGTGACCCATGTCAGCTCAAGGCATTCGCCGTCCTGCGTCGCGTTTGTACTATATAATGAATGGCTGCTCGCGTCCCATCAGGAGTGAACCATTCGGCGACTGCCACGGTGAGGGAACGCCCAGGGCACTCCGTCGACAGCGCACGAAGTCGAGTCCCCAACAGGGGCTTCTCCGCGGTGACCCGACGCGCGCGCTCGTTCGCCGTATGCGGGCATGCAGGGGCCGCCTCGCCCCCGCCTCGGGGCCCGGGTGACGTGACGGAACATTTGCCGCGTCGCTTCCAGGCTGACCGCGGACACGGTGACCTCTCGCAAGTGGAGTCGGTGCCGATGCTTGCAGCACCTCGAGCTGTTTTGTCTCTTTAGTCTTTTTTCTTTTTGTCATTATTGTTTGCTTGATGATTTTTTGCCTCCCAGAGAAGCACTTTAGGCTTTTAAGCACGCTGTAGTGGAGTGCTCAGGAAGAGAGAGAAAGAAGACTTTGTCAAAGGTCACCTCCAAACCTTAGAGATGTTGTTCCGTTAAGAGGACAAAAGCCGCTTAGCGAAATCATTCCAGAGCCTCAGCGGCTCTTGAATAGTTAGAACCAGCTGGTGTTCTTAGTTCCTGAAATCTCGCTATCGGATGTGCTTAAGTTCCCGAACTATATCTGAACATCAAGGCCAAAACTGGCCTATAACTATTGAACTAAAAAGTGAACGGGCGTTTTTTAGCGTGGGGATTTTTTCAATAAAATGAAAAAATAAATGTATTCATATATTGTTTCCGTCTAAATATCGGCTCCTTAACCCAACGCCCCAACGCCATAGCCGCTGAACCACCACGCTGGTGTTTCTCTCTGTTTAAAGCTTCAGTAAACACAACTGGAATAATAGGCCGTTCCAACTAAGAAACGCAGTCACGTTGAGGTAGGTACTAATCGTCAGTTTAACGATGCGCTGTGTCCTATTACACCCGTTACAGTTCCCAACGGCTTCCATGATTGCATCGCCTGGAGGCGCGAAGAAACCGGCTGGGCTCGCTGAACTCACTGAAAAAGCGAACAGTTTACGTTAAGCATTTGTTTCTGCAAACGCAAGAAAGGAACTGAGAAGAGCCATAATAACTGCGGGGCAAACAAGACGGCCGGTTCTGGAGAGCGTGACGCGGCTCACACCAACCATATAATCCCCATGCGATCCCCTACACACATCGTTTATTGAAACAGTTAAAAAAATGTACAACGCAACGAGCAAACTCCCTACTATAGTGCGAGCATGCTTTGCTGGAGAGGGGAAAGATGATAACGTGGCGCCAGTGTGGTAATTGCAAAGAGAGTCAAATAAAACGCGCACGGCAGTTCTCATCATATAGGTCTGCGTTTGGGTTCGTAAGCGTTAAATTCACGCCAGAAGACCGGTTTTCGGGCGGCTGACTCAAAAACCAAACAAAGGAAGTGAATTGCATTTGACCAGCGGACCGTGAATGCAACGCAGGCAAAGTAAGGTGACGATTATGGTGCTTTTTGTGTGTTGTGCAAGAACTGCTTCTCCCAAGCAGCACTGTGAGCATGGTTAGTGGCTAACACGGGTTCGTAAGATTTGCTTCCCTTACAAAATTTTTTTAGACAGTCTGTAGACTATCCATGCACTTCTGACTATAAAGACTATAGACTCTCTACAGACGATTAATAGAGAACAGTCTATAGACTATACGAATGCTATAGACAGTCATAGATAATCTATGGATTTATGGTCATAGCCTTTTAGTAGCCTTTTGTCTATAGAAGTCTATGGGCTGTGAATAGACAAAAAGAAATATCTAAAGGAAGGCAATAGAGTCTATAAGAAGTCTTTAGACTGTCTATAGACGAGTTTTATAAGGGTTATGTGAGCGAATTTATCTAAAGCATGCAATAAAACGGGTGATGTGTACAAAGCGTACTCAAAGTTGAGAATGACTGACGCATTGCTTCAGGACGGTGGGCGGTGCGATATAATTGAAAAAAGCTGAAGTGGTGCAGACGGCCTAAAGTTCTAACAGATAAATAAATGCTAAAATGAGTAGACGATGTAAGGTTGTCTTCTCAGCATCCTCGTTGCACCTCAGCTACTTTCTTAAGGGGTCTGAGGGGATGGGCGCATGCGAAGCTGAGTTGTGCCTTCAGTCGTGATGTACAGGGAAAGCCAAATAAACTGCAATAAACACAGATATGAGGTTATTCACGGAGCACCCCGACGTTCCTCTGCTTATGCTTTGTGGTCAATCGCACAATGTACAGCTTCCTTACGTTCGTGTCACTGAGAACAAACGTTATGATCTAGCCAAAATGGCAATCAGAAAGGAAAATATTTGCAATAGACGTGTTTTGCTCGCTAGAATGGAGTACAGGACACAATGCAACGCACACTTAATTGGCTGTAATTCGAAACGTTTGGAACAAAAATATCAAGAAATACTAAGCATAAATTGGCGATTTTCACGAAATCGACGCCGCTCTGTGGCAGTCCCGCGAACTTGTCCATGAAGGACCGGCGTGTGCAGCTTGCCGCACTAGCTGAGTGGTCCGCCGGCATATTAAGAAGTTGTTTACAGAGTTTCAGTGTAAAAACATACTCTACGAGAGCTTTTATATAGGTGTTTGCACACGGATGAGATAGAAGAGTTGCTAAGTACCACTGCGTAGTTTTCTGGTGCCAGTAAGGCACATTGAGCATGAGAAGGGGAGCTTTCCCATCTCCAGTGGAATGCTTGCAGGGCCTTTGGAGTGCGGATATGCAGAAAGAGTTTTGTGTGTGACTTTTTCGGCAAATGCGGGCCGTATTACGGCGTGCATGTATGGTTATATCATCATCATTAGCCTGACTGCGTCCA
This sequence comes from Amblyomma mixtum, assembly GCF_055824585.1. Taxonomy (NCBI): domain Eukaryota; kingdom Metazoa; phylum Arthropoda; class Arachnida; order Ixodida; family Ixodidae; genus Amblyomma; species Amblyomma mixtum. Next base: position 197,404,410 of record NC_143012.1, on the reverse strand, counting down.
CTGCAGAGCGAAGGCCTCTCCCGTGTCTCTCCATGGTTCTTTGTTATGGCCGGAGAAGAGGCGTGGCTGATATAACGATCTCATTTCAATTGCACTCCATTCTGATTCTTTTGACACTTTCAATGCCACATGCCCTCTCTGTCGCTGGAATCAACCAAACGAGACGGCGGATGGCAAGAATAGAATAGAATCGGACAAAAACATCTTAAAATAGTGGCCTTACATGCATTGCAAGCCCTCCATCCACTGTTTACGAACAGAGTGAGAGCACAAAGCACAGTTAATTGCTCCGAGAAAACAGTGCGCAGAAAATGACGCCTTAGCTATTCTCGCTTTCACCCCGTACACTTGATCAACAATTTATATTGTTATTTAAAGTTGCACAATGTTTATGAAATTTGTGAGCACGAAAATACTCAGAACGGAGCAGCTTTGCCAGACAGAACTGAAGTGACAGAGATTGACGAAATTGTCTTGCTTGTTTTCTGTGCAGCAGCATGAGAAATTGACATTCGCTTACTTGAAAAGCTACTTTTGTCATCTGCCCGTAATGCAAGAGTTTTCGCTGCCGATGTGAAAGGATTTCAAATCATCTACAAAGCCAGTCGACCGCCTATGCTGCCCGCTTTCACGCCGGCTGTTTTCAAACGCCAGAGAACAATTTTTTTTTCCTTCTTATTCGTTTATTCTTTTTAGGCCTTCGGGAAAATGAGTGTTTGGCTCACGCAGTTGCCACCATCGACAAAGAAGCGCGTGTTTCACGCGCTTGCTTTCAAAAACAAACTCGATCCTGTATATACCTAGGCTGAGTCATGCATAAGGCCATCATATTGTATCACTTGAGGCCCTCCTTCTAGACCATGAAAATCGCCAATAAGGGTAGCGCATTCATGTGAAACTTTTCTGAAAGCCTTGTCACAAAGGACGAAAAAGCGCAGAAAATTCGACTGAGTTAACCCGTTAAGGAAGACAATACAGGATGCCGGTACGCTTTCCAGTACCGACACCATCGTCGTCTTTGCTGAATTCACTTCATGCGTATGCGTTCGTATACGTATACACAAAGTCACGCATATTTTTGTCTCTAATGGCGAACTTTGTGGATTCGTACGGCCTCCTTCCGCAAGTAGCGGGGCAAATTTTTTTGTGTGCACATACACACGATTGGGGCGCCGCATTATCGTTTCTGCGCCAAAAAGTCAAAGGCTATGACGTCACCTCGGAAGTGGCTATCAATCATGCGCAACCGCACTAACAGATCCACATTTCCGCCACAATGGTTTTGTGTCAACGTACAGTCGGGGACAAAAGTCTCCGGACCACGTGTTCCTGTAACGAAGCCGATAGCTCTGGTATTAGTTGGCAGCTGGGGACCACACTTGTGGAGGTAAAAGTTAAATTTTTGTTCTTTCATCTCCACAAGTGCGGTCTCCAGCCGCTGTCTGGTAGTGAAGCTACAGGCTTCGTTTGAGGAACACGGGGTCCGGAGACTTTTGCCCCCGACTGTACCTATGGACAGAATGGGACACGCGAAAACGACAGAAACCGCCCATCTCTGCCACGCGGTTGCGCTGTCCTATTAACTGCTGGAGTCGCTGTCCTGGCCTCGCACTTCGTGCTGCGCCCTCAGTGCCAAGGCGGTAGCGTTGCAGTCACCTTTCGCTTCCGTCTCCGTTGTGGGGATTCGGATCTGTATGCCTCGAGCACGAAACTCCTGCTGTAATCTGACACGCGTGAGTCGGCTCGCAACGTTCGCACGGCCACTCAACCACGGAGTTACACACCTGCGAGTGTAACACACAGGGAAACCTCCGGAAGTGACCTCCAGATGTAGTACTGTGCCAGCGCAACAACCTCGACAAGTGCGAAGCGCCCTTTACGATTCGTACGTGAGCCAACTCTTTCGGCAGCGTGGCTGAAAGGTCCACCGCACGACAACCTAGAAGCGACGGAAGACGAAGTGAACGAAGGCTGCCAGCGGCTTGCTCACGTTCCCACTCATTCGTTGTGGTTCATTCTTCACGGCCAAAAAGTGTAACGTCATTCGCCCTGTTGTCCCCTTCGTGTCGCGGCGTGGCTTCTTCGGAGACTGCCACGGCAACTTTGGTGCATCTGCTCGCCGCCGAGAGTCCAGCACCCCACCCCCTCCCCCTTCCCTCCCGCCCCCCAGCTTTTTTTTTTCTTTCTTTTCTGTAGTTTCCTCGCTTCCTTCCTGGAGAGGCGCGGCGTGGAAAAGAGCCTGTCTGGCCGTATCTGGAGCGAAGCTGCTCCGCCGCCGCCATCATTACGACATCGGGGAAGGAAGGGGGAAGAACACTCTTCCTCCTTTCCTTCTCTCCCTATTCTCGGGGGCTTCCTTTGTTTCTCCAGCAGCCCTTAACTTCACCCTTCGTCGCGCTGCCACTGCCGCTGTGTTTGCGCCGCGTCCTCCTCCCTTCCTGCATAGAGGGAAAGGATGCAGAGATGCGCGCTTCTGCCGTTTTCGGAATAGAGACAGCGAGCTCCAAGCACAAACATTGCGTGTCAAGAGGGAGGAAGCTGCAGTACCGGCGAGGTTGCTACTACCGCATGGGTGGCAGAGGGAAAACAAGAACGAGTGGTTTAGGTGCTTATGCATTTCATCTTTTTTTTTATTTTGATTGCCAGAGTGCAAATATGCGACGAATGAATAACTCGGTTTCCTTCAAAAGCGACCAGCCGGCGAGAGGTGGGCGTGAAGGAGCGCGCAGCTGGCCGGGAACTCGAGAAATGCGTGACTCGGCGCCATTTTCGCCCCGAAGAAACTCGCTTCACTCGACATCAGATGGCTAGTTGCAGCTCGAAAAAGAACGAAAAAAACAAACAAACAAGCAATTGGACATACCACAAACACACGCTACTTCTGCTTGTTTTGTGTGTGTGTGCGTGTGTGTGTGTGTGTGTGTGTGTGTGTGTGTGTGTGTGTGTGTGTGTGTGTGTGTGTGTGTGTGTGTGTGTGTGTGTGTGTGTGTGTGTGTGTGTGTGTGTGCGTGTGTGTGCGTGTGCGTGCGTGCGTGCGTGCGCGATTTCCTTGACTGAATAGTTGCATTTAGTTACTCATCTTGCCTTTCACACCTTCCCGGTTCGCATTGACTGTTTGTTTTTTTGCCGAAAGCAAACTTTTTGCTATGCTAATTTTCTCTCCCTTAAGCTCTTCCTTAACACTGATGTAGGTAAGGAATATACGTGCAGTATATCAAAACTCGATTTCTGCTGAAACATTTCACGCTCCGTTTCACAAGTGAGACATTAAAACTTTCAATAGGATGCATCTATAGCTGCATATTCGCGTGCTTCCTTCACCTCCCAAATACGACATAATTTTCTCTCGCTGTGCTGTAATCCTGTTTATTTTTTGTCTTTTTTTTTGGCAGCGCTACTGTACGTATGATGCGAAGAAATTGCCCAATACGCTATTCTCACCTTTATGGCTGTACTAAGTCATCGGACAGGTATTCGGGCCGTGAAAATTTTGTGATGATATTCCCGTATTGCATTAAATGCGCAATGCACCATTTTCTTGCATCCCTCAAGCCATTCTCTTGACTGAGAGCTAGTACTCTGTAAATAAAATCTATTCTGTGCAGTTAACGCGGCCAACAGTGGCAATGATCTATTCATCACGGAAGTACCTCAATGCGCCTTATTTACGCACCTCGGTAGGCGGCAGGTAGCAAATGCACCACGTCTAAGTGTGATGCGCCGGAGATGCCTCATTTTAAACACTACACCCAATACACGTGGCTGTAAAGTGAAGAAGCGTGCACGCTAAAACTCAAGGAAGAAACGCGAACAAAGTTTTTAAATCAGCCAGTTGCATAACGCCTTCACTCACGAATTACGATCGTGTCGCAGGAAGTCTTTCAAACTTCCAGCTTTCTGAAGCAACGTGGCATCACAGCGGGCAAAAATAAAAATTCAGTCGCCCCCAGTCGTTAACCATACCCAACAATTCTGGACAAAAGCATTTTTAAACACGAAAGGGTTTGTGAGCGCAATTTTTTAATATGTTGTGAGATTTCACTATAGCAATTAGTATATCCGCAGATTTCCTGTCGGCAGGCTTTCATTTCTCGCTGTTGACGTTTTTGTTATGGTTAAAAGCGTTACCCATTCGTATTTTTTTTTTCTGTCGTAGTCTTGAGTGCTCGATGCGAGCGATGGAAACACGTTCAAAGAAGGATTTCGCCACGCATCGGAAGAATGCACCATTACCTTCATTACTTCTACAACAGTACCTTGTTATTTTCCAACATTAAAAACTTTTTTCGAAGAATGTTTTACATGTAAACATTTTTTCTCTGGTCCTCATATTTCTACGTCATGACTCTACGCTGTTTTCAGGATTTCAGTCGTAATTATCGTGACTAATTTCTGAAAAAACTTATTATGTGAACAACTTGGTTGCTTTTAGGGCTTTTGAAAACTTGATGTGTACAGAACAAACGAAAAAATACCCATACGTTGCGAAGCCACACCAGTGCATACTGGAAACACGAAGGCGTTTATTTTATAAACAGTTTTCGGGTATCATTTTTCATGTCTCACTTTAAATGCTTGCATGTGCATTAAAGAGTAATGGGTTCAAAACATAAGCTGTAGCCGTTCATGGCACATTATAACCCAGGAATAGCCGAAGCAAACACAAAACAAGTTGCATACACATATTTGCACACCGTGACTGAAGAGAATAATACAGGCGAACCTCGTTATAACGAAGTTTAAGGTGCCCGCTGGTTACTTCGTTGTAGCTGTAGTTTCGTTATAAGTGCGTGTTGACCGAGGTTACAGAGGAAATTGTCATTTCTTCGTTATATCCACTTTTTCGTTATAAACCGTATCGCTATAGCGAGGTTCGACTTTATTACACAGAGCGAGAACAGAAGAACCGCATTCAAGTGTTCAGATATAGTTGACAAGGGGAAAAAAAAAACGTTAACAAAATAGAAGTAGTCAGAAGCAGGTATTATGTGCTTTAGTGTGTGCGCGTCCCGACCACTCAAGTGGGTCGACGCGCTGTGACGCGGCCGATTCCGGAGCTGTCAAAGAGGGCCCTGGCCACAGTAAACGAAACGATTTCGAGCGGCCCCTTTTCTTCGCTCCTCGGCCCCTGTGCCACAAAGGCGGCCCCCCTGCAGTGTTTGACATGGCCGAGCAGCAACAATGTAGCGCTGCCCTTGGGCCGCCGACGTGCGAGCGCTTCATTTCGAGGCAAGCGGGCTCGCTCCCACCGCCTTCTTCCAGATGTGTGCACTGCCATCAGTAAACCGCGACTCGAACGGATGTTAGACAGTGATTTTCCAAGTATGTAACAACAGGTGTCAAACGCTTGTACGCTCGAAACTTCGCATCAATTTGCATCGCATTATTACACCACGGCCGAAAACGCCCATCCGTAACTGAACTGTGGCATTGCACGTATATTGCCAAGGGAAAGAAGTTTGTGTGTGTGTGTGCGTGCGTGCGTGCGCGCGCGCGCGCGCGCGCGCGTGTGTGTGTGTGTGTGTGTGTGTGTGTGTGTGTGTGTGTGTGTGTGTGTGTGTGTGTGTGTGTGTGTGTGTGTGTGTGTGTGTGTGTGCGCGCGCGCGTGTGCGTGTGTGAAAGAGAGAGAGAAAGAAGCTGTTCGTTAGTTTGAATAAGGTACAGAAAAGACGGTGGGCCATCGGTGCGACCGAAAATACGAGGAGACCGCTCGCGATACTCACCCGAATGACCCACATCGGCGGCCATCCCTTATAGTATCTCTGTGTCGGTTTTAGCCCAGGTATAGTGACGGCAGTGTCCGCAGACATCACTCGTCGTTATGCCGACATGCGTAGATCGTCCTCTCCGTGGGGGAAAGAAATGGTGCCAAGGTAGTCTCATCGCCATCGCCACCGGAAGACCTGAAGCGCCTTCCATGCTAGTTGCTGTTCCGGTTTAGTTCTGGATGCAATTAAGCTGTCACTGCCGTTTTCATTTTCTACGTCCCGCGGATAGCGAAAAGCCCTGTAGATTTGGTAGCCCCGTAGACTCCGTAATGCCACTTTGTAAGCGGGAGCGATTCGACCGAGAACCAAGCCTAGTAAAAATTTGCAGGTGATGACACGGTGTGATGCGACAAATGTGCGCTAGCAGCATTGGTTGTACGTTTCGCTTTTACACTGACTGCCTTCTCACTGCGTCTTTGAATTTGATTATATCATTGCTTCTTCGTTCCACTGATGCGTAAGCTTTTGTTAGGTCGAGGTCAGTGGTTGGTTGGTGGATGACTACTCAAGGGCGAAGGTGGGTGATTGGTGGTGAGTGCAGCTGCTTGGGGGTAGGGATGGGGGGGGGGGGGGGGGGTGAATGGAGATTTGTGGGTAGAAGATGCATATTCAGTGATGGGTCCTCGGAGGTACGCCCAACGGAGGGTACTTCCGGAGTGTGGACGCTTCACACACACTCGCTCGCGTTCATGCACATCTGGAGGTTGGAAGAAGGTGAAGCTTATGGAGGGTGAAAATGTGGGGGTGAATTTTTGTAGGTGGGAGATGCATCCTAATGGCATTAGAGTTCGCGTCAGGATATCACGAAATTAGCTGACTGGTGGAGAGATCTTGGTCACGGGACTTTGTGACGTGATTACAACCTGCCCTGATCGACCATTTTGATTGGTCGAGAAAGTCCACGTAACCTTGTGGCGTCATCGCAGCCTTCCAACCGGATAGTGAGCAAGCGAGTTTCTAGATAGCAGTATATATAGCATTATAGTTCACAGCAGGAGCATCCCAAGACCTTCCAGCGTCACGAAATTCGCTGATTGGCCCAGAGAGTTGTGAGATCACAAGGTCACGTGGCCTTGAAGGATATAATCACAGGGTAGATGAATTAAGTTAAGGGAAAAAAGTACTGAAATCAAAAATCACAAAACAATGTGACATGTGCAAATGTGGGCACCGTCACAGCATAGCGAATACCTGCTGGTGCAGCTAGCAGTCTGAATATGACGGTTGAGGAACGGACAATTGCAAAGAAACTGACGCAAACACGCACAGAAGTTGCAACAAAAGCTACGAAAAATGTGGACTGCTTTCGCATTCCAGTCTTAAGGAAACGTAAGCGTCCCAATAGATTTTTTTTTTCTTTTTTTCCCGGAGGTGCACCCACAGGAGATTGCCTCCTTCGGAAAGTGCTTACGTAGGGAGGAGGCTTCACACACACGCGCGAACAGACCACGATGTTTTGGGGGAAAATGGGGTTATACTGCTGGATCAGTAAAAAAAGGTTTCAAACATTTAGCATTGATAAGCAGCCCGTAGCGTGTCCTGCTGGTCCCGTGTAGCCTCAATGTCATCAAGGTAGGCATCGAAGAAAGGGAATATTAAGGGCCTCCAGCACCATGATCCTGCTGGCCTGTTGGCTGTTCTCACTCACACCCTTGTCGGGTCGACGATGTATCGGGTGAACGGTGGCAATTTCGTTGTACCTAGTATATGAATCTGTGCTCTCCTGTCCTTATCTCAAGAACGTACGCTAGTAAACTGGTCAGACATGGCTGACGCCCACAAAGTCTCCTGTCAAGGGCGGTTCCCTATGACCTGCCTCTTTCTCTATCCTCGTTATCTGTTGCCTTCAGATTATTTCATGCGCAGCGGCGAAGCACCCACCTTGTCGCCTTTGTGCCCGCGAACGGGCCTACTGTCATGATGGACACTCCTGGAATTGTCTGAAGTGAGTTCCAGGCGGCTCCTTCTCATACCAGAGCATCACTTAGGCGCCTCAGATTGACTGCGGTGGTTTCATACTATGTAGATCACCAGACCAGGCCTGACATACCTAACTGTTTAGCTTCATCACGTTCGGGTCACCTCCGCTTAGTGCTTTCGTACCGTCTTATCTGGCCTCAAGGGCGTCCGCAGAATTTTTTGCAGGGGGGGGGCCCCATTGGTTGTTGGCGCCGGAGGGGGGGGGGGGGGGGGGGGGCATGTTCGTAGCAAAAAGGCACTATTTGCGGTATGAATTTATTTATTTATATATAAATAAAAAATAAGTGAAATACACACATGAAATAAAAATTACAAACAGCAAATTAAAGTGTGGCTAGGAGAGATACATTGCAGTTTATCAACGAAGAAACAATTAAAATTAATAAAAAATCCAAAAATATACTGTCACTTCGTGGAGAAGAGTGCTCAGTATTGCTGCATACGGGTTCTCGACTCACCCGGATTGATGACCAGCACACAGCACAATATGGTCACAAACACACAACTACAGTCACTCAGTCAGTCTTCCTTGAACAGCAACTGTAGACTCCACGGATTTTTCTGGGCGAATTGCGTGATTACACGGGTGATAAATTCATTTCTGTGCTTCATTACACGCTCTCGGTGCACACTCGTCACACACATTGATTGGAAAAACGGTTGAACGCGTACGTTGAAAACAAAAGATGTCTATACATACAACGAAAACTTATTTACAAGATAAATGCACGCTCGCAGCTTCATACACCTCGCTCCATCTTGCTCGCGCATCCGCACAGTCGAGCAACCGCACGCACACTGCTCGCCGCTCGTAGTTTTCTCGTCCACTGTCTTGGTTGTTCTCAGATTCGTTGACAAACGGCCACTAAAAACACCGAAGCACAAATACAGAGGCGCGCACACGTGCAAGGGCTTACTTCCGTGCGACTTCCAAGGGGAAGGGACACTCGCCACTCCGGTAGGAAAATTTGTTTTGTGTGTTTTTATGGGGTTCAGAGCCCCAAAACGACTCAGGTTATGAGGAACGGAGTAGTACAGAGCTCCGGATAATGTCGACCAGCTGGGTCTCTTTACCGGGCACTGACCTCGCACAGTACACGGGCGCTGTTGTCATTTGAGGCCCAGCCAGAGGTGACAGGCGAGCCAGGCAGGCGCCATCGGGCTGCGTTGACCAAAGGCGCTGGTTTTCGGAGAAGACGCAAGGGACGCTGGTGTGGGGGCGCCTCTGGAGACTGCGTCGCCGTGAACAAAAGATGCTAATCTCCTTTGCCGAAGATTCTGATAGCGGCGCTTCTACCTCACTGCGCTCTCCCGTGGATCGGAGGCACAGCGAGCGGCGGCGGCGCCAACTGATCGCCCGCTTGCCCATGAGCAGCCCGACAAAGCGGGGGTGGACACGGCTGATTTGTGTTTCCCTCCTGAAGAATTCATCGGTGGCCGGCATAACGAAGGCGAAAACAAGATGCACTGTGCACTGTCTGCCTCCGTGTCGCTATCTGTCTAGAGATCAAAGAAACAGGCACCCATTTCAAGACGGCTTGAAACACATGCTCGCCGGTGCCGCTGTATGTCTGCAACAGGTCGGCCTTCAACAGAGATAACGATGGCGTGGTTTGAAAACGGCATAAAGACGCGTGCCCGGACGCGGCATTTCGCAGATGTGACCCAAAGCGTGGAAGCGGGGCTGCTTTTACCCTTTTGGCTGAGTCCACCACGGCCCCTGGCGTGCGGCCATCACTCACGGTTCGAGTGAGTGATTTTCCAGGGGGGTGCAGCCGCCCCCCCCTTGCCCCCCCCCCCCCCCCCTCCGGACGCCCATGTCTGGCCTACACGAAGAGCCTGGCCTACAGTGTATATCCCGGCTAACACCATCGGAGACTTTGGACTGCTTTCTGCAGCTTGTGTCATCGCAGTCATTCGCTGCATTAATACGGTTGGCAAGGGCATGCAGCGACAAAGTCAGTGACAGCCATCATTGCGAGTTCAATGTGGCCGTCGGAGATGAAAACGTGACCACCTATACTTATTGTTGACCCGCTAACGACGCGGCCTCTGCAATGCAACCACGGTTAGAATTTTGGTCATAAGCCTGTGCTCTCAGCTTATATCCTTGCAGCTCTAATTGCCTGCTGAGAAGAAAAATCTTTTGCAGAGGTTTCCATGCAGCGGGTTACCCAAACTCCCCTTCTCGTGCTTAGGAACCCCTAACCATTCATGTCATCCTCATAAAGGACTGATCACTTCGGGATGCCTCTTGGCCCAGGTTAGAGAGTTTAGGAAAACCCGAGAGTTCTCTAGGCTCGAGCATTTCTCAGGCAGTTGCGGCTCTGAGTGCCTTTCTCGCTGCCTTTTGGCTCAATGCTGCAGTTATGGTACTGTGCATATCGCGGCGCCTCGGGCCTGTCGTGCTGCCATGCCTTTAAATCCTGATACGCTCCAGCCTCAAGAACGACTTCCACCTGAATCCCCTACTGTTCATTACTGCTTCTTCATGGTGTCTCGGATATGAAACTTGATGCGCGGATTCTAAAACATAATGGGCCTCATGGAAAAAATGACGCACTCAAGACAACATACAAGAAAGACTAAGCAACAACACAACACATCTGTTGTCCTGAGTGCGCTATTTTTTCCATGATGCTATACCAACTAGCTCAAATGTCGATTCTACTTCATAATGGTCCTCGTACTAATCATTCGTCTCCTCCGCGACCCCAGCCAAATCCAAAAAACGATGGTTTAGCGTGGTTAGGCAAAATGCGAATTAGGTGGGGTAGCATTTCGATTTTTACTTCGCTTTCGATGTTCTGGATTCGTTGCCCACGGATGGAAGCTGGTTAAAATGACGACATCCAAAGCACAGCGTGGGACACTTGCAGTTTAGAACGCTGGATGTCGGGCTGCGGCGATGGCGTAGTGGCCTAATGCAGTGGTCTAATGAATTTAATGTCTGCCACTTTGCTCCGCAGGCAGTCTCGGTCTATCTTAGGCATAGCATTGTCTTACTCTGGTATGGCTGTTCTAATTGGTCGACTCTAGAAAATGGCACCACAGGGATGACATTCCTGTCAGTTTTGAAGTTTTATGCTTTTCAACGGCAGTGACCTTCACGATGTGGTCATTTGTAAACCATTACCGATTCCAGCATTTCATGTCTTCTGCATTTGAATCAGCGGTAAAAACTGATTAGCAAAGACCAACCAGCCTTTCCATAGCTCTGCATCAATCCCTTAAAAATCAGAGCTCCTTGAGCGAGCTAACAGTGGTAGTTTTCATCATTCTTGGAATTCCGACTATTTTCGCCACTACAGGCGCTGTGGAAAAAGTTGCTTCGCAACCCATGTTCAAAAACATGACATGATTATAAATGCGTTAGTGCCGCCTTTGACCGCACGCTTTTATGAGAAAAATAACAGAATATGACAGTCACATTTTTTTTTTTTTGGTTACGTTAGGACTGCAGGTGTGCAATTTAAATATTTTTGGACCAAATGTTTAGGGGAATCCCCCAAGGTGGAGTAGATTTCTAATAAGGGAGTAATTACTCATTGACGTCCACCCAAGCGCAGCCATACAGCTACAAAGGAAAGCTATACAGCTTTCTCAGAAACTTCGCAGTTAAAGAAAAATTCGTCCTGGTCCGGGGTTCGAACCCGGGACCACCGCTTCACCGGAGCAGTCGCTCTACCAATTGAGCTAACCGGGACGGCGAGCTTATGGTTTTTTTCCGGCTTAAAAATTATTCCAGCTTCACTAAACGTTAACGCCTTAGTTTCGGCCCGCAGTCAAGCTGCTGGCACTTTAAAAAGGCTGCCATAAATGCGACCAGAAAGGACTAGAAATGCGATTGATCGCTCTTTCTTGTATGGCCATTTTGCCTCACAGCAAAATCGATTGCAAATTTTTAGATTTTTGACGCTACTTCTTTCCGTGAGGAAAATGTTTTGGAAATGGCGTTACGCCAGTTTGAATCGTGGTGGAATGTATCATTTCACAAGTACAGATCGACAACGACATGCACTGGCTTCTATATAAGTTCTAACCGTAATGGTAACGGCCATCTCTCACGTTTCCTCATATTTTCTACTTTCCAAACATCTATAAGTGCTAAGAATTTAGACCGCCTTTAGTACATGCCAAATGAATAACCAGACTTTAATGCAAACGCTTCAACGTAAGCTTCTGAGTGTTTTGGGGCAGGAAGCTGTTCCTGACCATATCTAACAGAAAAAAAAAAACGGTACATTTGTCCAGGGCGGAACCAGGATTCCTGGAAATTCGCAGGTAAAAATGGCCTACGACAGCAGGCTTATTTCGCTCTACAATCCGGTCTTATAAAGGAGGCGCTTCTGGCGGAACAATCAGGCATTTGGAAGGAGGCACACTTTATGCGACCGAAAAATCTTCTTGTGGTTCGTTTCCAAGTACCAGCCTGGCTTGCATTACCTTCAAATAGTTACATCTGCCACACTGCTTCCCGCTGCAGATTACGCGCAACTGCTCCCTACTTCCTATTCTTTTTTTTTCATTCAATTCCATACCGTGATAGCAAAAGAAAACTGTTAGTAGCTGCCGATGATAATTTGATTTTAACAGTGCGTAACGCGTTCCTCTTTGTCTGCAGTGGGAGAATCAAGAGAGCGGATGTGGGCAAAACTTGATGATGCATTGAGTACAATACATTTAAGTATGGCACAGTGAATATAGCCTTCATTTTTTTACCAACGTTCTTGCCGATGTGCGTGCCATGATATGAGTATAACAAACGCCTAGCAATTGGTGGAAATGTCTTAGTACACACTGAAACGCGTATAGTTTGTTGGCATGTTCGTGCGGACACGACGTGACCAGCACGTGCTGATCTCTTCTGCCTTAAACCCGAAACGTACTTCCAAGAGCGTCCAATGGGGCAGGGGCGCAGCAGAAATGAAAATATTTACGCAGGACTCTTCTGAACTAGCGGTGAGCATACGCCTACTGTCACTGAACTTCAGGAGAACGTCCCTCGACCATCACTTAGCCGTGGCTCGTGCATTCTACAGACATGCGTGATTGCGTGTTGCCCAGACGCCGCAAATAACACTGTTCTGAGCCGCCGTGCATTCCTACGGAAGCCGAAACCGAGTTCACTAAACGAGCGAGTCGGGGAGCGCGAGAAAGGGAGGAAGGGAAAGGCCGAAGCCAGGCCGGTTTGAGCGGCAATTGGGCTTCCGCGCGCCAGCGCAGCGAAAAAGTGCAGAAGTGCAGCGCCAAGGGCCCGCTCTTGCGTCTGAAAGGCGTCCAGTGCGGTCCTCTCCAGCCACGCGTTCCCTTTCTCTCTCCTCCTGCGCCTCCTCTCCCGCTGGCCGGACGGCGATGGCGTCATCAGCGCCGTTCGATTTTGGAAGTTACGGCCGACGAGCAAGCGAGGAATCCAGGTCAAGTCCACCGTCGAGCCAGAGGAGCACGCACTCCGCCGAGGAGGAAGGGCCTGAAAGAGAAAGAGAGGAGAGAACGTGCGCGCGCACACGACGCGCTGCCGTTCGACGGCATGCGGTAACTGCCTGCAGCCGCCAAGGAAAGCGGCGACCGGTGAAGACACACTTCTGGGGCCGCCGGGGGGCCAGTGGCCAATTTGGGTTGCCCCAGACAGCATGCCTACCTGCTGGCGCTGCCGGCGAAGGCGCTGTGTCCAACTGCCGCTTTCCTCTTCGTTTTTCTTTTTCGTAGTCGGCAACTGTCTTGACCTTTTTGGCTCCTTTCTGGCCGCCTCTTCTTTCATTTCTGCGTCAAAACGACGCTCGGGGGCTGGGCCGCCCTCTCGCTCGTCCTCTTCGCCTACTGCCCGGCTTACGCCTCCACTGCACGCACGTGGACCCACGTGTGTCCACAGACGGTGGGACCGCGTCATCGACTACTTCGTGCCGCTGTCCCGGGTCGTCCTGTCTGGTAGCCGTAATGGCCTCCAACCTGCACTGCCCCCCTCGTCCCATCGTTATGTCATGCTTGTTTGTTTGCTCTGTCCCCCTCTTTCGTCTGGGCGCCTTGGCGCTTTCTACTGTCCTCCTTTCCCAGCCCCTCCCGCTGTCTGCACCTGCAGCGCACGCCGTCGCTTTGCCTACCGGTGATAAGTCTTATCGCGTTCCCACGGTTCTTTTTTTCTCCTTTTAGTTACGGCATGAAGCGGCGAAGATCAAATAAGGGTTTCGCGAGATGATGTAATCTCTTGATACGCGTTTGCGTCCAGGATCTGTTGCTGTTTTATCCCTGCCAATAGAAACTGCTCTTCTTTTTTGCGTCTGCACCAGCCGTCATTGACAGCGGACTTGGGGACATTCGTAGTTTCAAGGCAAGATAACATTCTGCGTTTGACCCCTATGGGAAAGCACGCTGACACCGCAATCTGAGATCTATAGGAAAGCAGGGGCTATGCCGTTAATTATCTGTCTCCATACCTCAAGCCTCATTCGGTTGATGTCCTCGCAGCTCATATGCATTTCTTGTGGCTACTTCAAAGGGGAAGAATCTCAATTCTTCATCTGTCGCTGTCGTATTTTTGTGCGGGACAGCAACTGGAAGGGACTGTGCCTTTCCGTGCGCGCAACCTCACGACGAATCTTGGAGAAACTGCTATACCGGGTCAGCCGAGGCTAGCATGGTGGAGTATACTGCGCATGTGCATCAAGAGGTCGTGAAGGGCAAGTAATGAGCAGTATGCAAAGCGAACAACCCCAGTGGGCCTAAAGCCGAACCGATGACTCTCATAAAGAATGGCACCCATCATGGCGACGCCAGTGAGGATGCTGTCGTAGACAGCTAAGTAACCGCCATATAAGTTAGGGGCGAGTTCGACTCATGTGGTCTTTGAACGGTGGATGGTCTGGATGGCTGATACGCATAGCTCCGCATTAGTCAAGCACACTAATGTGTCAAATTCAGATTGTCCCCTTACGAAATTATACCCCCCCCCCCCCCCCCCCAACCCTTGCAACGTCCCGTATGAGTCAGCTGCTGAAGACTCGCAGGTGTGTTGCATGCCATATTTCAAGCTAACGAAGTAAACAACGGGGCTGTATGGAGCATGATCTTGCTTAGTGAAAACAGATCATACATCGTTTAACAGCGTAGCGCTTTGTCGGTACTTCTGATCCGTCCCGTGGAAGCGGTGTTTTCACCAAAAATGAAGACTGACACATTTCTTATAGAATCCCAGGTGGTCGCGGCGTGCCCTGAGCGCTCCACAGCGGCGTGTTCCATGGCCCGCACTGTTGCATTGGCACGTAAAAGTTGTTAAGACCATTGACCATGGCCGCCGTTTCTTTTCGAAGACAGGTCGGGGGCTCGGTGGATAAATTAAGTATACAGTAATTCCCTTTTGAGTGCGAACTAAGCGACCACTTTTATATCGATAGCCCCTCTTCACTGTGCAGAAAGTGTCCACGTCTTCCCAATTGCATGCACCATGGAGGCGCTGGCCAGGGTCATACGTAATATACTCACTTTTGATTTGATACTCACGCGTTTCACCCACGTGCTGATTGAGACGTTAAACTTCACGTACCCCATGTCATGCGATGGGCATGACGCTTCGCGCAGAAAACCATACAAGATTCTCACAGATCTTCAAGCTCTGCAGTATACGCCGTACGAACTGCCAAATTCAGCCAAGTCTACTAGAAGCTTCAGCCATGAGCACAACTGGAATAGACGAATTCCTTTTTGAAGCCAAGTTGAAGGTCACCCGCGTCTGCCCAGGCGTTCACGGAAGCCTTAAAGAGCCTTCTCTATCTTTCTTTCCTGACACCGTTTCTGTTGGAAGCGCTGTCGCAAAGACGAACAGAACCTATATGTTGCCGGGATTAGGCTTGGAATGTGTCTCTGCGCCGAGCACTTGTGCAGCTGACCGCGGCAACGCTCTTGCACAGCAATGTATGGGCCGCGGCCCCGCGAGCCTCGCTCACGTGAAGCGGCGAGGCGGCGTTGAGCCGCGCAGAGGTGGCCTGACATAATCGCTTGCTTCGAGTGCATCGTCTTGAGCTCCTTCCGATTCCCATCCACCTTGAATGTATGCCCCCGACTGACGATTCTTGTTCTTTCTACGCACTGCGCCGACTTTAGGGGGAGCACCTTATCGCCTTAAGAGCTACGTAACGTCCTTTGTGACAGCCGCTGCGCTTGCAGAGCTTTTTGCTTTTCAATTTTTACTGCTTTCCTCGAACACTCCATCCCAGACACGCAGTTCCACTTCAGTGGTCAGGTCATGAACGCTTTCTTTTATCTGTATCTTTTTTCTTTCTTCTATACACCCCGGGTTCTACCATTTCTTCTTTTGTTTTTTTGCTCGAAACCAGACAGTTTTGGTGTGTCTGGCATTATCGCGTTCTGCGTTTCCTCTTCTCTAGTTGTGATATCTGTAGAACTGATGTAACCTCTCAAAGACACCGCTCCCATCTATAGCCGAACTTACCTGCGGCTTGTAGCGAACGCGTCGCTTTTCCTGGAAGTTCTTACGCACAGCTCCGTGGATTAGATTTCTTTTGAGAATTTTCCTAAACGGCATTCCTCGCACTTTATCCCGCGTTTCGTACGCTCGAGGTATGCGGCCTAGTTCTCGTCCGCTATCTGTCCGGAACGGCAAGCACGGAAGGAAACAAATCATGCGTACTGGCACGCGAGGGGTCGGAGGTTACAGTCGTAAATTGCGCGTATCTATCAGGCTTGCTACCGGCCAAGTGGCAATGTTAGAGTGTTTTAGCACCTCAGTTTGGTAACTACGACAACTGCGACCGTACGGCAAATGTGGCTACGCAAATATGGCAATGGTATTTGCCTATATACGGCTGTCCTGCTGTGCTAAAACTCTCTAGTATTAGTAGGTGGTAGTGCCGGTCAGCGTACAGTTTCCCACGAAAGTCGAGTTTTTGTGGAGGTGGTATATCGGCCGACAATTTTGTGCTGCTTTTCGCGCTGCGGTTCGAGCGTAATTTTAATAATGCACAATCATTAATAATTAATTTTTCATTGATTCATTCACTTCCTCACTCGTCGATTCTACATTTGTGCGTTCACTAAGTAATTAGGTTCCTATCAAGAGCCGCAGTGAGTAATAATTAGACACTCGGTAAGGGGGATCGCAATACATCACTGTGCAAGTCAGTAGAGCGATTTGAAAGAATACAAACTGCCTTGAAAAATAATGCCACCACCTTTTTAAACATATCGAATTCATGTTCAAGTGAACTTCAATTCATCTTTTCTACTTGTTTCTAACAGCAGCACTCAGTTTTTAGTTTTGGAACTAACAAATGACGGCGGGTTCATGATATCTCCCCCAAACGAAATGCCTTCCTTAAAAAAAGTAGCGTTGTTGCTGCATGGGTTCTCCCACTCAGAAGTAATCGAAAAAAAACATTCTGCTGTGTGTTTAATAGGGCGTCGCAGAAGAACTACCTCCGTTCAATTCAAGTCAGCTTCAAGCAGCAGTTCATCCGGCTTTTGTGTCGCATGGTTTCCGCGGTAACTGTTTCGAAGAGCCCGGCTGAAACTCTGCTGAGAAAATTGAAGGCAGGTATAGCAAACATTAAGTACAACCGCCTGCCACGGGAAGGCATAAGGTAAAAGTGCTCCTGTATGTGCATAACACACCGCACGACAATAGATAGGTTGCTGGCAGGCATCAGTTGTGTGCAACGTTTTTTTACCGTGTCATGCAAAACTGTTGGACCTCCGCTTAACCATTCCTAAAACCAGCTCGATAAAGGAATGTGCGAGACAAAACATGTGGCTAAATTCCACAACCAGTGTTGTTTATAAGATTCCCTTTCCTGTGGATCAGAGTAGTATAAAAGATAGACGGGGCGGCGCAATAACAACCGCGTACGTGAGCAACGTACATCTCTGACGTTACCTGAAAGCAGTCATCTTTCTATTGATTGGCGGCATTCTATTTCATGCAACTTTCTAACTTGATCGCCGCAATGGTGTGAAAAAAAAAAAACATTAGAAATGAGCCCGACCTGCTAGAAGATTATGAGAGTGTAGAATGCATGACAATAAGTTCTGGGTACCGTCATTATCTCTGAATTCGAAGGAATCCTATTATCTCTGAATACCCTCTTTATCTTTGAATCTTAAGCAAGGCGGATTGATGCTCCCCGTCCTTGTCTACTTGTCTTTTCATCGCGTGGATTCACGCTGGAGTTGCAAGGCGCAATAACATTGTTACCTTTCCTGGTCGTGGCGGAGCCTGATAAGTCACCAGTGCAATCTGATTCATTTTCGAACATTAGATTCGGTTATAGTGATTACGTACTCATGTGTGCCGCCCACTGTTGTTATCTCTCGCTCCTGTTCTTCGTTTTAAATAGTAACAAATAATAAATTTTATTTGCCTCAAAGATACATGGACAGAGGAGATGCAGAAAAAGCTGCAGAAAACAGCTTGACAAGGCGGCAGCCCCCATTTTACAGGCAGCAGCAGCAGACAGGCAACGACTCAACTTCTAAGGTCGTAACAAAAAAAAAATGCAAGATAATGTAATCCATCACAAGATCTCATCAGGCGTACTGAGCAAAGAACGCAAAAAAAAAAGTTTGTTACAAACATATGACATTTTCACACATCAAAGTATAAGACACAGCAGCAAAGACAGTTATTTCGGCGTAAGTGAGCATGTAAAATTTTTGAATCTACGTTCTATATACATACTACGCAATACTTTAAGTGTGCAGGTGAACAAGTCCAAATGTACAGATGTATAAGCGTTAAGAAGGGAAGGGACTGTGTACTGCAAGTGTTCTTGCCCGTTCTTACCGCCCAAAACTAAACAGAATTTTGTTTGTTTATTTTATATATCTTGCTTGGCATGGTTTATGGGGGTTTAACGTCACAAGTCAACTCAGGCTATGAGGGATGCCGTAGTGAAGGGCTCCGGAAATTTCGACCACCTGGGGTTCTTTAACGTGCCCTGAAATCGCACAGTACACGGGCCTCCAGGCAGAACGCGAGGTCGCTATAGGATTCGCGGTCAGACCGAACATCGTGGCCTGGGGGAGCAGTGGCCTGGCATAAGGTGCTCGCCACCCGCGTGGACACAAATGAGATAGCTATGGACTAAGAAAGAAATTTGCCGTGAAGTCCTTTCTTTTTCTTCATTTCTTTTTTTTTCTGGTCGGGGTGAATACCCTGCGCCTGCAAACTGTTATACACTTTCAGAACTATGATGCGGCCCCTATTATGCAATAGCTGCCATAACCGCCACTGCGAGAGAGAAAGGAATTTTAATGAGGGAAAGGTGGAGAGATAACCGCCACTGCATTTTTATTTCCTGCTTACTGCTTTGCGGCCGACGCTACAGACCGTCAGGTTAGCCCCAAGCCGTCGCTATGTCTTTCCACTAACACGAAAAGCATCAAACATTAGCTTAGACAAAAATCTCCTGGGGAAATTTTTGGGGAAAACTCTCCCTCGGTATGCACGTCAGAGAAAACTGAGGGGTGGTTTCCGTGCAAGAAGTGCAGACGCGGTCAGGCTGTCGGCATGAGCCCTTTCTTGCAAAATTGCTTGCAGTCTTCACTTCTCGTGCAGACGAAGCGCAAGCTTATTCACTGGCACTGCAATGTTATGTCGTTTTTTTTTTCTTCTTACCTACACGTACAATGTTCGTTATGTCTGCAGCTTATATCTTCTGCATAAGTCACCAGGGGCCGTATTCTATAAGCTGTCCACTTTCCGTCGCCCATTTCATGTCATTGGTCACGCGGATATACCCGCGGCTTTTAAGAGTATGTGGCAAGCGACCCGGACATTGGTTAGTTCGCGACCGGGCATCACCATTGGTTGCATATCGCAGCCAATGGCAGGCAGTGATCAGGTCCGGTAGTCCATTGTTGATAGACCTCTGCGATGCACCTCAAAATGGCAGCCAATAGAGAGTTCCGGTCGCCAACCAACCAATGGCCGGGTCGCTTCCCACAGACGGTTGAAAGCCGCGGGTACATCTGAGTAACCAATTACAGAGGAGCAAATCGACGCGAAAT
Organism: Amblyomma mixtum; assembly: GCF_055824585.1. Lineage (NCBI taxonomy): Eukaryota > Metazoa > Arthropoda > Arachnida > Ixodida > Ixodidae > Amblyomma > Amblyomma mixtum. Next base: position 197,384,644 of record NC_143012.1, on the reverse strand, counting down.
AGCCAGCGGAAAGTGGACAGCTTATGGAATACGGCCCCAGATATGTGTTTTGTTTTCGGTGGCTCAGACGCAAGAACAGCTGTAGCATGACCACTTCATGGTCAATTCCGAGAGAAGCCGGTTTTTGTGCCTTGGGCAACGGGCGTTAATGTTGACTGCGTACGATCATTCGGCACCGCAGTGGCTTCTGGCGAGTGTCGCTGTGCCCCCCCCCCCCCCTTTTTTCGGAATGCTTGGCACCGTTGAACTTTTTATAAAGTGCGAAAGCACTATTCCAATGGGCAAACCCCGAGCAAATTCTTGGAATGTTTTTATGTGTGCGGTCTTTGTCGGTTTGGCCCCGGTGAAAGTAATAAATAAAAAAGTGATAAGGGCTTAACGTAGTTAAACCGAGTAGACCTGCGAAAGCAGGTGTTCATTCTTCAATTGGAGGGGGCACTTAAACTCCGCCTTAGGGGTGTGGCATGATATCTTTAGTGGGTTAATGCCCATGTACGCTGAATTGGTAATTCCTACTTGAGGTTCATAGATTGCGGCGCAGTGGCGCAGCGGTTAAGCGATGCGCCACTGCACTGACAGGTGGCTGTTTCTATCCCAGCCACCCGTCGGGAATTTGCCACCCATGTTGCTCTTCCCGAGCAACCACTCGCGCAGATGGCAGTGGCGCGGCGCCATCTGTTGGAGCGCAGATGAAGCGGTTGCTAGGCAACGACGACTCAGGGTCGTTTGGCAGCCGCACCGCCACGAGCATACGCGACGAGTCGAGCTGGGCTCCAGTAGTATTGCTTTCGCAACAAAAGAAATCAGATAGATATCCGCGACAATGATTGGATTCCGCGGCGGCGCGAACATATAATCTTCGCAGGCCGCTGCGGGAGAACAGTAGGCTAGCGCCGCAGTCGAGCATGCCTCGTGTTAAACTGCAACACACTCTCGCTCTGTGCATTTCTTATCCACCAATACTACTATCAAACTAATATTGCAGCTTTGAGGTATGTGGCGGCAGCGAGAGAGAAATGTGCGCAGCATGCTTTGGCGTAGACAACTTTGAGGCAGAAACACGCGGTGGCGTTGACACCATTGCTGCAGAAACGCGGCAGTGGAGCATAGGTCACTGGCGTACGTTATAGATAAATTGATCCTGACGATGAAAAAGTTGAAAGCGCGCATAACTGGCTATGAGGGACTCGCGCTTTCAGGTATGTGGCGGTGGTATCCACCTGCAAAAACAGCAGCAAAGGTGCGATGATTTTTCGTTCATATTCGGAGAAAACCATTGAGTAGATTACGTGAAGCAAGCCCAACATTGGCACTTGTTTAGCGGCATCCAGTAGCCAACTATTAGACTCAACACACGCTGAACGCCAGACGAGGAGGAGACGAGGAGTCAAGGTGAAGGTAAAGTCACCGAAAGCTGGCCAACCCGTGGGGAACCTAACAGAAGGGGTAGCAACAACTGAGGAAGCCCCAGCCGGCGCATCGCACGAGTTACGCAAGGCGTGTTACGCGGAGCTATGCGCAAGGCCGCCTCCGGCCTTGTCGTCCGCTTGGCTCGCGCCGGTTCTGGCCGCAGGGGCACGCTGCGGCAGGCCCTTTCTCCTCCTTCATTTCCCTTTGTCTCTAGGCCTCAACCGCCGTCGGGCATCGGCGAACGCGGTCAACTGGGACGCCGCAGCCGCCGCGCGGAGGTCAATGCCGCCGTACCCCAGCTGCCACTCCTCCCGCCGCGGCAGCCATCGGAGCGGGATGCCAGCCGGGCGACGCCGCACACTTTCGGTGCCGCACGTCTTCAGTCTTGTCGATGGGGGGAGGGCGATTGATTTGAAGGGTGGCCGCACGCGAAAGGCAAAGCGCTGCGCCAGAGGTTACGTGCATGCCGAGGAGCGCGTGCGTGATTTCGAAGCCCGATTGAGATAAGCGGAGATGCAGGAAGCCGGGCGCTGACAGCTCGGTTTCGTTGACCTCTGCCAGGCGCTGCAGCGCGGCGCTGCTCTTCTTAGGGCCTCGGCTGCCGCCGCTGATGTGTGTATATGGTCAAGTCGCGATTGGTGACGGACTTGCCGCAGAAACAAAATGCGGTTGAGGGGGTCCGTGTTGTTTTAGCGCTTTCGAAAAATGTCAAACGTGCACCAACTAGCCCAATCCGCCGCTCTTCTGAGGACGTCATTTGGTGAAGATATTGTGATGACATCTGCGCCAGCTGATGTGTCAAGCCAGATGGATTCAGTTTATGAGGAGCACCCAAAATTTGATGTGAGCTTTTTGATAGGAGTAGTGTTGCTTATATTTCGCATCGTAAATACGGTCATGTGGGGTATCTAGTAGTCATTACTCCAGCCTCCAGACAAAGCAATGAAAGAGAGACAGGGCGGTTCTGCGTAATAAACTATTCGACCTTTTAATCTTTGAAAGATCAAAAGATTAGAGAGCTAAAAATTCATAGTCTCTAGGAAAGCATGCCTACCACTTAGCCCCTAGTAAAGCGCTCCCAAAATATGGATGTTATTTGACTGGAATAAATATGGTTAACTGCTATACCCTTATGATACGGAAGTTATCTGCACAATTAGAGACAGTGCTAGGGTATTCGTAAATGGGTGGTGTGAAAGGTTGGGTGAAGAAGGAATTCAAATCTCAAGTAGGGATGCTGTGCTTATGATATTGCCTCGTCATAAATACAAAACAAAAGGCCACTGTTTCACATACAGTGAAGGGGGCCTGAGTGGCGTTATCAGGAAGGTGCTGCTTCGTAGAGGCTGAAGGCAACAGAACATTTTTTATGAGGTCCAGAAAACTTTGAGGATGGTAGCTGTCACCGCTAGCCTCCCCTTGGTGCCGTCCCGGCAGACATTTCGTGAACACTTGCACTACCTAGAACGCTAACTCCTTTCGTATATTATAGACGTTGTTCTCTTCAAACTTTCTTTTCTTTTTTTTTCTCCGTCAAGTAGCCCAAAGTGTTCTCAGCCGGTGAGTAGGTTGCAGTAAAGAAAGGTATTGTCTGGAAATGTCCAGAATGTTCGCCCAGAATGTTTCTGTTCTTTTCATAGTTTATTCAGATTTAACCTTTGGTAAAAATTGCTCGGTTCGCCGTTTATGGCTCCACTTGCATCGACACTTCATACGTGTGGTACTATGGAGTACAAGTCGATGCCGCAGTCATCATCATCATCATCAGCAGCAGCAGCAGCAGCAGCAGCAGCAGCAGCAGCCTGACTACACACTCCATAGGGCAAAAGCCTCTCCCATATATCTCCAATTAGCCCTGTCCTTTGCCAGTTGCGGCCCCCGTATTCCCGCGAACTTCTTAATCTCGTCCGCCCACCTAACATTCTGCCGCTCCCTGCTACGCTTGCCTTCTCTTGGAATCCACTCCGTTACCCTTAATGGACCAGCGGTTATGTTGTCTTCGCATTACATGCTCTACACAAGCCTATTTCCTCCTCTAGGATGTCTTAGCCCGTGTTTGTTCCCTCACCCACTCCGCCCGCTTCCGATCTCTTAACGTTGCACCTACCATTTTCTTTCTACAGCTCGCTGCGTTATCTTTAACTTAAGCTGAACCGCATTTCTTGATTGCTGCCTTACGCAGCAAGTGTTTCTGTACGTGTGTGTTCTTGCGTTCCAATAGCTGTAATTGAGAGTGACAAATCCGTAGTTTTTAGCACAATCAGAGGATATTACATTTAGCATCCTTGCCCTTAGACATGATAGAAATGGGGTGCTTTTGACTGAATGGCAACATTTGTCCTATCCTTTCGATATGTTCATAAGTGGGGAAGGAATGTACTGAAGCCCTTCTATTCGCAACAGAGCCACTAAAGGAACCCTGAAGACAACTTAATACAACTATTATTCTCAGTAAGAATTGATTATGTTTTTTTTTCTTCTTACGCAGACATTTTACACGTTAGATAAGACATATTAAGTGCCGAGAAAATTGGATTTAAAAATCCCCCCCCCCCTTCAGTCAATTTAAACTCGTAATGTCCTTTAAGAAAAGCACAGGTTGCCGTCGTTTTGAAGTGAATGGCAATGTAGCCTAGACTCTGGAATTCGCGCCCAGAAATCGGCGTCGGCGCACGCATTGTACTTGCGAAATCAGCCGCTGATGGCGCCACCTGTATTTTGTTTGGGGGACTTTATTAGCTTATAAAATCTCAGTTTTCCGATGACAGTGGTCTGATTAGAACGCGGTACTATATCGATATACGTCAAATTTTATTTGTCCTCAGCGTCGCAAAACATTGCCGCATGGGCCTCGGCGTCGTTGCGTCGAAAGAACGATTGAAAGGGTAGGCTGGTCTCATCCAGCAGGCAGGCTACCGTTTTCAGATCTGTTCCAAGTGTCACGGTTCTCATTTCATGCGGCGGAGGTACGTTCACAGATGTTCAGTCTCTTCAATCTTTCCATCCAACTGTCACTCGTCCACTGCTCTACAGTCCGGCAAGTTGCATCGGCGTTTGGCGTTAGCTTGGTCACACTCAAAAGGGACAGCAGCCGTCAATGCGAATTCGTTCACTCCGTACCCCAAGAGGTGCCCGAGGGGGGGCTCAGCCGTCCCTCAGTCGCCGGCCGGGCGGCGCGCATAGCCAATCCCACGGTGCTTCCACCCTTGACCCCTTCCAGGAAAGGGAGACGCGAGAATCCCAAAGTCGCCCTCTCTCCCTCTTCCGAGGTCCCCCTCTCCCCTCGAAGAAGACGCCCATCTGGCGAAGAAGAGAGACGAAGCCGTGTCAATTCGGTGTCAGAGGCCATCCGCCAGAAGCCCCGCCAAGCAACCCAATTACCCCGAGGGGGGGCGAGGCGGCCCCGCGGTGGGGCCAGAGGTGAGCCAGCGGTCGCCCGCGGCAACGGCGCGGTCCGTCAGCGTCCCAGAAAGGGGCCCCCCCGGCCGTCCCGGAAACTGCTGACCCTGTTCCCTCTCTGGCCGGCCCACTGCCCCGATGCGCGCCCATTGTCTTGGCCTTCCCCCCAGCGAGAGGCCTCCGGCGCTAATGGCTCTCCCCTGCGATGCCTTCGAGCGAACGCGTCCGATCGCCTCCAGCGGAGCGCTTTCCACGACGCGACGGTTCGTGCCAGAGGCCCTCGGTGTGCAACGTCCGGTGTTCACTCCCATCGGGTGTGCCGAAAGTCGGCCTCGGCCGCGAAAGCCTGAAAAATGGGGTCTCGATGTCCTCTTCGGAGCCATAACAAACGGCTTTGAGAGTGGCTTTTAATGCTCTTCAGATCCAGAGGAATACTTGAGGCTGAGACAAAGTGCCCCTCTAGCATGGTGTATGATGCGTTGGTCCCCTACCCCCAGTCTTTGATCACCTATATACGCGTGTTCTAATCGCTCGCAGCCACGCGCCCCTATTCGTGTGCAAAGCTGAGTTTGATGCTCTGAAAGACCTTTCCTTACGACTCTCCTTCGGGAACTGCGGCAGAGCACGTGAGGTCGCTGAACCCTGCATCGTACTGCAACAATCTCTGACTGGTCTCAAAGGCTAATAAAAAAAATCAAACGGGTTGCATGAGAAACGGTGGCCTAAGATTTGTTTGGTCTGATAAACATAGGTTTGAGACAGGCGCAGTTTTTCAGGGAGGGCCCAATTAAGGTCATTGTTTTAGGCGGTGTGATAAAAATTGATTTTGGGGGAGAAAGATTATCCTTGAACCCACCCTGGATACGTGCCCAGCTTGAGGCATTGGTGCGAGAGTTGTCATTGAATAATATTCCAGTTTTGTTTATATTTTGAGTAAAAATAAGTGTCATCTGCCATTGTCGCTGCGACCTCTTTTTCCGTTGCAACAATAGCAGTAAGGGAACGGCAGCGGAATGTGAATGTAGCCTGGTATAGTGAACGACAGATTTTTCTCTTCCACTTTTATAGTGACGCTGCTAGGAGAAGTTTTTGTACGGTATCATTAGAGTGTACATCAGCAGGTAAAAGCCGACGCAGTGGGTCACGAAATTCCCTGATTAGTCAAGAAAGTGATGGCGCCACAGGTTGACGGGACATGGAAGAGCCCTGAAGTCATGAGACCACGTGACAGGGTCAACTGGGCAGGTGCGCTGGAAGAATACGGTGTGGTTAGTCGAAAAAACATGAGGTGGTGAGTCATAAAATTCCCTGATAGGTAGAGATGGGGATGGTGTCACAGGGTCACGTGAGTTGTGTGATGTCATGAGACCACGTGACACGGCCGGTCGCAAAATCAGCCGGTTCTCTCCCGTACGCTGGTTCACTTTTGTGAGTGAAAAGGATCCGTTGAAAAGCAGACGACTTTGGAGCAGTGAGAATTGTCGACCAGTTATAATACTTACGCTATCGCATTACACTCTTTAGGTGACTTAAGGGCACCCTGGTTTTTCATGCTGTATTTATGACTGCTTCCTCTAGCCAACGTGTACTTTTGTTGACAACGTCAACGATAACGACTCGCACATGAGTTTCTAAGGACAAGCACTAGAGCTGCCCGCGAACAACACTGATCAATTAAAAACCTCATTTCAGACCAGTTGGACATCACCTCTACCTACTACTTTCAGAATGTCGTAAGAATGTCGTCGCCTGTAGAGCACCGAGCAAAGTTACGCTTGTGCCATGATTGAGCGCCGATTTCTCCCACGCAGCCACCAAATCTTTCCGCACTACGCGCCGACGGGCTCCACCATCTGGCGGCAGAAGTACGGTTCGTCGTAAGCGCTCAGATCAGTTAGGACTCGTTCAAACATACAGGTCTCTGCTCTGAACTACCCATCGAGGCCGTACGGACATTTCTAACCTTCCCTTCGATACGAAGGCGAAATTCTAGAGGAACGTGTACTGCGCAACGTCAGTGCACGCTAAAGAACCCGAGGTGATCGAAATTTCCAGAGCCCTTCACTACAGCGTCCCTCATAGCCTGCCTCGCTTTGGGGCGCTAAACCCGCACAAACCATAAACCATAAACCCTCCTTACGATTCCGTTGCGGTGAAAACAGCCCGCTAAGGGCCGTGCATATATCAGAACACGCGGCGAGAAGTAAGAGTGACTGGGAGCAACAGAGCATGACAGAACACGTAACCGTACACGTATGGGTGAATAGCGTCGTGCTCATCCCATTGTAGCCAAAGGCAGAGAAAGAGCGCAGGCCTCGTTACGGAGGTCGCGGAAGGCTGCCCCCTCCTTTGTCCTCCAGGGGAGTTAGCAGAGGCCTTATTTTTGCTCAGCGTGACGTCACGCTGCCCCGGAGCTAAGCCGAAACGTGGCCTCGCCTCGTCGCCGAAGGAGTCCTGAATGAAAACGGTTCTCGCATTGAAGTTTGTTTGAACGAGTTCGTGTCCTGCAAACAGATAAGTCGCCGTGTGGGCGCGCTCCGAAGCCGAGTGTGATATAAAGTGGCTGGCGCCCGACGCGGGGCCGTTGACCTTTCGGACTTACCCTCGTTTGTTTGAAGGGCGAGTGCTGGCCGCCGTTGACGGCCGCCTTAATTAAATGCTCCGCGCTGATATGCGCGATTGCGAAACGCCGTTGCTGTTTTTCGCTTTTTGTGCGCTGCGTGAAACGTGAGTGAGTACACGCTGGCTGGCAGTTGGCGGTCGAAGGAGCGTGGGAGAGATGGATCGCTGCGGTAACGGGAGACGTGTGCGAGAGAGACCGAGGAATGTGCCTGGAAGGCGTCCGTCAAGGGATGACTCACCGGCCTCTGGGAAACGTGTTAGAACTGGATGTTTCTGTTTGCTTCAAATTATATTTTTCATTTCGACCGACCACACGGAATTGTCGTGTTAGAAGCTCGGAGATGGTGATGAGTACGACGACATTGGTCTCAGTACGTTTTCTTGTAACAGTAATGACCAGAAATATTTCTCATGCTGGCTAAAAAACGTGATTCCCAGGATATCGCCGCCTGCGGTTATTGTCAATGCAACGAAACCACGCGACTACAATGACAAGCAAACAAGATATGGCACACATTGATAATAACAGACTAGAAATGGGCAAATGGGACCGTGCCTAAGTGCGGAGCCATAGCAGCAGGTCCAAGAGTGTCGCGATTCATGACCCCTGGGACGCGAAGATAGAGCAGAGCTCCAAATGCAGTTTCGGGCTACCTCAGCCGCCAGACACAGCACCAAGTATGCCAGATGGAATGAATATTTGAAATCTCTCAGTTGCTTCCTGATTTCGCGGCGTGTTATATTATCTTACTCTTTGGTCCTCACTAATGCATGCTATCGCAGAAATTACGTGCACTCAATGCGAGATACACTTGTCTGCAACAGCTTTTCATAGTCATGGTCGCGTTTCATATTTTACCTGACCTTGTTACCTAGCTTGAGTAACAAGGCTAACAATTGGGCTCGTTGGTGATAGCAGCAAATGATAACCTCCCTGCAGCGGCAATCTCGGGACACAAGAACGACGCAATGTGAATTTGCTTTTTATTCTCAATTTTGCAGCCCTTGCAGCCTCATTAAATGTCGCTGCGTGAAGCAACCTCGCACAAAATGTGATATTTTCACCAAGCATTACGCAAATTGGCGGAGTTAGGAAACATTGAACCGTACCGTTGGTAAGCGCATGTGGAAATAAAACAATGGATATCGTCATCAACTTTTCGCCTTGCCTTCTACTGCTTATTCTCTGTTCGTGCATACATATGATATCTCAGGCAAACTAGGGTAAACTAATCCTTGTGGCATCTTTTGTGCAGGGGTGAAGACAAACTGCATAACCACAGAGGAAATCCCCATAAAGTTCTTAGGAAATGCTGAAGAAATCGAAAAAAAAAAATTTCATGTCTAAGCGCGCAATAACGTGCACTTAAAGCCCGTACATGCTAAAGGCATTTGACCTAAAGGCCTTTACCACAAAGGCTTTTGGCCTCAAGGTTTTTATGTGGAAGGCATTTACCATGAAGGCCTTCACCCTAACGGTCTTTATTATACTGCCTGTCCTTAAAGGTTTTTACCATGAAAGCATTTGACCTAAAGGCCTTTACCAGAAGAAATTTACCTTGAAGGCATTCACCCAGGTGTAGCTATCATCCAGGCGTAGGCCTGTCGTGCACACACTTAGCAGGTTGCCCACAACCAGGTGGGCAGGTGGGCCGCCTGCCAGAAAGCAGGCTTCCGGGACGTACAGTATTTGCCAAAAGTAACCGAGCACAGGTGGTTTGTTTCATAGCCGCGTAGCGATGCACTTGCGGCAGCCCTTGAGCTATGAATCTGTGTAAGGTAAGGTGAGCTCTTTTCATCACAATGTGGCACATTCAGCTCAGTAGGGGCGCCGTAAAGACTCCGTTATACGGCTCAGAAGCAAAAACTTGTTGCTCGGTTACTTTTGGTAAAGGGGGTACGTACGCATGTCCGAAATCGGAAAATGCGTCTATTGGAGTGCTGCGGCGCCGTGTTGCCGCTTGCTGCGGCAACTACAATGCACGACTACATTGTAAGCACACGAATCTCAGGGTATTTGGGCGTTCATTGCCGCGATTGTATATGCACTCCTCACTGGAGTGGCACGAGAGTGCTGAGCAGGTGCAGTGACCAAATCACGCGAGAGATAATTGAAGCAAAAAAAATCGCGAACCTAAAAGGCCGCTGTGTCAGCACCCCATCCGTGGCACTTCTGGATAAGGAATTTCGTTTCCTTTCGATAGCTCGGCAGTCATGACTTCCTGCTCGTTTGCTCCTGCGATTGTCTGTGATTCATGTCTTGTCCTTCTCGTTGCTCTTGGTGCCTTGAGTATATTTACCGATGTGTCAGAGCAATAAAATTTGAGTTGTTAGTCAGCGCCTGTGTCTCGGCTCCCCTTTCTGCGTCGTTAGTGAAGTTTGCGCTGCTTTCGTTGCGACTAAAAGGTAACTATTTCTCACGTGCTTCTCCTTCTATCGTGCAGGGACGACATGAGACGCGCGCTGCTGTTGGCGCTCGTGGCGGGTCTCGCATCGGCCACGGGCTGGCACGGGGGCGGTGGCGGCGGCGGCGGATGGCACGGGGGCGGTGGCGGTGGCGGCGGCGGGTGGCACGGGGGCGGAGGCGGCTGGCATCAGCACGTGCCCATCAAGCTGCTGGTGAAGCACGTGCACAAGCCCATCCCTGTGCCCAAGCCCGTGCCGGTGCCCCAGCCGTATCCGGTGCCCAAGCTGTTCCCCATCTTCAAGCCTTTCGCCGTGGCCAAGCCCGTGCCCCAGAAATACGTCGTGCACCAAAACTACAACATACAGGTACAGTATACGTGCACCCCCCGCTCGGTAGCACGCCCCGCACACAACGCCCAGAAACTGCTTTTCACGCTATAGGCCCGTGTACTGTGCGATGCCAGTGCACGTTAAAGAACCCCAGGTGGTCGAAATTTCCGGAGCCCTCCACTACGGCGTCTCTCATAGCCTAAGTCGCTTTGGGACGTTAAACCCCATAAAACCAAACCAGTACTTTCTTTTTGAAGCGAAAAGTTTCACTACCCGCACCACAGCCGCGCTTCGCGTGAGCCGTCGGAGCCAAGATTTGCCACGGCTGCGCATGCGCGAAACCGAGTGACGTCACACGCGGCACAAGTAAAAAATAAATAAAAGAAAACAGTGTGCCAGGAAACCCTCCTCTCTCGGTGGCCACCCGAATCGCGCCGTAAGGGAAGAAAATGAAAACAAAATCGATTTTAAGGAAAGCAAACGAAGCCTGTCTCTTTCATATCTCGGTGCATACCCGAACCGCGCCGTAAGGGCCTTAAGGAAAATTAAATGAAAATTGGTTTTAGGGAAAGGAAATGCCTGTCTGTCATATCTTGGTGTACACCCGAAAGGAATGGACACCCCAGTACATGTCTCTAAAGCAACCTTCTAAGACAGCACCGTATTCACTACACGCGCGTCTCCTCCTCCGCCTCCGTACAGGCAGTGTCTGGACGGCCGAACGCCTCCACCGATGTACACCACCAACGCAAGGTCGACATTACCCTAGCCAAACTTCGCACACCGGGAGACCAGGGGTGCCGCATGGTCCCCCGGGTCTCCAACAAGCGGGGCGGATTACGAAGCAAGGATGCACTGCGGCTTGCCCATGCTTTCGTAACGAGTAGAATCCTCTACTCAACCCCCTACTTGCACCTGCGCAAACATGATGATGACCAACTGAAGGTCATCCACCGGAGTCATCAAGCGGACTCTCGACCTCCCGGTCACCACGTCCAACCAGCGACTTCTGGCCTTGGGCGTGGTAAACACATTCCGGGAGCTTCGAGAAGCCCACTTAGTCAACCAATACACGCGTCTTGCACAGACCACATCCGGTCGCCGCCTCTTGGACCGGCTACACATCAAACATGACTACCATATTGAGGAAAGGGAGAGAGTGCCAGAGCCCTGGAGACGCGCCCTCCGGGTCCGACCCCTTCCCCGCAACATGTCCAGAGAAGACCATAGCGGTCGTCGCCAGGCGCGCGCGGAAGCGTTGGCGCGATACTATGGTAACCAACAAAATGTGTATTACGTGGACGTTGCCGGCCCACAGCACGGGGTGTGGTACACGGCCGCAGTCGTACACAACACAAACACAGTTAACGGGCTCACTTTCAAAGCCTACAGCGTAACACACGCGGAGGAGATTGCCATTGCTCTGGCTCTCACTACTCCCAAGTCGAAACACATCATCACCGACTCGCGAGGGGCCTGTCGGAACTATGAGTTGGGCTGGGCTCCCCCGCTTGCCTGGCGCATATTGGAATATAGCTGCCGATGCGAAGATCCAACTCCACGCAACCTGATTTGGGCCCCCGGTCACCAGGGCCTCCGGGGAAACGAACAGGCCGATCAGGCCGCCCGCGCACTCTCTCCCCGGGCTATCTCCCTGTCCTTGGACGCCTACTCCCAATCAGACAATCTGGCCCTTACATTCAAACACGTCACCGATTACTACAAGGAAGAGCACCGGTGCTACCCGGCCCCTTGTAAGGGACTGGATCGCGCTGACGAGCGCCTCCTCATCAAAATTATTACTAACACTGTACTGTGCCCGGCGGTACTTAAACATTTCAACGCATCCTTTGATGGCACGTGCCAGTTCTGTGGGGAGGTGGCTGACACCTTTCACATGGTTTGGTCGTGTCAATCAAACCCATCTATCCCCCCCCCCCCAACCCCAACCCCACAAGAGAGGACTGGGAGGCGGCCCTGCTTGGCTGTCAGGACCTAAAGACCCAAAAGGCCTTGGTTCACCGGACGCGGGCGGCGTTGCTTGCTAATGGGGCCGCAGAATAGGGGCTCCACCTAGTATTGTTAGGGGAAAGGGCCAATAGGGCCTACCCCAATCACCTCTTTGTAAATATTTATTGCACTATAAATGTTTTTCACCAACACCACCACCGTTGTCGTGGTGCTCTCAGTGCATTGTGCGCCAACTGCGACAGCCATGACGTCAAACCAAGCACAACTGCAGCTTTTCGCTTGTATATCCAGGCTTAACCAGAGCTAAGCCACTGCCTAATTTTTTTTTTTCTGAAGAACCATACTGATCCCACTTCCCTGTCCATCCCCTTCTCCGCCCTTGAAACGCGTGGCGATTGCACTGATGATTCCTTTGGGTCAGATAATGGATTACATTAGAAGGCAAGCTTACCAGAAGGCGTCCGAGTCAGGTCGCTGGATGTCATTAGGAAGATTACTGGGATAATGGTGGCCACAATGAACCTGACTATGACAGTACGTTACGCCAAGCCTCTGGAGCACTCATCCAAGACAAAAAAAAAAACTAAACTAGGCTACGGCTTAGTTAAAACATTCGGCAAGAGCTGTGACTGGTCGTAGTTGACAGCCTGCAAAATTATGTGAGTCAGCTTAGCCTTAATGCTTTTTTTAAACAATACCCTCTCGATGGTCGACTCATTTGCACTCCCTCCTCTGCCCACAGATGCGGTTAGCGCGTGTAAAGAACCCCAAATCCCTTGCACTGTATTCTTTTTCGATATAAAAAAAATGAAAATTTGCGCAATTCTTTTTATATAAATTAAACTTTAATTTTCCTTACCAACATTTGGCTTCATCGATGACTTAGGGAGGCGCCCAAAAACGGCTGTCGCCGTGGAATAATGATTAAACCTACTGATCGAGGTGCATTCCCGCTCGAGAGGGAGGTGTATTGTGGATGAAAAAATGGAAGTATTCAAGTGTTTTCTTGAACTCTATGCGTACGTTAAACATCGCAACCAAAGTGCCGCAGAGGACGGGCAAGTAGCCGGCCAGCCGGCCAGCCAGTGGAAATACAGCCAGATGGTTGTGCTCTGGTTGAGTGCGCTGCTCGACATTCTCAATTTGTTCAGGCTGAATATACTGAAATTTTAATAGCTCCTGCATTGATTGATTGATTGGTTGATTGATTGATTGATTGATTGATTGATTGATTGATTGATTGATTGATTGATTGATTGATTGATTGATTGATTGATTGATTGATTGATTGATCGATCGATCGATCGATCGATTGAAAGTTCTTTATTTTGAGAAGAAGGCAAACGGCCACTATATTGTATTATTTTGACGTGTATTCAAATTTCTCTCGTTTACATGTTCTTTCCGCTTCATACAACCTTCCCCCGCCTCTATGTTATGCCCCTAGGACCCGTAGATAAATAAATAAAAAGAGCTTAGTTTGATACGGGGTAGAAATACAGCGACAATTGTCAGGCATGGTTCCCCTCAATTCTCCTCAGTGTGAAAGCGCTTACCACATTTCGGACAGTTCTCGGCTGCTCGCGCTCCCCATGCACGCGACCGCTCTTCGTCTTCTAGCCGCCGCACAACCAACAACGTCGCAGGTGCGACGCATTTCACAGACAGCCTAGCTCGAGGGCTTACATACCGAGCAGGCATGTCAGATGTTCTGGAGCTTCAGCTACTAGCATGCGAGGGGGGATACACAGAGACATTACAACTATACAGGGGGACTAGATTCAAGTACCCACCACCACACAAAGCCCTCACGAGGGAGGAAGCAGTCGGCTGGCGTAGGCTACAAACAAACTCCTTCCCCAACTTGTACATCTATAACAAGATGTCACCAACACACAATACAGAGCAAACTGCCCCTGGTGCGGCGACACACCCACACTATACCACATCACATGGGAGTGCGAACGAAATAAAGCATTCCACCAACACGAATTCCCGAGTGCGGAGCAATGGGAGAGCCGGCTCACCAGCAGCGAGCTCGCGGCCCAAAGGGCCTTAGTGCGGCACGCTACTGATGCAGCGCGACTCAGTGGAGCCCTAGACTAGGGGCCCAACCTTGCTGAAGAGAAGCCTGAAGTCGCCGGCGCCACGAAAGACGACGGAGGCTTCGAATCCGCGAATCTCTTAAAAGATCTCAATAAAAGTTTTCTACTACTACTACTCACAGACGACCCCGCCGTGTCATCCACGAACGCACGTACACGTTCTCCCCGCCATGCGAAAAAAGTTTGTCTCCGGAGTCCCACCTATCCCTTAAAGGAAAACTGCAGCACTTTTTTTGAGAATTTCGCGATATTCAAGAATTCAAATCTATATAGGCTGTAGGCAAAGCATGCCAAGTGTTTTTGCACTACCATCTAAAATAGTGACGTAATCGAAGATTGAATTTTGCGCTTCTCCTCAATGCACTGAAGGAGTGCAGGGAAACTCAGCGTAACGTCACGGAAGGTATGATTTCAAATCAGCGCTGTCGTCAGCCAAACCCTGCCCTGACTCGTTAGACGCTGCCAAACAACTCCCGGCAGAGTTTGCCTTCGGTGTCGTTGGTTTTTTTTTCCTTCGAAGCAGGCGTTTGTGGCTTGGAAATGTACCGATACCTTCGATGACGTCACCATGCGGCTTCCACTTGGCGTTGTGCGCTGCGGAGAAGCTTGAAGGGCGTCCGGATTTTAATCGGCGATTACTTCACTATTTCAAGCGCCAGCCCAAAAAGACATCACATGCTTTACGCGCAAGTTTCACACATTCGACCCTCTTAAGCTCGTTGATTTCTAAAACCTATGCAGTTTCCCTTTAAAAGAAAACCACGTTAAGCGCTCTCCAAGCAAGGGGACACCAAAACACAGGTGTGTACGACGACAACGATACCGAGCACGTACTGCTGTCACTCTAAATTAAAGAAAAAGGAGTGAAATGCGAGTAAGCTCTTCTCGAGAGTGCTCACTTTTATACAAGAAGTTGGTTTGGTTTATGGTTTATTGGGGTTTAACGTCCCAAAGCGACACAGACTATGAGGGACTAGAGATGTGAAGGCCTGAAAAAAACACTGCAATTTTGGAAAAAAAAAACGGTTTTTTTTTTCGTTTTTTTTTCAGATGAGAAAAAATGAAAAAAAACGAAAATTTCACGATGAAATTTCAAGGTTTTATGATTGCTTGCTTTTAGTTTAAGTTTTTGTTTTTGCTTTGAAAACCATTACAGCGCGCATCGTTGAACGATTAGAGAGAAGTCATCGCCGGTGCCAGGTAGTGCTTTTAAAACGTTCGTGCTGCGAGTACGCGGTTTGAAGGCCAGGTCACATATAAGATCCAGGCTTGACTTAAAAACACACTAATACTTGAACTCACGGCTGAAGTAGAACAAAATGGCTGCAAATTCTACAGCCCGACACACATGGCATAAATAACATAGGCTGCTGTGCACGTAAGTGGTTCTGCTGCGCATAGCGCCGCATCCAGCGACAGTGACTCTGAGTCCCATATGGAGTGACTTATAGATCAGTTTTCATGTTCCCTTCCTCGGTGCAATAGAACAAGTTCGTTTCACAATATGACATCTATAACTGCATATTCGACTGAACTTCGGAGCATTATCATTCATAGTTGTGCTGTTGAAAATAAACGTTTTTGTCACATTTTGCAAAATTTCCAATTTTTCATGAAAAAAACCCCTGAAAAAAACGGTTTTTTTTTTCATGTCATTCAAAATTTCTTGAAATTTTACATCTCTATGAGGGACGCCGTAGTAAAGGGCTCCGGACATTTCGACCACCTGGGGTTCTTTAACATGCACTGACATCGCACAGCACACGGGCCTCTAGAATTTCGCCTCCATCGAAATTCGACCGCCACGGCCGGGATCGAACCCGCGTCTCTCGGGTCAGCAAGAAGTTGGGAGAGTTGGTATCTATCCATTGGTTCAAACAGTGCTGCACGCAAAGACAATTAATCAAATCAAATCAAATCAAATTAATCATGGAGTACAGAGGACGAGCATGTGTCCGCCTTGCTTTCTTTTCTTTCGCTGTCTGCGCTGTTTGCCACATTGAGCCATCGCAGAGGGCTTTACCACACACCATCACAATAGAATTTCTACCCGGACCGATAGTCAAGGTGCCTGCCGCCAGTTTCGAGACTGCGAACTCCCTCCGCGCATACATTCACTTCTCCAGCAAAGCCTGACACTGACGCCAATCACGAATAACGCATAAAAGTTTGTTATACCAGCCCTTCAAGAGTGTGCAATGGAAATCGAGCGCATTTGCTCTGGTAAATCCGGGATCTCTGCTGGAAACTGCCAAAGGGAAGGACACCTCATCTCCAAGAGCTGCAAAGGCATAGTACGACTCTCTCTACACAGTTCTAGATGACTGCGTAGCTACTCCTAAAGTGATTACGTTTTTACCTGCTCTAGATAGCGGTTCGTGGAATGCTTCGTTCTCATGGGGGCGCTTTATTTTATGAGGTGCTTCTTTGGTCGAGTCATCGTCGTGTGGAATGTGTAAGTACGTTTGGCATGTGGTAGGAATGAGTGAGATAATTCAGAAAAACCGACTCCTGTGTCCATGCTTCACCCGTTAGTGGGATGCTGAATTACGGGACAAGCTACTGCTATAGCACCTTTTCACGTAGAAAGCAGCTTTTAGAAAGAGCACTTTCAATTCTTCTCTTTGTTCTCTCATAGATCCCAGTCCCTGTGTTGAAGTTCATCCCTCACCACACGTCGATTCCCATCCCGAAGCCCGTGGCGCTGCCTATACCGATCCACGTGCCCAAGCCGGTGATCGTGCCGGTGCCAAAGCCGGTGCCGGTCAAGAAGCCGTACCCGGTTCCGGTACACGTTCCGGTGCCCAAGCCGTTCGTGGTGCCCATCTTCAAGACGGTGCCCGTGCCGGTGCCGAAGCCCATCCATAAGCTCATCAAGGTCATCAAGGAGATCCCCGTGTACATCAAGAAGCCGGTGCCCATTTAGTGAGTCCGTCTCTTCTTCTGCTTTTCTTCTTCTTCTTTTTCTTCTGCTTTTCTAATCAATTCGCTTTAAGCGATAACATATTCAGTAATATTCTGAATTGACCAACACCACAAAATAATAAAAAAAATAAAAAAAGTCCCCTGTGCCCCTTGGTTTCTGTGGCTGTTGGCTTCTTTCATATTTATAACGAGCCCCTCATTCCCTTCCCTTGTTTGCTTAATTGCTTAGCGAGGGCCTCGGTTCTGGCAGCCTTGACGCCATAGGAAGCATAAGAGGGTTCTCACGCAGCTTCCACCCTCTCCGTTCGATGACGTTCTACGTCACACCTGCGGTAACTCAGGACGTTCTACGTCCGCCGCTTATGAACGTGGGTGGCGCTGATGAACACTCTCAAAGTTAGGTGACTTGTAAACATAAATACCCTCGAAAGCAGAAGATTTGACAGCCGTCGCCGTAGCTCAGAGGTAGAGCACCGGACGCGTAATTCGGAGGTCGTGGGTTCGGATCCCACCGGCGGCAGTGGTTGTTTTTTCTTCTGCTTTTCTAATCAATTCGCTTTAAGCGATAACATATTCAGTAATATTCTGAATTGACCAATACCACAAAATAATAAAAAAAATAAAAAAAGTCCCCTGTGCCCCTTGGTTTCTGTGGCTGTTGGCTTCTTTCATATTTATAACGAGCCCCTCATTCCCTTCCCTTGTTTGCTTAATTGCTTAGCGAGGGCCTCGGTTCTGGCAGCCTTGACGCCATAGGAAGCATAAGAGGGTTCTCACGCAGCTTCCACCCTCTCCGTTCGATGACGTTCTACGTCACACCTGCGGTAACTCAGGACGTTCTACGTCCGCCGCTTATGAACGTGGGTGGCGCTGATGAACACTCTCAAAGTTAGGTGACTTGTAAACATAAATACCCTCGAAAGCAGAAGATTTGACAGCCGTCGCCGTAGCTCAGAGGTAGAGCACCGGACGCGTAATTCGGAGGTCGTGGGTTCGGATCCCACCGGCGGCAGTGGTTGTTTTTTCTTCTGCTTTTCTAATCAATTCGCTTTAAGCGATAACATATTCAGTAATATTCTGAATTGACCAACACCACAAAATAATAAAAAAAATAAAAAAAGTCCCCTGTGCCCCTTGGTTTCTGTGGCTGTTGGCTTCTTTCATATTTATAACGAGCCCCTCATTCCCTTCCCTTGTTTGCTTAATTGCTTAGCGAGGGCCTCGGTTCTGGCAGCCTTGACGCCATAGGAAGCATAAGAGGGTTCTCACGCAGCTTCCACCCTCTCCGTTCGATGACGTTCTACGTCACACCTGCGGTAACTCAGGACGTTCTACGTCCGCCGCTTATGAACGTGGGTGGCGCTGATGAACACTCTCAAAGTTAGGTGACTTGTAAACATAAATACCCTCGAAAGCAGAAGATTTGACAGCCGTCGCCGTAGCTCAGAGGTAGAGCACCGGACGCGTAATTCGGAGGTCGTGGGTTCGGATCCCACCGGCGGCAGTGGTTGTTTTTTCTTCTGCTTTTCTAATCAATTCGCTTTAAGCGATAACATATTCAGTAATATTCTGAATTGACCAACACCACAAAATAATAAAAAAAATAAAAAAAGTCCCCTGTGCCCCTTGGTTTCTGTGGCTGTTGGCTTCTTTCATATTTATAACGAGCCCCTCATTCCCTTCCCTTGTTTGCTTAATTGCTTAGCGAGGGCCTCGGTTCTGGCAGCCTTGACGCCATAGGAAGCATAAGAGGGTTCTCACGCAGCTTCCACCCTCTCCGTTCGATGACGTTCTACGTCACACCTGCGGTAACTCAGGACGTTCTACGTCCGCCGCTTATGAACGTGGGTGGCGCTGATGAACACTCTCAAAGTTAGGTGACTTGTAAACATAAATACCCTCGAAAGCAGAAGATTTGACAGCCGTCGCCGTAGCTCAGAGGTAGAGCACCGGACGCGTAATTCGGAGGTCGTGGGTTCGGATCCCACCGGCGGCAGTGGTTGTTTTTTCTTCTGCTTTTCTAATCAATTCGCTTTAAGCGATAACATATTCAGTAATATTCTGAATTGACCAACACCACAAAATAATAAAAAAAATAAAAAAAGTCCCCTGTGCCCCTTGGTTTCTGTGGCTGTTGGCTTCTTTCATATTTATAACGAGCCCCTCATTCCCTTCCCTTGTTTGCTTAATTGCTTAGCGAGGGCCTCGGTTCTGGCAGCCTTGACGCCATAGGAAGCATAAGAGGGTTCTCACGCAGCTTCCACCCTCTCCGTTCGATGACGTTCTACGTCACACCTGCGGTAACTCAGGACGTTCTACGTCCGCCGCTTATGAACGTGGGTGGCGCTGATGAACACTCTCAAAGTTAGGTGACTTGTAAACATAAATACCCTCGAAAGCAGAAGATTTGACAGCCGTCGCCGTAGCTCAGAGGTAGAGCACCGGACGCGTAATTCGGAGGTCGTGGGTTCGGATCCCACCGGCGGCAGTGGTTGTTTTTTCTTCTGCTTTTCTAATCAATTCGCTTTAAGCGATAACATATTCAGTAATATTCTGAATTGACCAACACCACAAAATAATAAAAAAAATAAAAAAAGTCCCCTGTGCCCCTTGGTTTCTGTGGCTGTTGGCCTCTTTTCATATTTATAACGAGCCCCTCATTCCCTTCCCTTGTTTGCTTAATTGCTTAGCGAGGGCCTCGGTTCTGGCAGCCTTGACGCCATAGGAAGCATAAGAGGGTTCTCACGCAGCTTCCACCCTCTCCGTTCGATGACGTTCTACGTCACACCTGCGGTAACTCAGGACGTTCTACGTCCGCCGCTTATGAACGTGGGTGGCGCTGATGAACACTCTCAAAGTTAGGTGACTTGTAAACATAAATACCCTCGAAAGCAGAAGATTTGACAGCCGTCGCCGTAGCTCAGAGGTAGAGCACCGGACGCGTAATTCGGAGGTCGTGGGTTCGGATCCCACCGGCGGCAGTGGTTGTTTTTTCTTCTGCTTTTCTAATCAATTCGCTTTAAGCGATAACATATTCAGTAATATTCTGAATTGACCAACACCACAAAATAATAAAAAAAATAAAAAAAGTCCCCTGTGCCCCTTGGTTTCTGTGGCTGTTGGCTTCTTTCATATTTATAACGAGCCCCTCATTCCCTTCCCTTGTTTGCTTAATTGCTTAGCGAGGGCCTCGGTTCTGGCAGCCTTGACGCCATAGGAAGCATAAGAGGGTTCTCACGCAGCTTCCACCCTCTCCGTTCGATGACGTTCTACGTCACACCTGCGGTAACTCAGGACGTTCTACGTCCGCCGCTTATGAACGTGGGTGGCGCTGATGAACACTCTCAAAGTTAGGTGACTTGTAAACATAAATACCCTCGAAAGCAGAAGATTTGACAGCCGTCGCCGTAGCTCAGAGGTAGAGCACCGGACGCGTAATTCGGAGGTCGTGGGTTCGGATCCCACCGGCGGCAGTGGTTGTTTTTTCTTCTGCTTTTCTAATCAATTCGCTTTAAGCGATAACATATTCAGTAATATTCTGAATTGACCAACACCACAAAATAATAAAAAAAATAAAAAAAGTCCCCTGTGCCCCTTGGTTTCTGTGGCTGTTGGCTTCTTTCATATTTATAACGAGCCCCTCATTCCCTTCCCTTGTTTGCTTAATTGCTTAGCGAGGGCCTCGGTTCTGGCAGCCTTGACGCCATAGGAAGCATAAGAGGGTTCTCACGCAGCTTCCACCCTCTCCGTTCGATGACGTTCTACGTCACACCTGCGGTAACTCAGGACGTTCTACGTCCGCCGCTTATGAACGTGGGTGGCGCTGATGAACACTCTCAAAGTTAGGTGACTTGTAAACATAAATACCCTCGAAAGCAGAAGATTTGACAGCCGTCGCCGTAGCTCAGAGGTAGAGCACCGGACGCGTAATTCGGAGGTCGTGGGTTCGGATCCCACCGGCGGCAGTGGTTGTTTTTTCTTCTGCTTTTCTAATCAATTCGCTTTAAGCGATAACATATTCAGTAATATTCTGAATTGACCAACACCACAAAATAATAAAAAAAATAAAAAAAGTCCCCTGTGCCCCTTGGTTTCTGTGGCTGTTGGCTTCTTTCATATTTATAACGAGCCCCTCATTCCCTTCCCTTGTTTGCTTAATTGCTTAGCGAGGGCCTCGGTTCTGGCAGCCTTGACGCCATAGGAAGCATAAGAGGGTTCTCACGCAGCTTCCACCCTCTCCGTTCGATGACGTTCTACGTCACACCTGCGGTAACTCAGGACGTTCTACGTCCGCCGCTTATGAACGTGGGTGGCGCTGATGAACACTCTCAAAGTTAGGTGACTTGTAAACATAAATACCCTCGAAAGCAGAAGATTTGACAGCCGTCGCCGTAGCTCAGAGGTAGAGCACCGGACGCGTAATTCGGAGGTCGTGGGTTCGGATCCCACCGGCGGCAGTGGTTGTTTTTTCTTCTGCTTTTCTAATCAATTCGCTTTAAGCGATAACATATTCAGTAATATTCTGAATTGACCAACACCACAAAATAATAAAAAAAATAAAAAAAGTCCCCTGTGCCCCTTGGTTTCTGTGGCTGTTGGCTTCTTTCATATTTATAACGAGCCCCTCATTCCCTTCCCTTGTTTGCTTAATTGCTTAGCGAGGGCCTCGGTTCTGGCAGCCTTGACGCCATAGGAAGCATAAGAGGGTTCTCACGCAGCTTCCACCCTCTCCGTTCGATGACGTTCTACGTCACACCTGCGGTAACTCAGGACGTTCTACGTCCGCCGCTTATGAACGTGGGTGGCGCTGATGAACACTCTCAAAGTTAGGTGACTTGTAAACATAAATACCCTCGAAAGCAGAAGATTTGACAGCCGTCGCCGTAGCTCAGAGGTAGAGCACCGGACGCGTAATTCGGAGGTCGTGGGTTCGGATCCCACCGGCGGCAGTGGTTGTTTTTTCTTCTGCTTTTCTAATCAATTCGCTTTAAGCGATAACATATTCAGTAATATTCTGAATTGACCAACACCACAAAATAATAAAAAAAATAAAAAAAGTCCCCTGTGCCCCTTGGTTTCTGTGGCTGTTGGCTTCTTTCATATTTATAACGAGCCCCTCATTCCCTTCCCTTGTTTGCTTAATTGCTTAGCGAGGGCCTCGGTTCTGGCAGCCTTGACGCCATAGGAAGCATAAGAGGGTTCTCACGCAGCTTCCACCCTCTCCGTTCGATGACGTTCTACGTCACACCTGCGGTAACTCAGGACGTTCTACGTCCGCCGCTTATGAACGTGGGTGGCGCTGATGAACACTCTCAAAGTTAGGTGACTTGTAAACATAAATACCCTCGAAAGCAGAAGATTTGACAGCCGTCGCCGTAGCTCAGAGGTAGAGCACCGGACGCGTAATTCGGAGGTCGTGGGTTCGGATCCCACCGGCGGCAGTGGTTGTTTTTTCTTCTGCTTTTCTAATCAATTCGCTTTAAGCGATAACATATTCAGTAATATTCTGAATTGACCAACACCACAAAATAATAAAAAAAATAAAAAAAGTCCCCTGTGCCCCTTGGTTTCTGTGGCTGTTGGCTTCTTTCATATTTATAACGAGCCCCTCATTCCCTTCCCTTGTTTGCTTAATTGCTTAGCGAGGGCCTCGGTTCTGGCAGCCTTGACGCCATAGGAAGCATAAGAGGGTTCTCACGCAGCTTCCACCCTCTCCGTTCGATGACGTTCTACGTCACACCTGCGGTAACTCAGGACGTTCTACGTCCGCCGCTTATGAACGTGGGTGGCGCTGATGAACACTCTCAAAGTTAGGTGACTTGTAAACATAAATACCCTCGAAAGCAGAAGATTTGACAGCCGTCGCCGTAGCTCAGAGGTAGAGCACCGGACGCGTAATTCGGAGGTCGTGGGTTCGGATCCCACCGGCGGCAGTGGTTGTTTTTTCTTCTGCTTTTCTAATCAATTCGCTTTAAGCGATAACATATTCAGTAATATTCTGAATTGACCAACACCACAAAATAATAAAAAAAATAAAAAAAGTCCCCTGTGCCCCTTGGTTTCTGTGGCTGTTGGCTTCTTTCATATTTATAACGAGCCCCTCATTCCCTTCCCTTGTTTGCTTAATTGCTTAGCGAGGGCCTCGGTTCTGGCAGCCTTGACGCCATAGGAAGCATAAGAGGGTTCTCACGCAGCTTCCACCCTCTCCGTTCGATGACGTTCTACGTCACACCTGCGGTAACTCAGGACGTTCTACGTCCGCCGCTTATGAACGTGGGTGGCGCTGATGAACACTCTCAAAGTTAGGTGACTTGTAAACATAAATACCCTCGAAAGCAGAAGATTTGACAGCCGTCGCCGTAGCTCAGAGGTAGAGCACCGGACGCGTAATTCGGAGGTCGTGGGTTCGGATCCCACCGGCGGCAGTGGTTGTTTTTTCTTCTGCTTTTCTAATCAATTCGCTTTAAGCGATAACATATTCAGTAATATTCTGAATTGACCAACACCACAAAATAATAAAAAAAATAAAAAAAGTCCCCTGTGCCCCTTGGTTTCTGTGGCTGTTGGCTTCTTTCATATTTATAACGAGCCCCTCATTCCCTTCCCTTGTTTGCTTAATTGCTTAGCGAGGGCCTCGGTTCTGGCAGCCTTGACGCCATAGGAAGCATAAGAGGGTTCTCACGCAGCTTCCACCCTCTCCGTTCGATGACGTTCTACGTCACACCTGCGGTAACTCAGGACGTTCTACGTCCGCCGCTTATGAACGTGGGTGGCGCTGATGAACACTCTCAAAGTTAGGTGACTTGTAAACATAAATACCCTCGAAAGCAGAAGATTTGACAGCCGTCGCCGTAGCTCAGAGGTAGAGCACCGGACGCGTAATTCGGAGGTCGTGGGTTCGGATCCCACCGGCGGCAGTGGTTGTTTTTTCTTCTGCTTTTCTAATCAATTCGCTTTAAGCGATAACATATTCAGTAATATTCTGAATTGACCAACACCACAAAATAATAAAAAAAATAAAAAAAGTCCCCTGTGCCCCTTGGTTTCTGTGGCTGTTGGCTTCTTTCATATTTATAACGAGCCCCTCATTCCCTTCCCTTGTTTGCTTAATTGCTTAGCGAGGGCCTCGGTTCTGGCAGCCTTGACGCCATAGGAAGCATAAGAGGGTTCTCACGCAGCTTCCACCCTCTCCGTTCGATGACGTTCTACGTCACACCTGCGGTAACTCAGGACGTTCTACGTCCGCCGCTTATGAACGTGGGTGGCGCTGATGAACACTCTCAAAGTTAGGTGACTTGTAAACATAAATACCCTCGAAAGCAGAAGATTTGACAGCCGTCGCCGTAGCTCAGAGGTAGAGCACCGGACGCGTAATTCGGAGGTCGTGGGTTCGGATCCCACCGGCGGCAGTGGTTGTTTTTTCTTCTGCTTTTCTAATCAATTCGCTTTAAGCGATAACATATTCAGTAATATTCTGAATTGACCAACACCACAAAATAATAAAAAAAATAAAAAAAGTCCCCTGTGCCCCTTGGTTTCTGTGGCTGTTGGCTTCTTTCATATTTATAACGAGCCCCTCATTCCCTTCCCTTGTTTGCTTAATTGCTTAGCGAGGGCCTCGGTTCTGGCAGCCTTGACGCCATAGGAAGCATAAGAGGGTTCTCACGCAGCTTCCACCCTCTCCGTTCGATGACGTTCTACGTCACACCTGCGGTAACTCAGGACGTTCTACGTCCGCCGCTTATGAACGTGGGTGGCGCTGATGAACACTCTCAAAGTTAGGTGACTTGTAAACATAAATACCCTCGAAAGCAGAAGATTTGACAGCCGTCGCCGTAGCTCAGAGGTAGAGCACCGGACGC
Source organism: Amblyomma mixtum (assembly GCF_055824585.1). Lineage (NCBI taxonomy): Eukaryota > Metazoa > Arthropoda > Arachnida > Ixodida > Ixodidae > Amblyomma > Amblyomma mixtum. The sequence continues at coordinate 197,359,614 of NC_143012.1, read as the reverse complement.
GTAATTCGGAGGTCGTGGGTTCGGATCCCACCGGCGGCAGTGGTTGTTTTTTCTTCTGCTTTTCTAATCAATTCGCTTTAAGCGATAACATATTCAGTAATATTCTGAATTGACCAACACCACAAAATAATAAAAAAAAATAAAAAAAGTCCCCTGTGCCCCTTGGTTTCTGTGGCTGTTGGCTTCTTTCATATTTATAACGAGCCCCTCATTCCCTTCCCTTGTTTGCTTAATTGCTTAGCGAGGGCCTCGGTTCTGGCAGCCTTGACGCCATAGGAAGCATAAGAGGGTTCTCACGCAGCTTCCACCCTCTCCGTTCGATGACGTTCTACGTCACACCTGCGGTAACTCAGGACGTTCTACGTCCGCCGCTTATGAACGTGGGTGGCGCTGATGAACACTCTCAAAGTTAGGTGACTTGTAAACATAAATACCCTCGAAAGCAGAAGATTTGACAGCCGTCGCCGTAGCTCAGAGGTAGAGCACCGGACGCGTAATTCGGAGGTCGTGGGTTCGGATCCCACCGGCGGCAGTGGTTGTTTTTTCTTCTGCTTTTCTAATCAATTCGCTTTAAGCGATAACATATTCAGTAATATTCTGAATTGACCAACACCACAAAATAATAAAAAAAATAAAAAAAGTCCCCTGTGCCCCTTGGTTTCTGTGGCTGTTGGCTTCTTTCATATTTATAACGAGCCCCTCATTCCCTTCCCTTGTTTGCTTAATTGCTTAGCGAGGGCCTCGGTTCTGGCAGCCTTGACGCCATAGGAAGCATAAGAGGGTTCTCACGCAGCTTCCACCCTCTCCGTTCGATGACGTTCTACGTCACACCTGCGGTAACTCAGGACGTTCTACGTCCGCCGCTTATGAACGTGGGTGGCGCTGATGAACACTCTCAAAGTTAGGTGACTTGTAAACATAAATACCCTCGAAAGCAGAAGATTTGACAGCCGTCGCCGTAGCTCAGAGGTAGAGCACCGGACGCGTAATTCGGAGGTCGTGGGTTCGGATCCCACCGGCGGCAGTGGTTGTTTTTTCTTCTGCTTTTCTAATCAATTCGCTTTAAGCGATAACATATTCAGTAATATTCTGAATTGACCAACACCACAAAATAATAAAAAAAATAAAAAAAGTCCCCTGTGCCCCTTGGTTTCTGTGGCTGTTGGCTTCTTTCATATTTATAACGAGCCCCTCATTCCCTTCCCTTGTTTGCTTAATTGCTTAGCGAGGGCCTCGGTTCTGGCAGCCTTGACGCCATAGGAAGCATAAGAGGGTTCTCACGCAGCTTCCACCCTCTCCGTTCGATGACGTTCTACGTCACACCTGCGGTAACTCAGGACGTTCTACGTCCGCCGCTTATGAACGTGGGTGGCGCTGATGAACACTCTCAAAGTTAGGTGACTTGTAAACATAAATACCCTCGAAAGCAGAAGATTTGACAGCCGTCGCCGTAGCTCAGAGGTAGAGCACCGGACGCGTAATTCGGAGGTCGTGGGTTCGGATCCCACCGGCGGCAGTGGTTGTTTTTTCTTCTGCTTTTCTAATCAATTCGCTTTAAGCGATAACATATTCAGTAATATTCTGAATTGACCAACACCACAAAATAATAAAAAAAATAAAAAAAGTCCCCTGTGCCCCTTGGTTTCTGTGGCTGTTGGCTTCTTTCATATTTATAACGAGCCCCTCATTCCCTTCCCTTGTTTGCTTAATTGCTTAGCGAGGGCCTCGGTTCTGGCAGCCTTGACGCCATAGGAAGCATAAGAGGGTTCTCACGCAGCTTCCACCCTCTCCGTTCGATGACGTTCTACGTCACACCTGCGGTAACTCAGGACGTTCTACGTCCGCCGCTTATGAACGTGGGTGGCGCTGATGAACACTCTCAAAGTTAGGTGACTTGTAAACATAAATACCCTCGAAAGCAGAAGATTTGACAGCCGTCGCCGTAGCTCAGAGGTAGAGCACCGGACGCGTAATTCGGAGGTCGTGGGTTCGGATCCCACCGGCGGCAGTGGTTGTTTTTTCTTCTGCTTTTCTAATCAATTCGCTTTAAGCGATAACATATTCAGTAATATTCTGAATTGACCAACACCACAAAATAATAAAAAAAATAAAAAAAGTCCCCTGTGCCCCTTGGTTTCTGTGGCTGTTGGCTTCTTTCATATTTATAACGAGCCCCTCATTCCCTTCCCTTGTTTGCTTAATTGCTTAGCGAGGGCCTCGGTTCTGGCAGCCTTGACGCCATAGGAAGCATAAGAGGGTTCTCACGCAGCTTCCACCCTCTCCGTTCGATGACGTTCTACGTCACACCTGCGGTAACTCAGGACGTTCTACGTCCGCCGCTTATGAACGTGGGTGGCGCTGATGAACACTCTCAAAGTTAGGTGACTTGTAAACATAAATACCCTCGAAAGCAGAAGATTTGACAGCCGTCGCCGTAGCTCAGAGGTAGAGCACCGGACGCGTAATTCGGAGGTCGTGGGTTCGGATCCCACCGGCGGCAGTGGTTGTTTTTTCTTCTGCTTTTCTAATCAATTCGCTTTAAGCGATAACATATTCAGTAATATTCTGAATTGACCAACACCACAAAATAATAAAAAAAATAAAAAAAGTCCCCTGTGCCCCTTGGTTTCTGTGGCTGTTGGCTTCTTTCATATTTATAACGAGCCCCTCATTCCCTTCCCTTGTTTGCTTAATTGCTTAGCGAGGGCCTCGGTTCTGGCAGCCTTGACGCCATAGGAAGCATAAGAGGGTTCTCACGCAGCTTCCACCCTCTCCGTTCGATGACGTTCTACGTCACACCTGCGGTAACTCAGGACGTTCTACGTCCGCCGCTTATGAACGTGGGTGGCGCTGATGAACACTCTCAAAGTTAGGTGACTTGTAAACATAAATACCCTCGAAAGCAGAAGATTTGACAGCCGTCGCCGTAGCTCAGAGGTAGAGCACCGGACGCGTAATTCGGAGGTCGTGGGTTCGGATCCCACCGGCGGCAGTGGTTGTTTTTTCTTCTGCTTTTCTAATCAATTCGCTTTAAGCGATAACATATTCAGTAATATTCTGAATTGACCAACACCACAAAATAATAAAAAAAATAAAAAAAGTCCCCTGTGCCCCTTGGTTTCTGTGGCTGTTGGCTTCTTTCATATTTATAACGAGCCCCTCATTCCCTTCCCTTGTTTGCTTAATTGCTTAGCGAGGGCCTCGGTTCTGGCAGCCTTGACGCCATAGGAAGCATAAGAGGGTTCTCACGCAGCTTCCACCCTCTCCGTTCGATGACGTTCTACGTCACACCTGCGGTAACTCAGGACGTTCTACGTCCGCCGCTTATGAACGTGGGTGGCGCTGATGAACACTCTCAAAGTTAGGTGACTTGTAAACATAAATACCCTCGAAAGCAGAAGATTTGACAGCCGTCGCCGTAGCTCAGAGGTAGAGCACCGGACGCGTAATTCGGAGGTCGTGGGTTCGGATCCCACCGGCGGCAGTGGTTGTTTTTTCTTCTGCTTTTCTAATCAATTCGCTTTAAGCGATAACATATTCAGTAATATTCTGAATTGACCAACACCACAAAATAATAAAAAAAATAAAAAAAGTCCCCTGTGCCCCTTGGTTTCTGTGGCTGTTGGCTTCTTTCATATTTATAACGAGCCCCTCATTCCCTTCCCTTGTTTGCTTAATTGCTTAGCGAGGGCCTCGGTTCTGGCAGCCTTGACGCCATAGGAAGCATAAGAGGGTTCTCACGCAGCTTCCACCCTCTCCGTTCGATGACGTTCTACGTCACACCTGCGGTAACTCAGGACGTTCTACGTCCGCCGCTTATGAACGTGGGTGGCGCTGATGAACACTCTCAAAGTTAGGTGACTTGTAAACATAAATACCCTCGAAAGCAGAAGATTTGACAGCCGTCGCCGTAGCTCAGAGGTAGAGCACCGGACGCGTAATTCGGAGGTCGTGGGTTCGGATCCCACCGGCGGCAGTGGTTGTTTTTTCTTCTGCTTTTCTAATCAATTCGCTTTAAGCGATAACATATTCAGTAATATTCTGAATTGACCAACACCACAAAATAATAAAAAAAATAAAAAAAGTCCCCTGTGCCCCTTGGTTTCTGTGGCTGTTGGCTTCTTTCATATTTATAACGAGCCCCTCATTCCCTTCCCTTGTTTGCTTTCTTGGCATGACATGTTACCCTCTCTGTGTCAAATGTTTGGGGGAATCCCCCAAGGTGGAGTTGATTTCCAATAAGGGACTAACTACTCATTGACATCCACCCAAGCGCAGCCATACGGCTACAAAGGAAAGCTATACAGCTTTCTCAGAAACTTCGAAGTTAAACAAAAATTCGTCATGGTCCGGGGTTCGAACCCGGGACCACCGCTTCGCCGCATCAGTCGATCTACCGCTGAGCTAACCGGGACGGCAAGCTTATGGTAGAGCGAGAGCGAATTTATCAGTAATTGAAAGTGGGAACAGTGTTGTTCAAATGTTGGTAGAACAGTGTTGGTAGAGCGACTGCTCCGGTGAAGCAGCTGTCCCGGGTTTGAACTCCGGACCAGGACGAATTTTTCTTTAACTGCGTAGATTTCAAGAAAGCTGTTTAGCTGTCCTTTGTAGCCGTATGGCTGCGCTTGGTGGGATGTCAATGAGTAATTACTCCCTTATGATTGCCCTCTGTACTTGCACTCAAACGGGCTGGCTTTAGCAACTCGAGCTTTTATTATTGTTTCAGTTCCGAATCACCACCCAAAAAGAGGACATTTTTATTTTTACGTTTCTTAAATGGACGTCCCAAGATTGTGCAAAGAATATTCTCACCTTCCTGGATGAGTAATTATAAAAAATCAGTCGCGTCCTCATATGTGCACATCCTGCCTCAACACTGCTTTCAGGTTCTCAATTATTCTTTTTTTTTGTTATTTATGTTATGTAAAGTAATTATGTAAAAAATATCTGCAAAATGTGAACCTTTCAACGCGTCTTTGCTTGCAAAGCATGCAAGTGAAAACACCTGTTCCAGAGCTCCCGACAAACGCGGAGGCGTCCATCTTGAGAACAAATTTCTGGATTCGTTTTTGCACTCCTGGCTTCCGAATATAGGCTCTAGACATTCGCGGCATATTGCATCTTAGCAGTAAACGAAACCGAGACCAAAGAAGTTGCGTCTACCATATGGGGACGCCGTTGCCGAAGTGGTCACCTATGCTTCGCGGTGCTGGAAAGGTGCATGCATCGGTAATGCTGACGCGCACCGGACGCGTAATTCGGAGGTCGTGGGTTCGGATCCCACCGGCGGCATGTGGTTGTTTTTTCTTCTGCTTTTCTAACCAATTAGCTTTAAGCGATGACATATTCAGTAATATTCTAATTTGATCAGCCCCACAAAATAAATAAAAAAATTTTAAAAAATCCCCTCTGCCCCTTGGTTTCTCTGGATGTTGCCTTCTGTCATATTTATAACGAGCCCCTAATTCCCCTTCCCTTGTTTGCTTAATTGCTTAGCGAGGGCCTCGGTTCTGGCAACCTCGACGCCATGGGAAGCATAAGAGGGTTCTCACGCAGCTTCCACCCTCTCCGTTCCATGACGTTCTACGTCACACTGCGGTAACTCAGGACGTTCTACGTCCGCCGCTTACGAACGTGGGTGGCGCTGATGAACACTCTCAAGGTTAGGTTATTTGTAAACATAAATACCCCCGAAAGCAGAAGGTTTGACAGCCGTCCCCGTAGCTCAGAGGTAGAGCACCGGACGCGTAATTCGGAGGTCGTGGGTTCGGATCCCACCGGCGGCATGTGGTTGTTTTTTCTTCTGCTTTTCTAACCAATTAGCTTTAAGCGATGACATATTCAGTAATATTCTAATTTGATCAGCCCCACAAAATAAATAAATAAATTTTAAGAAATCCCCTGTGCCCCTTGGTTTCTGTGGACGTTGGCTTCTGTCGTACTTTTTCGCAGTAAGTTTTCGATTCTGATACACTACCCTCATGCTCAAGAAAGAGGAGCACCAAAGCGGCGAGTGTGTTAATAGCGGGCGACATGCCAGGCCCAGCCAGAAGGAAACCGTATACAACATTGAACAGCAACCCATTTTTGTTGCTTAAACTGCAAAAGTTGCATATGACTGACGCTTTAATGCCATATAGTTACTTTTCAAGTGCAATTCAATTATATCAGCAATATCTTCTGCACAGAAGTTGGCATAGAAGTTGGCTACAGTTGTCTCTGAAAACTACAGTGAATAAGGAAATGTTTTCAAGATGTGCTGCTGATGATGTGATGTTTTGAAGAGTTCGTATTTCGCCAAGGACTTTCTGCGCATTTATTTTTCTTCAGTTAAGCTTCATCCTTCAGCTTCCAAAACACTAGATATAGGTTTATTCCAGCTTTTACTGCTTCACATCATGCGACCATTTCACTCAAATAAGGTCGCACTTGCTTAAGGACAAAGAAAGGCTGTACTGTCTTCCTAATTTATCTGGAGAAAAGCCGCGAAGGACGTTCCTGGAAATCATTTCGTAATATCGCTGCCGCCAAAGTTTTGATTACAGCACTCCTTGCATAGCAAAGTGATTTTATCGCTATAATTTTGCGTATATAGCAGCAGTGTCACGTCGCTGCAAGGTAAAAGCCAAATTAATAGCACCACGGCTTTTCACCGCACCGTCGCTTGTATTTCAGACGAGAGTGAGGGAGAGCGGCGCTTTATGCCATTTACGTCCACCTGTGCAAAAGTATAACTCCAGGAGGGAAATGGAGAACGTCATTTTTGAGTGCCTTCGCGATCAACATAGATAACTCCGCTTCCAAATGGCTAGCCTTGAAGGTGTGCATGGTGCCCTGGGCACGCAGAGGAAAAAATTAATGGAGAACGATTACCTATCGCTTCATGTCTGAAAGAAGCATGTCGGGCCGATACAATAGCACGCACCTTACTGTGTAGTGTTACAGGCTGGTAAATATAAACCTGATAACTTCGCGTTTACTTTGTTTACACCGAAGGTCTTGAGAATCAAAACAGACACCAAGGTAAGGCACGATTCTGACTCTTCGATTCATCAAAATTTTCTTAATGTTTGCTTTACAATTTCCTAACCTATGAATTACGAACGTAAGGTGGACAGTATACGTTATAGCAGTGCCATAAATTCATTCGTTAACTAATCTACTTACCCGCCACGGTGGCTCTGTGGTAAGGAGCTCGTATACCGAGCCGGAGTACACGGGTTCGAATCCGACCGCGGCGGCCGCGTTTCGATGGAGGCGAAACGCAAGATGCGCCCGTGTGCTGTGCGATGTCAGTGCACGTTGAAGATCCCCAGGTAATCGAAATTATTCAGGAAACCTCCACTACAGCACCTCTTTCTCTCTTTCTTCTTTCACTCCTACGTTCTTCCCTTCCCTTACGGCGCGGTTCAGGTGTCCGCCGACCAACCAATTTATTAATTAAAGTTAACTAATCTAGTCGCTCAAGAAGCGATCTTAGCAGACAGGGTACTAGAGGTTGGTTAAAGTGGCCCGTATGTTCTAGCCTTTTTGCCTGTCCGCATTCTCAGCCGCAGCACTATTCTTCCGGATTCTTTCTGCATTCAGTGCACAGTAGCCAGCCAGAGCAAGACTTCTCACTTCTCAGGTTGACCACACTGTCCTTGCTCTTGACTAAATACTTTCGCGCCAATTAGCCTTGCACAGACTAGACTGACGAGCAAAAGTGAAATGATTTTGCGTCTGTCGAGCTTCCACACGTACTCGCGGTGCATCGACTGGAGCCGCGAACAACCCATCCAACAGGACAGAGAGCCGGCCGAGTTGTTAACAAATTGTGAGCAAACAAAGTCTAAAGAAGATTTAGCGCACCGTCGTCTTTGTATTCCGTCTTGCGTTGTTTAAAACAGCCAGCGCTTCCTACTTATTAACTTCTCTGCATAGCCACGACGCTGTGTGACGAAGTACCTCAGTGCGTTGAGGGGGAGCACTAGACTGGCAACTAAATTTGTTTCGTAGTTTGATTTAATTACATTCAATTCTTTTTAAATCATCTCGCTTACTGTTACCAAGAGAAGCAGATGGGAAGACGAAAGGCGGGGAGCTTAACCGGGAGGGTGTTCTGGTTCGCTATCCTACATTGGTAGAAAAAGAACCGCGGTTGTAAAGGGGAAAGGAGAAAGAGACGAATGAGGGCGTCCTTGTCAGCGAAATTTAGACAATGTGACCCTGCGCCTTCCATGCCACGCATCTCACCACTCACACTTATATGCTGGTCCCCTTACTTAAAGGGAAACTGCATAGGTTTTAGAAATCAACGAGCTTAAGAGGGTCGAATGTGTGAAACTTGCAGGTAAAGCATGCGGAGTCTTTTTCGGCTGGCCTTTGAAATAGTGAAGTAATCGCTGAATAAAATCCGGAAGCCCTTCAAGCTTCCCCGCAGCGCACAGCGCCACGTGGGGGGCGCATGATGACGTCATCTAAGGTATCGCTACATTTCCAACGCACAAACGCCTGCTTTGAAGGGAAAAAAAAATCAACGTCACTGAAGGAAAACCCTGCCGAGAGCTGTTTGGCAGTGTCTAATGAGTCAGGGCAGGGTGTGGCTGACGACAGCGGTAATTTGAAATCATACCTTCAGTGACGTCACGCTGAGTTTTCCTGCCCTTCAACGGTGCATTGAGGAGAAGAGCAAAATTCAATCGTTGATTACGTCACTATTTTAAAGGCTAATGCAAAAATACTTGGCATGCTTTACCTGCAGCCTATATAGATTTGAATCCTTGAATATCGCGAAATTCTCAAAAAAGTGCTGCAGTTGCTCTTTAAGTATTTTACACTGCATTTCGCATGCTGTCATCTGTCCTTTGGGTGACGATGTGCGGCATATACCAAAAAGCTTATTGGTCAGCAGTTATTGCAGGAAAAGCCGCCTGTTGAGGTGCTCAGGCTACCGTCACGTTCCTCGTGCTCTATACGTTTCAGATAGTGAGAGGGGCAGTTACAATAGCAATCAGCAATAAGTATTGCATGGCGCGACTGGCCTGTTTCCGGCATAGACCAGTCGAGTTGCTAAAGTGGATAGACTGGTAAAAGGGACTGATCAGGAACAGGGCGTTAATGCCAGGGCCATTTCATTAAAAGTGCTGCCTGGAAGCCGCTACCCACAAAAGTTCATTCATTTTGTTTCCATCTACAAGGGAGGCCTATAGTCAAGGCTGAATGGGAATCCGACATTGTCAGACCTAGAAAGGGACTATGTGTGGTTATAGAAGATGGAACCGGGCCAACGTGCAGGAACGCCAGAAACCTTGTGTGGTTTACTGGTAACAGAAAGTTCTTAGTTCAGTGCCCCACTGCGCATGATGTCGGTGCTAACAGGGCCTGGTTTGCCGGGGTTCATGCTAACCCTCTTCTCGGCATGTTGTAGATCAGTTTCCTGTTCACAGCGCATTAATTGCCCAAATTTTAGGCGCCACATCTCCGCTCCCAACGTTTTCACGAAGGTAGTCGGCATACTTGTACCACGACAGCTGCTGTCGACCATAATTTTTCATCAAACTGTAAAGCCTCTGCCTGCGTATTGAAGGGTGGCAAGCCCAGTCGTTGATTTCATTCCCTCTCTACACCTGTCGTGTCTGTTCATTATTCATGACTTCCGGCGGCTGAGCGCAAGGAGGCACGATTGGAACCATTTCCGCAGCAGATGTATTTCGATAGATGTTAAACGCAAAACATCATTTTTCATTTTAAAACAGAGCAAAATAAAACACAGACAGCAGGGAGATACGTACACATGGGCGCTCCTCCTGTTGTCCATGTAAAATGGTTAACCACTAACTAGCCCAGGCAACTGCAACTAGCCTTAGCAAAAACTCCCCTTTACTGTCCATTTGGGTGAACGCTGAAGAGCTCCAGGTAGTCTAAAATTTTCCGGAGCCCTCCACTGCGGCCTCCTGCCACTGCGCTCCCGTAGAGCACGTGCAACTACGCTACGTTAAACCGCACGGAGTGGCACCAGGTTTCTCTCTCTCTACCGCAGCGTTCACGAGGAGAGCCACGGCTGGAAGGGCGGCTGGAAGGGCGGCTGGCACTCGTCCGGAGCCCACGAGGGCCTGCTGGCCAGCCAGGTGGCAGCTGCCGTACACGGCGCCCACCGATTCCGCGGAGGTGGCGGAGGCGGTGGTCTGCGCCTGCACCACTACCACGGGTCGGGAGCGCAGCAGGCCTCCGAAGCGGCGCCCATCATCGCTGCGGTCCACCACGTCTCCCACTCCGGCAGGGGGGGCCTGGGCGGCGGAAGCCTGGCCGCAGCCCTGCAGCACGCCTCGAGGCAGTCCGCCCTGGAGGCGGTGCGACACGTGTCCTCGGCTTCGTCGGCCCTGCAGCACGCGGGCGGCTCCCCGCTGGAAGCCGTACACCACGTGACGCACGGCGCTGCTTCGGCTGCCTCGGCACTGAGCCACCTGCCCGAACAGGTCTGCGCTCTGACCGGTTGCATGCTTGTCCAAAATAGAACGCATTACTGCTGTGATGGGACAGTTTGTGTTATCACAGGCCTGGATCAAACATTGTACTCGAGAAAACTAATCCAAGGATTCAGCGAGCTGATGTTTCAAAATTTATTTAAGCAGTTATCAGGCTATGTGGTCGCTTACGGCATACCGCAGTTGTATTCCTCGTGTATAGGGCTTCTTGACGGAGTGCAGCACGGAGTCGCTACAGGGACCGTCCTCTGCCGCATCCAGATTCTCGATTCAATTGCTGCTGCACTGCCCTCGGTCTTTCTTGCTATGGGCTGCAGCCGGTTGGCAGAGGCTGATGTCGAACGATAGCTAGACACCGGGAACTTGGGTTGGGGTGGAGTTAAGGAGTTTTATCTTGCTCTCCAGCCATACAGTATGCTGGCTGGGACTGCTGTTCCCCGTCTCTCAATTCAGACACCTGTTCTCTACAGAGCGGCCCAAGATGCCAACATATCGGCCTTCTGTCGTACCGCAGCTTAGCTCTGATATTATGACTTCTAGTTTAAACAGGCTTCCTTTTTCTCTGAAGATTCTTTTTGTTATTTTTTCCGCTGCGAAGACATCAGAGCTATCATAAATAACGCATCACGAGTAGCCCCTCACACATTTCTCGAAGCCTGCGGCTGACATCCCTTAAAACACGTCGTCATCTCTCCTGCGCTGAAACCATTGCTGCATCTTGACGTGGAAGCATGAATCAGTATGCGTTGGTTTTATTGCATCATTATACTTGGTAACACAGAACTACCCCGCAGCTGCACCACCAGCATGCGGTGGCCGTGCCCGCCATCATCAAGTACGCTTCGAGCAGCGGCCACGGGTCCTCGGGCGGCCACAAGTCCCACTACGGCAACTACGCGAGCGCCAGCAGCAGCAGCCACTACAGCACGGGCCGCACCAAGAGCAGATACTCGCCGTCCTCATCGTCGTCCTCCAGCTCAGGATACAAGACGAGCAGCAGCTACAACAGGCCGTCGTCCGTGCGGGGATCCTCCAGTGGTTCGTCCGGCTCTTCGAAAGGATCCTCCGGGTACGGCCGCATTGCGCCACGATGCCTTTACTTAAGGGACCTGCATAATACTGAATACCGTGTCAATTCTCTAGAGAAGGCTTGAGCAGCGAGACTTGCCGAGTGGTTATGCTGCTTAATGGGAAAATATCGCAAGCGATGCTCCACAGAAGTAAACGGAACAAGAGTTCTGCGAGGTTTTAGTGTGTTGATACAAGCAGGTCGTAGTCTGTTCGTTGCAGCAATTTCCGCTGTCCGACGTCATCTGCCCCTCATTTTTCCGTACTTGGGTAAGGAACGGCGGTAACTGCAAGCTCTCCTTAAAATCAACAAAAAAAAAACTGCAAAATGACCAATTGACCAATTAAGAAAAGTGCTACGAATATCGCTTTTACAGAGAGACCGCAGGGTGAAAGAAAACCACAGATATGTTAAAAATAGTAGGGATCCAAAAAAAAGAAGAGAGTTGTTTAGGAACGCGCAAAATCCGTGGGTAAATAGGAATTGAGTTGTAACATTCGGGTGCGCATATCTGTGAGAGATATTAAGGAATCAGACAAAAAAGGAACGCCTTTGAATGCTAAGAAGCAGTGGGGAAGGGGAAATAGGCATTGAGAAGGAACATCCAAGAGTGAAGTCCCGCACAGGCCTTAAAAAGATCACCGACGGAATATTGGGTTCCGCTGCATTGCTGTACTCTAGTTGTGACTGAACGTTTCGGAAAAAGCGTGTGGAGCGATGCTGTTGCAGTGTTTATTCCATGTGTTTTATTTGGCCTCTTTCTGTTATTTTGGAAGCCGTAAAAGCGTCAAGCGACAACCACCCGAAATTCTTGGTTCCGCATGACCGTTAATGAGGCTGAGACGCTTTTTTTTTATCACACCTCAGTCTTGGAGATGACGAAACTCAAAGGAGAATCGGAATGCACCAGCGGTAAAATACCACAAAGAGCCAATGTCATTTTATTCAGGGATTTCCTTCACGGAGAGCAAGAGGTATTCGACATTATGTGCGTGCGAACAGGGTAGAGTGGGTGCGTTGCTTGCGGCGGACTTATTCTAACTTTCAGCGCCCCAAATTTTTTGAAAGCCCACTGAGAATTGCTGGACAGGACACAAGTGATCCAATCGTGTGCGCACACTCACGCTACTACTCAGTAGCTACGCGGCTTGGCTATCAGAGCCAGCATTTGTGGTTTTAAGCGGGGAATTGCTTCATAAGTCATGGACAAAAACCTCAGTTGAAAAATCGTTAATAAATAGCGCTAAAGTTGACATCGAAAACAACAGAGGATAGGACGTGAACCTCCGTCAGGAATGTGTTCATATATATATACTATTTATATATACTATTATATACTAGTTACTCACCTAAGCGCTCTAAACTGGCTTCGAACTCTGGTGCATTCCCAGCAGCGTGACCGCGTTGCGCCTTAAATTCCTCGGGCACCAGCAGGTGTTTATACACATGAATCACACTCGCAATGGGTTGGTTGGTCGCACTAATAACAAATTCCGCTACATACCACACGCCACTCGCAAAATGCGAGGTCAAATCAGTGGTACCACTGATCTGTTACGTAATAGATGACGCCGTGATGACGGTGCTTTAAAAGGGCTTACAGTGTCTACGTGAAAACACAGCTGGCTAGCCTACCTTACTATAGTAGCATACAACTCAAGAACAAAGCGGCAAACTGCTTTCAAAGACAGCCCTCCATGCACAATGCCGTAGCAGATGATTAACCAGAATGTCACAACAATCGCTCGACGCCATTGGCTGGAAGACTTGCTGTGAGGGGCATTTTATGCTTCGTTGCCGAGTTGTACGCGACCATAGTGCATAGGCAAACGTATAAATCAATATCATTGGTCACCATTCATGTTTTGTACGATCTTCCTTTGCATCCCCGTGCCTGACTACAGTACTAACGCAACCGATTGATGAGACTGCATTTTTAGACTGCGAGGAAGTGTGATTAAAATTCAGAGCGTAACATTAGACGGACACTGCGGCAGGGAAGCGCTCGAATGACTGTTCAGAACAACATTACGCAACCTCACGTGAGCGCGAGAGGGTTTCAGAACTTGTCGCTAAGGCAGATCGAAGAAGAAATGTAGACAAGCGCCTACCTAAGCGCCCGTATTACGTGGTCGGCACCGACTCTAAAAGGTGCGAATAGCAGAGTTAATATGACCCGTCCTAAGATGTGCTACGACGGTTTCCGAACGTGTCGCTAAGGCCGACCGAAGAAAAGTACACGAGCGCTGACCTAAGCATGCGTGCGACGTGGTCGGTACCGATTCTAAAAAGTGCGGCTAGCAGAGTTTATGACTCGTCCTAAGATGTTCAACGTCGGTTTTGTTGGCACCTACTCTCCGTGAACACAAACATTTAATATTTTGCAACTTCACCCGCTGGTATGCTGCGTGAAAGTTGAGTCGCATGCAACGACCTGACATTTTGATGCTGTGTTCGACTTCGCAGGTATCAAGTCGTCGCGCAGGTGGACATCGACCTTTCTGGCAAGCACTGAGACCAGATGGCGTCCGATTGTCACCATATTTCCGGCCTTCAAACAGCACTGGACCATGTTACAAGCGACAGGAGTATTTTTACGAATGACGCAGTCCCTGCGAGCGGAGGACTGCTGACTCATTTCTTGTATAAGCTGTCGGTATAAGTGCGATCTGATAGGAATGATTTGCGTCTCTCGTTGTACTGGTTCAGTGCGCTAGGATGGGACGTTGCTAGCATTTAATGTTACTCTTTCTCTGCACTACTACTTATTTGAAAAGATGTACCTGTGCGTCGACAGGCTTTGAACAGCACTTTGGAACAAAATGCAGAGATTAGGCAATCGTGAGCTCCTTCTTAATCTCTGATTCAGAAACCCTTAAAAGGCTGCATTTTTAAGGCAATTTTACAAAAGGTCATCTGTTCACCTAATACTTTCTCGCCCATATACAAGTTTGATCCGTCTCGCCCAATGCTTTTAGATTTTCTCGCGGTCAAAACTATTGTCCACTTTTGTCACCCTTCTTTTTCCTATTCCTTGCATTTTCCTATTCCTTGCAGATGCACGGAGACATGAAAATCAGTATTCCTTTCGAAAGCGTCTTAGAGAAAACTTGCCTGAGCGACAAGTAATCTATTCCCAATAAGAACTTTTCATCATTCTGTTTTTTGTTAGGCTAATATTTCCGCGCGTCAACCACTTCTCTGGTTAGATATCATGCTATCATACCTCATGGTTCTTCGAGCAGCCGAAGTTCAAGAATTTTCCGGCGCATTTTCATAACATCTTCATAAAGGCATTTAGCGAGGTCAGGTACCCGCCTAATTTGATGTTGTTACTTCATACCGACCTCTACTCCCGTCCGACAGCTCACTCCGAGAACTAAGGTGTATGATTTACCCCCTCCGGCGCACCTCCCCTTAGATTAAAGTACTCCTTCGAACTAGAATAGGTTCAACTCGAGTAAACAACGGCTTGACAAGTAGGCCAGGTATTCTTAGCGCTCTGTGCTCTTGAGACGTACAGTTGCTCCAAAACTTATGCGTACTTGCATATTGAACCTTATGCAAGCACGGTGGCCCCGTGAAGCAGAAACCAGTGAGAAGTACTACTTCTCCAGTGAGAAGTGAGTGAAACCAGTGAAACCAGTGAGAGGTAGAAGCGCAGTACTACTTTTGGGGATAGTTATCAACGTTGAATGCACTAAAAGACAGCGACGCCCTATTTTTATGTGGCGCAAGAATATGTTGTATCAAGTGAAGAAAAGATGCACCTTCAGCGGGTTCTGCAAGATGAGGTAATGTTAGTTCACTTGGAATGAGATGGCGGAAATTGGAGAGTGCAAGCCGACTGCGTTGAGCTCAGGGGCTTATGAGCCTGTGTGCCAAACACTAATAGCCACCCTGACGCCGTGGCAAGGACAGGCACTACTTGCGAAAGCGTGCTGCTGTCCAGGCGAGTTCAGGTCTGGTCACCTTGGGCTAACTCGAATAACAAATTAATATTTGACGTTTGCGAGTGGCCGTTCAGCTCGTGTATATCGCTAATTTCTTGAAATGTAACCGCTGTGTTTTATCAGCAGGCATTAAGCACCGACTTTTTAAGAGACGAATTCTGTCGAGTGGGCAACAACCGCAACAACGACGCCTTGAGACAGCACACGGCTCACGCCCGCTTTGCGTGGCAGTTAAATGACTATGACATAAGACAGCTAAGAAGGTTGTAATAATGACGTAATGCCTACCTTTTGGCAAAAGGTAGCAAGACTTTGTGAAGTAGCTTGGCGAAAGAACACAACGCCGATCACTCAAACGGGACGCTAACGCCTACGAAAACAGCTGAATGATTTATTTAGTGATAACTGCCAGAAGGTTCGTTATTGTATTGCTCAATGAATTGGCCGCTTACTGCGAGCTATGCCGTTTAATTCGGCAGAGTATTTCTTTATTCTTCTTTGAGTCGCGCTTCGCGGGTGAGAGGGCATGTTCATTCAGGCAGTTTTCTGCGACATCTTCTGTAATGTCCTAGAAGATGTTGCGAATCCACCAATGGTACCCGCGATTTTGCAGCGAAATGAAGTGATCAACATGAATTCTCGCCAATGGTGCAGAAGAAAAAAGAAAAAAAGGCTGTTTCGGTCGAATCAAAAGATTTAGCTATGGGGCTTTATTGCCCTGTTTCGGTCCCCTAAAAACGGCAAAAGCATACAACCGTTACGTATTATGGAAGCGACCAGCTTGGCCACTTTCCTCTCGTGAAAAGAGGAATGTTGGACCCACCGCGAGCCGTATTCTGTGACTATTATTTCTCCGATTCAAGTTCGTGTTCTTCCATTGCTGAGTCCTGCCTTTTATATCGAAGCCGGCCAAGACATTAGGCACTTAATTCAGTGTTTGTAGCATTGAAGACACAAGCACTGAGGTTACAGACCGCGGCTAGCAATGAGAGATCGTATGAACGTGGAAAACAATAGTTTGAGAACACAGTCCCAGCGCGCTAAAACACAGTGGCATTAGCTGAACGACAATAAGTTCTACAATAACAGAACAGGAAATGCTCATCCACTGCAAGTGGCTATGAAGTTGCTTACCTCGCGATCGCGTGTTCTCCCGCTGATAACGTCCGAGGTCATGGGAGACCAGCAGTCATTCGCCAGTTAGTCCACAAGAGAGGCGGGTCAGCAGCTAGAGGCTGCGGATCATTTTGTGAGGCGGCGGTACTCTCTCCACCGGTGAACAGTGGGCGTGTCACACTCTTTCTCCAGTTGAGCGTCGCGTTCGCTGCGGAGTTGTAGGAGGGTGAATGTCGTTCACCTCGCCGCGGTGACTTGCCATGACGCCATTGCCCTTCTAGGCGACGGGCAGTTCAATATCCAACTCAGTGTATTCCAACAGGTAGCAATCAATCAATATCGAGGTTGTTATTTATTACCTCTCTGCGGCCTGGAGCCCCGTTTTCTTACGACCCCACCAACTTGTGTCGGAAGGACCCGCTTGCGCATTGTGTGCCAAGGCGTTCTTCCACAGTTCCTGGGCACTCCTCACGGTTTGAGCCCCGCGGAAGTGCTATCCACATTTCTCTCTTTCTCCTCCCGTGGAGAATAAATAAGCAAAAAAAAGTGATGGTTGCCGACTACCTCAACAGCAGCTTTTATGAAATCGCCGACTAGGCCAGGCGAGCGTACGTAGCTGATCGATGATGGCGCCTTACAGCTCCTTGCACCTGACACTTCTAACGCCAGTGTTGCCTACCTGTTACAGAGGAGACGATTGTTTCAGATTTACACTCTTTTGAGATGAGTCTCCAAAGGGAACACGCACATGCAGTGAGCATGTAACAGTCCCTACTTAAAGTTTCGCAACAGAAAAGAACAAGAAATCAATTCAAAGACGTTTTACTGCGGTTAAATAGTCTACACGCGAACAGCGAAAGAAATTCGCTCCAGCAAGGCTTTCGTTTGAGGTGGTTGGTTCTAGCAGGACATAATTTACGCAAAAGCGTACTGGCCCAAAAAGGAGACAGTCACACACAAGACAGGACTGGTGCCAGTCCTGTCTTGTGTGTGTGTTTGTCTCCGTCTTTTCGCGCGAGCAAGCTTTCCCGCAAATTATGTCACGCGAAAGAAAATGTGCCGATGTATGCGCAAAAGACGCAGAAAGGTAAAGCACTCGTTATGCGCATAATGTAACATTGCTTAGTGAATACTCGGTGCATATCTAGCACAACCTTGGGCCACACTTGTAGGCTGGTGTGGTGCGGATACTCTGATGCTTTTTTGTTAAAGGCACGACGGTGCACCTCCGGTGATTCCTTTTTTATTGCGTAAGCAGTACTGTGCGCCAGGTTTCGATCCTTCGCGTAGCTCCCGGCGGTGACCGAGGTCAAACAGATGGAGCGCCGTTGCCATAGCAACCGTTTCAGCCGCGCTCCACCAGGCGGCAGGACCGTCGCTGCGCCGCCGCCGCTGCCGCGCGCCTAGTCGCGCGCTCTCGACCAACACCACCTAGACAAGTTGTCTCCACGCATGTGTCGGAATGTGGAGAGAGGAGAGAGGAAGCGGGAGGGAAACGGAGAATAAATACGCGCGTTCGCCTCGGGCAAAGCAGTCGTTGCTTGCTTGCGCAACTTGCCCAGCTAAATCTCAGCTAATTTTTTTTTTTGTATTGCGAGATCCCTTCACTGTTTCTGATAGAGCAAAGGCAAGATCAGCGGCATAAAGAAAGGCATAGGCAGTTAGCAATTCTGGCGGATGGAAGCACCGTACCAGAGCGAATCCCAACGACAGAATTCCGCCCTTGAAACACACTTCCATGCTGGGCTTCCAAAAAAAGGGCTGGCCCTTTTACTCACACATAGTCGGCAGCTATTCATGCCTTCCGCGGGGCGCCGGAGGACGTGCCCACTTTGTGTTGTTGTTGTTTTTTGGCCCATTTTGTATTGTTCCTTCGGCATTAACAAGTGCTTCACGCTCTCGAGCAATATGGGTGTACCTCGTTCATCCCAGTGTGTATATCTTTTGTGTGCGTGCGTGTATGATGTGTCCGTGTACATGCCGCTGACTCACTACGAAGAATCGAGCTATTGATTACGACGTGCGTCCCTGAGGAGGTTGGCCCGAGTTTCACAGGAGTCTTGTGGCGACGAAAAGGGGCAGCATCTAGGTTGTGATTCCCCATGAAACCCTGCATGCCATTAAAGTAGTAGAGAAGCCAAATTTTTTATTCTTTTTTTTTTTGTGGTGTGATACGCTGCACAGCAGTATACATCTCACTACGTGGAGTTCACCTGCACCAGCTGAATAATTTAAAATTGAATTTTTTTCTCTTATCGTTTCGGTTTCAGTCTGAAACCCCGAAAGACGTACAGCTGCGACGTTACTGATGAGGTAGACGTACGGCTGTGATGTTACAGATTAGGTCACGTGAGGCATGCGAAAATTGCCATATAATCGCTGTTAGTTCATTTTTTGTCACTATATCTCTTGAGCAGGTTTGCGTAAGAACTGGGGCCGAATTACGGAGCGACCAAATCACAATCATGTCACAAAGAAATCAATTAGCCCCGCTCCCGTTCGTCGATATGTCCGCCAGTCTGTGTTGACCAATATGAGGGGGGCTTTTTCACCGTTTTGTGACTGTTTTGAGAATGTGATCTTTCCATAACTCGACCCCTGATGTGATTTAAGATGAAGAAAGCAGCGACCTCATTGGAGCTTGTATACCGCACTTTACTAAAACGAGTTTTTTACATCACTGTCGTTGTTTGGTTGTTGAAACCGAAACAGCAGGAGAGAAAGAATTGAATTATAAATTATTGACCTTTTCTTTGCGCAAACCACGTGACTGCAATTTTTTTTTTAAATGTGCTGCGCATCATTTTAAAGCAAGAAAACAACCTAACATTTGGTGTCTCTACTACTTAGTTTTCTGTCAGGTTAGTTACATCCGTATGCTGTGGCTTAAGATGCGTTCACCTTCGGTCAACGTTACAGAACTCCAAGAATCACTGTCTTGCGTTCTCTTTGAACAAAAGGCATAGCGGTTCACTTAAGAAGGCTTCGTTAAAACCATTTTCCGTTTTTAAAACCTCGTCGCCCTATGAGCAGTCTACACTCAATACTCTGTCATTATAAAGTCTGCTCGAGACTGAAGTACTCGCAGTTCTTTCCGTATGGCTCAACTGTTTGTAAGCCGCAGCAGGAGGCGCACCCAATGCCGCGGTATGGTGTGTGGTAGTCACTCACCGCTGCTGCGCGGCAGATTTCACGGAGACAAGCAGTGCAAAACACTTGTCTGGTAAATTATGCATCAAGCAAGAACTTGATCGTTTTAATTTGTGAAAATCCTGCCTCGAAATTTCTGTCTTAATGTTAGCTCCCGAGTAGCGTTGGAGGGCACTGTGCTTGACACGCCGTGCTGGTTAAATAGGCAACATATTAATTTTGCTTTAAATATCTCACTTCATGTAAGATGCGAATGGCTGCAGGTATTTCCCCCCCCCCCCAAAAAAAAAAAAAAGAAAACGAATTGCTGTCCACACCCATCGCGTTTTGCCTGAAGCGAATGAAACAGCGGTATGATGATGCTCGTAGTAGCAAATGATGAGCTCCCCTTAACATCCCACGAGGCTCCTGTGGACGAGACGACCCTTTGAGCCTGGCGTCATCTTCCATCGTACCCGCCGTATTACGCCGAAGATGCGAACAGCCAGTCCAGAGTGTTGTGCTGGGCACAGCTTTGCCACTGAAGTGCAGTTCGGCGCAAATGTGAAACACAGCTAGCACACACAAAAAAGAAGCGCTGTTGAAAACCGCAATGCAGCGAGACGCAAAGCATAATCTTGCGTCAAACGGCAAGCCAGTGCGGCACGATAAGCGAATCAAAAAGCTTCCCAAGCCGTTTATGCAAGTATGAGTCTGTATTGTCTACGCATTAATCTGTCTGAATTGATTCAAAGGCAGTGAATAGCGCTTGACTCGAGCCTTTTTTTGTTTTCGGCTGCCTCGCGTGCGTGCTTGTGTGTGGGTCGAGCGCCCACTGGGGACAGCGAGAGAAGGAATGCATTGTATTTTTCTTGATGTGTTGTCTCTCTTTATTTTTTCTTCCCCTGCTTTGTGTGATGCACGGCCATGGCTGCGCCACGCCAAACTCCGACACCGGGCTGCCACTGCGGGGCAGTGAGCGGCCGCACACAACGCTAACCTCAATAAAGTAATTGCTCAAACATGGCCGCCTCATTCCTTGCACGCACCGTTGAAGAAACATTGTAACGCGCACTTTAGCACCAGTTTACCCTTATGAAAATGGTCTGTATACTGTCTATAGACTTCTCATGGACGCTACTGTCTTCCTATAGGCATATCCTTTTGTCGATTCATAGTCTATAGACTCTAGAAAAAGTCTGCTAAAAGTGTTAATCATTTTGCTCACAGCGCAGCAAGAACGGGATACGAGACGAAAGACTAACACAAATAAGCGCTGACTATCAACTGGTTTTATTGAAGAACGAATTGAAGAACATTGTTAAACAAAACCAGTTGATAGTCAGCGCTTGTTTGTGTTAGTCTTTCGTCTCGAGTCCCGTTCTTGTTGCGCTGTGAGCAAAATGAAGAATACTTACCAACTCGCCCAAACTTCTGCCTTACTAAAAGTGTATGGTCACAAATCTATAGATTGCCTGTAGACCGTCGATATCAATTTTTAGCCTATCGACTGTTCATACACTTTTGTCTACAAAGTCTATAGGCTTTGTCTATAGACTATGATTTATAGACTTTGTAGACAAAAGCTTATGGACTGTCTATAGACAGTGTAAAGAAATTTTTGTGAGCGTAAGCCCCGAAAATTGTCTTCCTAGAGGCGACTGAGTTGTACGGAACTCAACGCCTAGTTTCGTGCTGTTCGCACATGGGGGGCAAGTGAATGAATCTATTCAGAAACTCAGCAAAAGAAAATGTTCAACCAACCAGCACAACAGCAAATAAACTTTCATTTCGCATTTATTCGAATGCGCTTGTCTCGTATGAGGCGATTCATCATAAGCTCACTAGAGGTCGCGCCGCAGCTGCTTCGTAAGCGGGAGGGTAGCGGAAAATGACTAGGAAACTAACCGATAAGTATGCAGGACACGAGGACGGAGAAAAAAAGAGCTTGGAACGACAGGTAAAAAATGCCGAAGGTAAAAAATGGGTCAGTCCAATGGAAAAGGAAGAGTGTTGAACGTTACCGAAATTGGAAAAGGCAAATCAGGAAGGAATCGTCCTACGGTAACTCAAGAGGTAGTGCCCATGTCTTAGAACGCGAAGCTACAAAAAAAAAAACTTAACCAGGAAGATGACACATCTGCAGTGTGCCATAAATTTGTTTAAACAATCGAACATCTTGTACTCGAGTGTCGTGGCATCCATCCGGATGCCGATGCAGGCACACTCACTACCCTTGAGGCACTATGGTTTAGAGTTAAGAATGGACATGCGGATGAATCAGCGGTGGAAGTTAGCAAAAAGCGATTGATAAATTGGTGGCTCAAAAGAAGAGAGTTAAAATAAGGTTAGAAGTGAAGAATTAAAAATGTATTTAAAGAAAATGGCGAATTTATACACCGATTTATAACACCTTTAAATAAATATTAAAAAAAAGACCAGCATGGTGGCAACTGTCACCCGCTCCGTCTGAAATGGGACGCTCCTATCTTCTATCCATCCATCCAGCGCTCTACAGAGCTCATGTTAGACCTGCTGCCATCTGGCGGCCGCCGCGCGCATATCAAAGCGTTCACCCGCATGAAAGCCCGCACCGGTGGCGTAACGTGAGAATTGTGTTAGAAGGCGCTTTTGTGTGTGTCGTGATGGGGGTAGGGCAAAAATGACGCCCATCAGGAAAAGACTACAGAGGTGCCATATACAACGCGCCCCTCGTGACGTGCACCAAGAAAGCGCTGCTATAACTGAGCACCGGTAGATGTCACCACAAAACGCATATTCAAGGCAAATTAGCCGCAACTGCGAATGTTTAACGTAATTAAGCAGTTGAAACTAATGAACCTCCAAACAGCTGGAGACAGGTAAAAAGGCTGAATAGTAGAGCATCGAATCAAAAGTCCAAACAGCACAAGTTCTCTAAAGAGCCCTTTATTTTCAGCATTTTGACACCTTGAAGAAGCCTCGAAGACTCGGAAAAGGCGAGCCGGCGTAACTTAAGCACGCGGTGGCAACGGCCAGAAGGTTAGCGCCGCAAGGTGCGGGATGTTCAAAACATGCCTTCTTGCTGCCGTATCTCACCACATCGGGCACTTTCCTAATAGTAAGCAAAGCCGTCGTTGTGAAAATTCTGCGGGCCAGAGTACAGTCACTTAAGCTAGCCAGTGCAGCAAGGGTTAAAGGGCGTTATATAAGGCGAAATCTTCAGGGGGAATTGGAACAGAGAGGTGGCTGCCCTCATGTGGGTGTTAATCGTATTCATTCCTTTGCTGTCGACAAAGGCACCACCCATTAATGTTTCCATTACTTTCCCTGTAGCCAAGACATTTTTATCTAACTACCTGCATAATTCTAAATGCCAACTTCCGGTAGCTATGCGCTGCTATATATTGTTGCTAAATTTCGCCTCAGACCGCCACTCCCTCTTAACGCCCCAGAAATCGACAGGGCTAAAAAAAAAGAAAAAAATTGGCCCGGGTAACCTTGAAAAAGGCGCTCGTTCTTTCTTTATTCTTTTTCTTTCTACAGAAAGAGGCAGCCGAGACAAAAGGCTGAAAAGCATGACGAGGCCTCGGTACCATAACAGTTTGACGGAGAAGACCAGTGAAATAATAGAAGCAAAACATACATCACAGCACAATTAGTACATACATGTACAACTAACGCCAAGGGGGGCACAGTCCATCTTAGAGAACGGTTGCTTTCTAACTTATATGCGGTCTACTACAAGATCCAGAGAATTATTGCTCTACAATAAAGTGTTTGCTTACCGATCGTATGCTACTTGCGAGCAATGTAAACAAATTATTTTCAGCTGAAATTCGCCCTTGCGAACTATCCACCAGCTGCGGTATATCTAAGCGAAAACTTCATAAGCCGAAATTTGCCCCTGCGGACTATATATGCACCGGGTGCGGACTCTGGTGTGAAAAATACGGTACTTCTTGGCACAGTGCACGATATACGAGGTCTGTTAGAAAAGTATCCGACCTTATTTTTTTTTTGTTTTGCCGACACCTGATGGATATGAAACAAGCGCGCTTGCACCAGCAGCTCTTGAACCGTCGTGCGCATGCACGAATTTTTTCCCGCCTGCCGATCGCGTCAGTCGCTGGGAGGCAGCGTTTGAGTGAGGTAGTGCGCAGTGCTCTCGTCGGTTTTTTAGTTCAAGCAAAATGGCTGTGCGACAGGAGCAGCGCTAATGCATCAAATTTTGCCAGAAACGGGGCGACAGCCAAGTGAAAACCATTCGGAATATTCAGACGGTTTTCGGTGACGATGCTTAGAGCAGCACACAAATTAAGCAATAGTACAACTGGTTTGAAGATGGCCGCACATTGGTGGAGAGCGAGCCACGCTCCGGTCGGCCATCAACATGCCGAAATGGCCAGGTCACCGCCGAAGTGAACGCTCTGGGGATGCGGGACCGTCGTGTGACTATCCGAGAAATTGCGGAAGAGGTGGACATCAGTAGTTTTTCTGCACATTCCATTATCACCGAAGATTTGGCCATGAAGAGAATTGCGGCGAAATTCGCGCCGAAGCTGCTCACGATGGAGCAAAACCAACTTCGTGTTGAAGTCTCACAGGACACGCTGGATTCTACAAACAGTGACCCCGACTTCATCAACACCACAATCACTGGTGACAAGTCTTGGGTGTACGGGTACGACCCGGAAACCAAATCCTAGTCGTCAAAGTAAAAGCATTCCACGTCCCCAAGACCAAAGAAGGCCTGCCAAATGCTCAGCAACGTCAAAGTGATGCTGACTGCTTTCTTGGACTCTCGCTGTGTGGCACACCACGAGTACGCACGCCCCAGGGTCAAACAATGACCAAAGAGTACAACAGGGATGTCCTCCGTCGCCTACGTGATGCTGTGCGGCGCAAGAGACCGGAGTTGAGGTCAAGTTGAAGTCAACAGGAAATTGGCGCATCCATCACGACAATGCTCCTGAACATTCTTCGCACTTGATTCAGACTTTTTTGGCGAAAAACCAGATCCCTGTAGTTCAACAGGCATCTTATTCTCTTGATATGGCCCCCTGCGACTTCTGGTTGTTTCCCAAAATCAAGAGGCCATTGAAAGGAGCGCGATTTCAGACAAGAGAGGACATTATGGCTGCAACGACAGCTGAGCTAGACTCCATTCCGAAAAAGGCATTTTCGGAATATTTCCAACAGTGGCAGCACATCTGGGAGAAGTGTGTGGAGTCCCAAGGAGACTACTTTGAAGGTAATCAGGTTTCCAACTCTCCAGTTATGCCATTTTTTTTTCTTCGGCCAAAGGTCGGATACTTTTCTAACAGACCTCGTAACAGGAGCTTCGCACCATACCGCTGCTCTTCACACATCCTCCGTGGCAACCTAGAATGCCCAGCATTTCACAAGGCAGCCGCCAGGCGTTCACGAATTCTACTCCCGAAGGAAACTTGCTTGGGCTGCTTTCAAGAATTAACGGGGCCGGCCACAAGGTGTTGATACTATTTGTCATAAAATTTCAGCGCGAGCAGTGTTGAGAGCACGTGCCATCTTCATTGGTACCCTTTGTCGATATACGATGAGGCTAACTTCCTCTCGTGTGCCCTTTTGCTCACAAACCAAAACTGCTTTTGTATCTCGGCATGGGCTCCAACGT